>NC_068980.1:11512053-11826637 GCF_016808095.1 Vigna angularis
CCCGTAGAATGCTCGTGGACATGGGTTGTCGAGCGCTTGAAATCAAAGGGCAAATTCCTTTGAGTCCGAACGACCGAATGTTTGAGCGCTCGGTTTTCGGTTGACTGTCTACTGCGACCTGCATAAGATATATAATATATATATATATATAAAAATATAGAGCGTTTTAAACCTGGCGGTCGAACGTCAATAGGATCGCATGGTGGAGCGGTCGTGGCGATAGATGGTCGAGCTGTAGAGGCCGAGTTGGTGAGGCTAAGTGTTGGACGCTTTAGGCCGAGCGCTCGTGAAAACGAATGCTGGATTTGCTTTGGCGCAAATCGCCGAACGACTGAGGCGAAAGGGTGGAGGCCAAGCGGCCGAACGTCATTGAGACCTACAGCTGAACGACTGAGGCAAGCGGACGAACGTTATTGAGTGCGACTGGCAGGTCATCAGTGGGGTCGAATGGTCCAATGCTTGAGTGCTCGTGTAGATGTATTGGTCGAGCGGTAGAGGCCGAAAGACCGAGAGTCAATGAGGCTGAGTGGCCGAAAGCAGGAACGTTCGAGGTTGAATGTTTGAACAAATGAGACCGAATGGGCGAAAGGTTGAGCGTTCGGGAGGCCGGATGGTTGATCGCCAGGGAGGCCAGATGGCTAATGGCCAGGGAGGCCGAAGTGTCGAATGGTTAAGGCCAAGGTGCCGAACGTCAGGAGACCGATCATGAGTATGGCCGAATGTTGGAGCGCTCGTGTTGGTGCATTGTCGAGCAATAGAGACCGAGCGACATGTGAGGTCGAACATGAGGACTGTGTGAACGCTCGACACATAGGTTGTCGAGCGGCCGAGTGGCACGTGAGGCCTAGCGCTAGAGACCGAACGTTAATGACGAGCGAAGTGCCGAACGCTGAACGTGTGAGACGCAATTGGCCGAACGCTTTAGGCCGAACGACCGTGAAAACAAATGCTAGAATTGCTTGAGACGCAAATGGCCGAACGATCGAGGCAAAAGGTTGGAGGCCAAGGGGCCGAACGTCATTGAGGACGACTGGGCGAGCATCAGTTTAGTCGAATGGGCGAACACTTGTGGATCTGAATGACCGAATGCTGGAGTGTTTGAGGCCATGGATGACCGAGCGCTAGAGGCCGAACGTCAATAAGAAAGGCCGAACGGTCCATGCCAAGCTGCCGAACGTCGTTGAGACGGGTGGCCAACATTAATGTCGTCGAAGGGCCGAACGTTGGGGACCGAGTGGACGAACGGTTGAGGCCGAGTTGCCCCCTGAGTTGCCGAACGTAAGGGAGACGGGTGGCCGAACGGTCGAGGCCACGGATGGCCGAACGTTATTGAGACTGGTGGCCGATCCGGACATTGTCGAACGGTGATGAGGAAGGTTTTGTCGATCGGTCACGGTCGACACTCGGTGTTGCTGTCGACTAAGGTGGACGACCTAGGTGGTGGCGGCTTATTCGAGATGATCGACTGGGAAATGGTCGCTCGGCAATGAAGAAGTTTATGTCAATCGGTCACGATCGACACTCTGTCTTGTCGGTTGACCAAGGTGGACGACCTTGGAGTGCGCCGAATGGTTGATCGCCAAGGAGGTCGAATGGTGCGGTCGGATGACCAAAATACTTGTGGGGGCGAACGGCGAGAATTTCGGTCGTCCGGCCTCACTGTCGTTCGGTCGAGTGCTGCAGCGCTTATGGTCACTGATGGCCTCCAAATGAGCCTACGATCGGTTAAGGACGACCGTATGTTGTCGATCACCAGTGGTCGACAAAGTGGACGATCAATCGAGGTGCTGTCTCGTCAGTGTTCGACAAAAATGGAGGATCGTTGTTGAGGCGGGTGGACGAACGTTGTTGAAGTTTGGGGAATAGAAATTGGGTTGGATGATGTGGAGGCAGAACCGAACGACGCGTGGATTGCGCGAGGGTTGCGGAAGACGTGGAGAATGGGTCTGACAAGACACCGAAAGGGTTTACCCTGGGTGACAACCGTCTTCTTCCCGCCTCTCTGTAAAATCCCTTTCTGCCCCAAAAAACCCTAGAATCAGCCACACTGCGAAACGGCCGATCCTGAGGTTGTCGTCGTCGGAAGCCGCGATCCAAGGTGATCGAAAACCATGGAGTCCTCAGGTTTGGGATGGACTGGCGGAAACGCAAACCTAGCCTTGGCTCGTGGCGCTGCGGATGGCGCGGAGGCGGAACCGGACGGCGAGGTGATCTTTCGTGTGGGAGTCTTCCGCGAAAACTGCGAGTTTGCTGCCGGCGAGCCTGTTCATGTGACTGGAACCGAGCTCCTAGCATTGGGTTGTGATTTGGAAATTTTAGGGTTTTTGGTTTGCGGATTGTGCGATCGTGGAGACGATGGGGATGACTTCATGGTGCCCCTGTGACAGCAGCGCCTGGTGGCGCGACGGAGGCTGATGGGCGGACCCGATTTGGGGGCTGTCTTCGGAACACGTTGGGTGTAGTTTTCAGAAGAGAGGTTGCCATTGGAGACGAAGAGTGAGAACCTTAGCTCAATTTGGGGATTTAGGGTTCCACTTTTTCTTGCGCCTGCTGAGAAACGATCCTCTGCAGCTAGGGATTTCACTAAACGGAAGAGAAGATCATCTAGCCGTAAATCACGCTCTGATCACAAAGTCTTTGTTCATCCACCAGATTTCAGTTCCTGTCTCCTTAGAACTTAAGGATACAGAGGTACGAGCCTATAGAACAGGTATGTTTTTGCGCTGGATCTGACCCGCAAAGGGGTGTGATTTTGCGGAGGTGCTCACTGGCGCGATTTCGCAGAGGTGCTCGCGGTGGCGTCAATGGCTCACGGAGGAGATTCCTGGCGGTGATGAGGCGGCTTCATCTTGAAGAAGTGATTCGTCGAGGCCGAGGCTCCACTTGTGGCTTCTTTGGGTTGGCACTCGGCCCCACAGTGGGCGCCAAAATGTTTCAGTGTAAATGTTGTCCGATGTGTCTTTGTTGCTCCTGGCTGTCTGGGACGCTTGCTCTTCTCCAATTCAAAATGTTTCGGTGTAAATGTTGTCCGATGTGTCTTTGTTGCTCATGGCTGTCTGGGACGCTTGCTCTTCTCCAATTGTTGTTGTTCATACTCGCCAAAGGAGGGGGAGATACCTGCAAAGATACTCCGACGCTCAAGTCAGATGTGAATTATGGAGCCTCAGCTCTCAAGAGAGTGATTATGATACTACTCTGAAATATTATTTAGGGTCTCTAGACATAAAGAGAACGTACCTGAACTTTTGCCCTGTTATTGTATTTTATAAGCAAAATAAAAATAACCACCTTACCTAAAAATATGGTTAGTGGCTTTATAAATATCTTAACCGCTTAAGATATTTTATATAATAAATATAATATCTAAGATATTTTATAAATATCTTACTACATAACAAGGTCTAATTTAATTTTATACAATTTGTTATAAAATAAAAGGCATACTTCACTTCCGAACTTTATTTTAATTATATCTTGTACATCAACCAACCAAGAGTAAGAAACAGCCTTAAACATGTTGGGATTTTGAATTTATATAGGTTTGTTGGTGGGTAAAATCGGAACTTTGGGTCGACAATGCATTAGGCACATGAACCACAACCATAGCCATGTCGCTTATAGAGGTTGGCAAGGAACATTTGGTGTTTATGCTTTGGGCGCATAACTCCACGCATTGTGTATACGTATAATCTCAGACCAAATTCTTATTAAGTGGCCTAAAATTATTATTTAATGTAGAATGAAATTATGGTGAGAGACTTGAAATATTTGATGACACACTTCTTTTAACCATATACGAGTTGAATGAGATATATCTCATTTAAATAATATATGTAGATTTCATTGTGCATCATGTCAAAATTTTGAACTTAATAGTACAATTTTTCTTTAATTATCTTAATTGTAAGCACACATCAATGTAACCATCATTACTCCAAATCTCTAAAGTCAACTATAATGAAATATTAATAAATCCAAAACCAAAAAAGGTTTAAAATGTTCAAAATTTCATATATACAAGTCTGCAATTACCTATTATGAGGTAAAATTTGTGCAATTATTTCGTCATTCACAAAATTCTACACATAATATGATCACATCAAACTTTTTAGCACTTTTTTTTCCCAAAGATAATGCATCACTCTATCATTTCTAAAAATAAAATATCACTATAATTTACTAATTGCATTCAGAGATTAAAAAAAGATGCAAATTATTAAAACATAAAATCATACTTAAATAATAAGTTAAATATATTTTTAATTTTTAAACTTGGATAAAAAAATTGAAATTTATAAACTGAAATGCAGTTTAATCCACAATAAAAGTTTTAAATTGTTAAATTAGAAAGATTATATCTATTTTTTTAAATTTGAAATCAAATTATATTAAAGTTTGAAATAAAGATAAATTTCAATTTTACGTATAAGTTTAAAAAATAAAAATGTATTTACCTTTAAATAATCTATTTGAAAACAAATAAAATCTAAAACCAAATTATTTATTTTAAGAAAACTATATATTTGAAAAGATTATATGGAACATAACACCACAAATGCTTCTAGATCACCTTAAGGTTCTAACATGAATCAAGAAACATTCCAAAAGATAAACTCAATTTCATTAAAACGTTTTTTCTCCAACAACCCTATTTTTTTAACTATCTTGTGAATTGAAAATCAAAATAGTGTGGAGACGAAGAGAGTAGGGTGGTTAGTTTTTTTAAGAGAAGAAAAAGATAGAAATTGAGTACGTGATTTCATAATTCAAGATAGGGAGAAGTTTCAGCTTCTAATGATTCAAAGGAGAAGATCATTGGACCTCTTGTTTGCTAAACTCACACCCCCGCTCCTCCAACCTATATTATTCCTTGAACTCAAAATTTCTATTTTCACCCCTCGTATATTATAACTTGCACTCAAAATTGCAACCCACTCCTCAAACCTATCATACTACTCTAAATATAAAACTAAGATATTTCACATAGTATACATGACTAATTAATTAAAATTTAACCATATTATATTTTTTAATATCTTTTTAAATCTACTTCATACTCTTATTCTATCATATAAAACAGCTCTTTATGAAGAAAATATCTTTCTTGAAGAAAAGAAAAAAAGTATATAGAAAGTTTTCCTTTTTTGCTTTCATTGTGAAACTTGAGAAACTGAAATAGTGAAACTGTTCTTCTACTGAAAGCGATTTTGAAATATTTTCCGTGCTTCTAACAAGTATTTTAAGTGTATACGTTTGACTTATTAGTAAAAGATTAATGTACAAAGAAAATATATACTAAAAATGCAACAAAAAGAAACATGATAATGATGCATATATTATATTTCTTTTACAAAATAATTTTAATTTTATTATTTAAGCAATATTTTAAAAACAATTATTAATTTTAATGTTTTCTTTTTCAACAAAAGTAAAATATACTCATAAACATAATTCACAAAATCTAATTTATTAATATCATTAAATCAATTAGTACATTTGAAATATTGTTTACCTTGAAACCTGAAATTTTATCATATTTTTTTTAAATAATGTTTCAGAAAATAATAAAAAATTTAAATTATTCTTAATATTAATTTTATAATAATATAAAACTGTTGAATATAAAAAATAATTCCTTATTAGAAGAAATCCACTAGTACAAAAACACCGTATAACGTTGTTGTTTTTCGGTCTTTCATGTCGAATTCAAGATTAACGTCATATTGGGAGACGTTAGATTGACATCAAACACACAACAATTCGACGTTAATCAAATTAACGTCGAATTTTGTCAACATTCGACATTAATCAATTTTTTTTGTTTTTTTTAATTAATTGTGATCACTTTTTACAACTCTATGAAAAACAAGAAAACAAAAAATTTTGATATTTTATAAAGCATGAACTATGAACATGTAGTGTAGTATCAACAACAAACAATAATAACAAACAACAACAACAAATAGGTTTAACCAAACAAAAACAACAAACAAGTTCAAAAAAAAAAAAACAAACAAGTTCGACAAATAAGTTTTTCAAAACGAAAACTACCTTCAAAAGTGGGTTTGTCGAAATCAGTGAGAGAGAAACCAGAATGCGTCTATCAAGGATAAGAACACGAAAATAATTAGTCAAAACAAACAAAAATCATACCTAAAGTAGTTGATTAACATGCATTTGTAACAAATGAAAGAAATATTACATGAGATGGTCATCAAACTTCGTTCCAGAAAAGTTTGAGCAGAGAAGAGGATATCGCGCCCTAAGATAAAGTGAATGAGTTTTCAATCTTTCGCTCAATTTTTTTTATTGAATTCACTAACCTTTTAACGTCTAACGCTGGGG
This sequence comes from Vigna angularis, assembly GCF_016808095.1. NCBI lineage: Eukaryota > Viridiplantae > Streptophyta > Magnoliopsida > Fabales > Fabaceae > Vigna > Vigna angularis. Next base: position 11,518,399 of record NC_068980.1, read on the forward strand.
CATTCTACGTTTTATATCTGTTTGACATCTAATTATAAGGAATTCGACGTAAATACATTTTCACCTTCGTGCCAAACATTCTCGCAAAATTTACCAAATATAACAAATTGACGTCGAATTACAATCCTAAAGGATGTCTAATAATTGCATTTATTTACAAAAATGCCACCGGTCATTTTTAACGTGTTATTCAGTGGTTAGACGTTGAACGGGTGACGTTATACGTTGTTTTTTGCACTAGTATTCCGATCTCACACAATCTTATAATAAATATTTATAAAGGAAAATTTTATTAAAAAATAAATTTTAAACTTAATTCAATTTTACAAAATTAACTTTTATATATATATATATATATATATATATATATATATATATATATATATATATATATATTCTAAATTAGTCTCACATGAATGTTAAACTTTAAACTAATTTTACACTTTTGGTAAAGAATTCACTATAATAATAATATAGAATTTAATACTCATTACGAAAATTCGCAATGTATGAGACTTGCCTCATTTCAAAACATAAAAGATAATAATATTGTATTATAGTATAGTGGCATAATACCTTTATTTTGGATAAAAGTATTTGTAGTTTACAAATGTATGGATGAAGGTGAATCACTCTGAATTCTGAAGTAATATTTAGTTTTAATAATTTAAAATTATGAGTATATGTCACTGAAATTTTATTTCTATTCCGTTAGTAGATAATAATATATGTATTTTTGTAGTGGTAGGAGTCAACTGTCACAATTAATTTACTCATAAGGGAACTTTTTAGTGGCCTTGAAGTGTGTGGAATGAAGAACAAATTAGTCAGCTCAACAAAAACAGGAAATCGGAACTACCACTATTGGAGGGACACATAAAGTCATATACCCAATGAAATACAATTTTCTAAAATTTAATATTCTGATATTATACAAAAATAAATAACTATAAATATTCTTTTAATTTCAATTTAAGGGCTGCATCATAGATATTCTGAGTATGAAACTAAATTTGACTTTGAAGAAAATGGAGTTGATAATTTATAGTATAACTGTGATTTACTATTTTTTAATTTAATTTTTTAAAACTTACGTACACATCTCATAACTAAACGATATTTATTAATGGCTTAAAAAATATTATTAAAAGAAAACATAATAAAGAATACGGGGATTAAACTAAGTCTAAATAATTCTAAAATGAATATTATTTTTTAATTTAATTAAGTTTTAAGTACATCATAAATTTAAACATTTTTAATAAAAATTTTAATAAAATTTTTGTTTTATTTAAGTGTTGAAAAAACTTTTGTTATTCTTGTTTGTTTGATTTTTATTATTAATAGAATGAGTGTTAGTGTTATTGTTTTACTATTCTTAGCCTATTAATTAATTTGTTTTTCTTTTTAATCTTTTCTAATCGTTGAGTTGGGAAAAATTAGAATAAAAACACGAATTGAGACAAAAGGAAGATTTAACTACATATTACTTACACAAAAATAAAGAATATTTTAAATATTTATTAAATAGATATTTTAATCAAAACATATAAATTTATAAGGTGTATAAAAAAATATTTTTTATTAAAGAAAATGAAGATATTGAAATAAAAAAAGAATGGAAATTTTGGCATTGCTTGGATATTAAAAGCTGGTGCCTGGTAATCACTTGGGAGACATGCCATCTGCTTGCTGAGTGCAATGAGTACCAAATTTTCCAAGCATCAAATCGAAAAATCTTATTTGGTACCCAATGCATGCATTCTCATCATTAAATTGAGAAAATCCATCATAACTTTCCCTTTACTATAATTAAGGCCTAGAAACTTTTCTTTTCACATTTAAGGTTTCTTACTATTTATTCTTCTATATATACAACTATGCTAATCACTATCCTTGTGTTATTAGTCAAACAAACACAAATTTTAAATGTTGACAAACCATCATTCCAGCATCTCGCATTTGTAATTAATGTTTAAGCTTTTTCTTTTTTCTAGAATTTCTTTTTTATATTATAAATACATAAACTAAAAACTAAACTTAAATGCTAAGACAGTTATAGAAAATAGGTCAATTATGTCACATAATTTATATTTTGCCTACAAATAATTTGAAAGTAACTCTAAAAGAAACTTTTTTATATATAATTCTTTTTCTTAAATCTAAAATATATAGTTTATATAAGAAAGTATAGGAGTCGGTCGTAAATAAACTTTTTTATGTTTGATCACAATAATCTAACATAAATGAGTTTCAAAATATCGTGTGCAATTATTTTATTTTTTTAATTTCTTCATCGAAAATCTATGAGCATGATTTCTCTCTATTTGATGACTATTATAGGTGTGATGAAGCTTTATAATGACCAAATCAAGTCTTTTCTTTTTCATCTTTTACGGGTGATTTCTCATAAAAAGTTGTTTTTTCCAATTACATTTATGTGCTGCATTGAAATTAATTGTATAAACATCTACTTTATATACATTGAAATTATGATTGATTTTGAGAAACTCAATAATGTCACATTTTGTTGTGGTTGGATTTTTTTTATGGATATTTCTCAATAGTTGTTTCAATTATATATTAGAGTTTTTGTGGATCAAGTACGTAATGTATACCTCTTTATTGTTTTTGAATCTTATTCATAAAAATATATGAATATCTTATTGGAATTCTTTTATATATTGTTATTTACGTTTCATGTATGCAAAATAAAATAATTGTAATTAAGATTTTTATATATTTTTAAGTCATGCTTTTAAGCCAAAATTAACTTTAAAAAATTATAATATTTGAAAAATTTATATCAGGTATTATAAAATCTAACAGAAAACATTAAAAATTTTATACGATAATGTAAATTTATGTCATTAGAAATGTCAAATTATTGATATATATAAAAAATACAAATATATCAAACATAAAATCTCTTTTGTAACAGTAAGACTTCTATGTATATAATTTAAGATTTAAATCCTATTATCAAAATTATATATAAAATAATAATAAAAGCTTTCTCAAAAAATATATAATTTGTATTTTTTGTTTTATAGAAAGATTCAGGATACATCAAACGACATTTATGAGGATGTTTTACCCTTTTGAATTGTCTTAGAAATTAGAATGAACATGCATAGCAGTGGGGAAATCGAAAACGACATGAGGAGGACAAAACAGGAATGTGTATGGCTACGAACCTTATCTTCTTTGCCACTTCCCATAATCTGACCAAGGCTCACATTTCGTATGAAATTGACGTTACACTTATAAAATTTTAATATGAGTTTCTTTAAATATATAATTAATTTGAAATTTCTTTAATAGATATTTACTATGACATCAGAAAATACAACTTGGATTTGTATTTATACAAAGTGGTTGAAAATATTTTTATGCTAAGTGCTTATTAAATATAGATTTAATTGCAGTTTTAATTATGAACTATTTTTCATACTATTTTAATTGCGCAATTTATTCTATTCATGATTTTTATATTGATAAAATACATCAGCGTGACTGCAGTTAGATAAAGACAATAACAAAATCAGCATATAAAGTAGATACTACATATATGGCGATATAATTGAAAATCATGGTATCATAATTAAGATTTTGGACTTATGGTCTTGCTTTTTTATATTTGATGTTATCTATGTGAATGTATGATATTATTGATTATTGATATGAGTGAATGTGTTCAATATTCTAATAGATTAAAGACAAAAATAAATTATAACAAATAAATATTAATAAATCTCCTCTTTAGGATGCCGGTTTAATGATATTAATTTAAATTTCATTATACATGATACAAAAACATTAATAATTTATTAATAATTTATAATATTTGAGTTTTAGATATATCGGATTACTTACTGTTAAATCCGGGTTATCCACTATTAAATCCTTTCGATTTTTATATTTAATATCCTTATGATGAGAAAATCATACCAGTTAAATATTAAATTAATTTATAATATATAAATAAGATGAATTTAACTTACGAAACCAATTATTTGATAATAAATTAAATTTAAAGTCATATTTTAATAAAATTAATCCCTCGATTTCTAGAGTAATAATACTATTCACCACATATTCGGATAGAAATTAGAATAGGATAATATCTTTTTAACAAATTTTTTATAACATTTTAACAATAATTTATGTAATAATTTGTAATTAGTCTATTTTAAATATGTATATCAATAAAATAGTAACACATTATTGTTAAAAAGTTATTAAAAAAAACTATTTTCTATTTTTTCAGAAGTTGTCCGGAACAGTACATGATTATGTCCGAGAGATCATGGAGAAACATAAGCTGCTCTTGTTTAGTTTTCACAAGATGCAGGAAACAGAAAAGAAACACAACTGAGTGTTATTCAGCACCATCCATGAGCTCTTCTTCCTCTCTGCTTACTATAACTGCGATTTTCAGGCTAGTTTATGGCCAGATCAGAGATGGGGTTCGTCCTTGTCGGGTACAGAGTGGGACATTCCCATCGTATACGGCACAAGACATTATCATCACAAAAAAAAAAATCTTACTCTGTTTCTCTTTCAAACTTTCTTAACGAAATTTTATATAATTCTTAAGGTATCTTAGCCTCAATTTTGTTTCCAATATTTTATTCACCTTTTAACTTTTAAAAAAAAAAATTTACAACTTGACCTAAATATTAAACTGTTTATGCATATATATTGTTTTTTTTAAAGAAAAATATAGACAAATCTATTTCTTATATTATTAAAATAGACAGATTTAAAAAAATTATTAAAATAGGTAAATTGTGTAAGTCTTATACGATTTTGTATATACAAAGAAATCGTGTCTATCTTAGACAATTTGAATTCTGCTGTGTTTGAAAAGTTGAAATTGTAACAACTTCAATAAATTGTAATTTATTACTGAGATCGTTTAGAGATAGATAACTTGAAAAATAAAGTTGTGTGGGGATAAATGATTTTAAGGTGAAGTCTTATGAGGAATAAACAATTTCAAGAATGAAGTTGGGAAATAAACAATTTCACTCTTAAAGTTTTCAACGTAATTAATTACAGTTACAATTCATTAAAGTCGTTTAGAGAATGTATAACTTCAACTTTTTAAATATGATAAAACTAAAGTATTCTAAAAAATACATGACTTGTTGTTGTGTGAACTTACACTAATTACCTATTTTTATAGTTTTTTAAAAATTTATCTATTATTACAATATAAAAGGTAAATTTACTTATTTTTGTAAAAAAAAACTCATATATTTGTAGAAACACAGAAATACGTCTCTTATTTATTTTTTCTTTCTTTCCGCAGCATGTAATTAACTATGTTAATATGGTAAAATCTTAACCTAAAGTTAAATCAGTCTTTATATATACTAAGTTCACAATTCATTGGTATTAAATTTTGTGACGTTTTCTCGAACAAAATTTACAATGATATTAGATTCGTCTGCTCACGACTCAGATGAGTATAATACAAAATAAGTAGAAGGACGGTACAAAAGATGTTTTCCCTGGATAAAATAAAAGATGACAAATAGATTAATCTGCCAATAGTTGGCAACTTAAAAATTTGTAGCAAGGTGGAGACAAAAAGAAAATCGTAACAATGACACAATTCGTGTGGTTTGGTTTTGACGTTACTAGGGAAAAGGTGGTTGAACCTTGAACAGAAGTCCCCCCTGTTCATTTAATACCCACACATGGTTTTAGTTCCTTGATTCAGTGACAGAATCTGACACAACAACTATTTCTTATAAAGACATTGGACTCATTCCAAACTTTCACTATTCCCTCCAAGCTTATCAACATTCTCAACGTCACATACATTTTTCCCATTTTCTTTTTCTCTCTCCCAAAAATTACACCACCTTATCCTTTCTCTCTTTTATACGTTCAAGTTATCCTCCATTAAAAAAACAATGGCTTTTACATATTTTTAAAATCCAAATTGATTCCCAAGTAAAAAAGAAACAGGCTTTATCCTTATGATCCAGCAAACCAAGTGAAAGAGGTTAATTCTGCATATTCTTTTCAACGATTTATTATTTCAGAGTCATTGATTGGTTAGTTGGTCTTGATAGTGGTATAAAGTTGGCATGCTTTTTCTGAAAACTATAGAAAAAGAAAGTTCACAAGTGAGGCCTTTCTCGTTTCTGTTTACGGGAAATAAGCCTCATGCCATTCAGTGGGGCAACTGGGCATCCATGATTGCTGTCTAAAATTGTAAAAGCCACTTCCAACCCAACGTTGTTATCATGATAGACATTGCCAGAAAGGTAATAAGACAGAAAAAGGTAAATCAGAAAAAAAAAGAGGTTAAAAACACTATTCAATTGGATAAAATTTTACAGTGGCTCAGACCAGATTATCACTGTACATTGTGCAAGTTAAAACATATATTTGACCTAATAATATGTCTCTAGATAGAGAACTAGTTAACTTTCTCATGTCAGATTTTTTTTATTATGTCACATGAAGTTTTGTGTCTACCTCTCTTTTCATAAAAATTGATCATCCGAGAATATTAAAAATTTGTGTAAAAAGAGAGATAAATACAAAATGTTTGTTTCATAACATGATAAAGTAAAAATCCAACATAGAATTATTAATCCTCCTACAGAAACATTGCATGCAAAGTGGCATGAAAGCTACCAACAACAACACATATACAATGTGCAAGTTTAGATTCTTCAATTACAATGAATCCACTGTTTGTGTCCCGGAACCCACTTAGGACACTTGGGACTAAAGTAGTTGGATGTTACCCTTGAGTTCAACAATTCCACCATAGGAGCAAACTTGACACACCTTGGTGCCTTGTACTGGTTAATTGACGCACCTAAGCTAATGGCATAGTCCATCAGTTTGTCAAAGGTGCCCTGTTCCACAATCTTGATCTCAAGGGGTCCTATTGATTTGTCCGAGACACGACCCTGGCGATACACGCTGTTCAGTGACTCCTCAATTGTTAGGCAACAATCTTCATAGACGCAGGGTGGAATAGGGGTTGACCCGTTCAGGCTTAGCTCCCAATACAACACATAGTGTCCCGGGATTGTGCTGGTGTCTGCGTAGCTGGTGTACTCACTCACGTGTGCATCAAATGGAACCAGGTGTGTCACTGCATTCTTCATTGCGTTTTGCAGCTCAACCTCATCAGTCTTGTCAGAATCTATGCTCAGGGCAACGTTCTTTCTGCACACAAAGCTAAACTGTGGGGCCTTGTTCTTGAATCCTGTCACCCTTAGTATATCTCCCACTCTATACCGATAAAGCCCTGAAACATTTTTCACACTCATTCAAAACCATATGATAAAATGTGATTTTTCATTATATATGTAGGATGAAGAACAGAATAAAAGTTGAATTTAAGTTACCAGCATGAGTTGTGACAACGAGCTCATATTCTTGACCGAGTTTGACATCAGCAAGCTCGAGCAATTGTGCGTGATTGAGAGATGTTGGTGATGGTCTAGAAGAAGGTAGAGTGAGGTCAATGGTTCGGTTGACGGGTAGGAATTCGTAGTAACACATGGTGGGGATGAGGGTGTAAGAGACTTGGCTAGGTTTGCAAAGAGGGTTGAGGTTAACCCCAAAGTAACACTCACTAGAAGCGTACATGGTGCAGACAAGTGGAAGGCCATTGCTGTAGTAATCCAAAGTGGGAATGTATTGTGCCATAGTCCCCGTCACAATAACATCCACATACTTTGTATTGGGCCAAAGCCTGGTAATAATCCCCTGCCAACACCCCTTGCTACACTCCCTGTGAATCATATCCGCAAGCTTGGGATCAGGCTGCAGGATCCTCATCACAGCCTCTCTGACTGACGTGTCAGTGATGAGAGGGTTGACAGTTCCTGTTCGGATATCATTGCAAAGGAGGGTCCAGTGTTTCTCCAGGAAGCGAATGGCACGAATGAAACCAGAGGCAAAGATGGCCCCCACTCTTAAAACCTCTTTGTTTTGGCAAAGGCCACAAAGGAGTTGGGAGTACATGCTTTGGTAGGAATCAGGACAGAGGACGGTCTCATTTGGGCTTGTGTAGTTTGTGTAAGGGTCGTAGGGTCTATCCCTAAAGTAGGGGCTCTTGTAGTAGCTTGTGAGAACTGGACGAGCCACTATTCCTCCAGGTGTTTTGGACTCACATTTTATGAACATCAGATACATTCCTTTTCCTTTTTCTAGGTCTGGAACAAACTGGCTCATTATTGGCATCAACAGACTGTACAACATACACCTCCTCCCTAGCTCCTCCTCAATTGTTGGCATCAACTTTCTCTCACCCCCTGATGTCCCAGAGCTGCATAACCCAACACATGCCCATTTCTTTTGTTAGCATCATCACCAAATCAAATAATCAACTCAATCAAACATATATCACCAACAACATTACTGTCTCATATAAAATTACCAATCTACACTGCTCGATAAACCAACTCATATATGTCAACATTTCGTCCACTTACATAACTCAAGTACTGATTGTTAACTTTTTGGTTAATAAATGAGAAGAAAATAAGAAAGTACAAAAAAATGTATTTTTTGTGTTAAAGTTAAAATCTTTAAACAAAGTTTAATGGAAGAATTTCAGTAAAATCTTGGGAGTTGGCTTCAACTTCCGTGATGGGAAGTTCAGATTTTTATTTATAATTAAACGAAATGATGTTTCCATGCGAGGGGAGACGATGGAAAGAAAAGCGAAGAAGAAGAGTTTGTGGTGTGGAAAATCATGGGCACCTGGTGAGAAACTCCGTGATGGGTTTGGAGGTGAGAATTGGAGAGGTGTCACCATTGGCGATGCGGTTAATGTCGGGTTGGACATCCTCGTAGTTAATGACAGGGAGAAGGTTCTTGAAGGTATCGCGGTCGGTTTGGCCATTAAAACCGTGTCGTCGCAGGTACTCAACGTTTGCATTGCGGGACAGAATTTCAGAAAGAACCCTCTTCTGAACTTCATCTGCGTTAGCAGTGACATCCTCTATGAAGTTCAGAATCTCCCTGTTCTTTTCTGCAAGGTCATACTGTGTGTGGGAGTCTCTGGGAGCCTCAGGCATGGTGATCAAAGAAGGAACGATAAAGGTATGTTATGAGAATATGAGATGGTTTAGAAAGAAGAAGGAGAAGAAGTTGGTGATTGTTATTGGAAGTGAGGTGAAACGAATGAGAAAGTGGTATATATATAGAGGCACATGTCAGGTTGTGTTGAATTCAGGGGTAGGGACTATGGAGTCAATACACACGAGAGCAGAGGGTGAAATTGGATGTATATCCATTTGTATACTTTTTTTTCTAAATATCTATATATATATATTTCACTTTTTTTACTTGAAAAAAAGTGATAATTTTCTGATGATTCTTTATGACGTAAGAATAAAAGAACAGAAGCATACAATACAATACAACTTTCATTTATTGTCATGTTATGGAGTTGGAGTTGAGAAGATATGCAGAATTCTGAAATGAGGTAGCATGATGACGTGTGAAGGAATATGAATAGTATTAATAAAATAATATTGAGATTATTATTATTATTATTTATTTATTGTTATTGAGAGGTTGCTGGTTTTGAAAGAAAGGTAGAACGGAGAGTTTAAGATGAAAACAAAAAGGGAAGCAGCTGCAGTGACCTGGGAATGCATTATGGGACCATAGTATCAATTAATGGAATAAGACAAATTTATATGGCTAGACCCTTGTCTCCCTTCTCGATCGATTCGTCAATACAAACACCATTGATTCCACAAAATATCCTGAAAACTCAGATGAAAAATGGAAATTACGTTTAACTAATTTTAGATTAATTGTACCAGATTTTTAGGTGCTGCAGAAAACAAAATAAAATGCCTTCTTGCAATTAAAGGGAAACTCCTTGCCATTTAAAAACAAACAACAAAATTAGATGCTGTTGATTTGATATTTCGACTGCTATTTTCTGATTAGAATTATATTTTAGCTTTAATAATTAATATCATAAAGTTTGTCTTAAAAACCAGCACAGGCCTCTGATATTAATTAAACTGTTTTCATTAAACATTTAGCCAATCATATTTTAAGATTTCTTCAAATGGTTCAAAACTTGGTTAATTAAGTTGAGGGTTTAGGGTTCCCTTAATAGTTTTTTAAGAAAATAATACTTTTGGTTCTAAACAATATTTTTGGAAAGTTTACTTGTATTCCATAAAAAAAATATTCGTACCACATTATTTAATATAATATTATTTTAATTATCATTTCTCGTTATGTATTTTCTTACAAATGATACAAAATGACTCCCAAAATAAAATTAAAATGTTACCTTTGGGTTGAAATTTCAACATGGGACCTGCCAGCTGGATGTCAAACATATTAGGTTAACACGTGATCTAATCAGAGTTCATCATTTGCAAGCTTTTTCTTTTGGAGTCTCTTGCAAGCTTGATAAATAATATTCTTCTACTGTTCTTTCTGTTAGTTTTCTTTCTAATAACTTTATCACATTATATTATATACTTTTTTTTACTCTATTTTCCTCACCTAATTAGGGTGTCTATATAGCTTGAGATGATCGGATGAGTGATATTCTCTTCCTATCTCTCTCTATCTGTTTCTGTGTGTGGATTGAAATTCGAATTATAACATATTCAATAATGACACGAAACTATAGTTAACACGCAAATAATTAATAAGTATTGAGCTTTTCTTTAGAAAAAGATAATGCACATTGTATCACTTTATATAAATAAAAGTTGTCATTTATATAAATGGTTATTACTGGATTAGTCTCCCATGGCACAAACATTTGTTAAACAAAACAAAGGGTTAACTTTACTTTAACTTGTATGTAGAATTAAAATTAATTAATTTTTAAAATTTTGATTTTTAAGTTTTAAAATTAAATAAATATAATTATCTTAATTTAATATTATTATTTTTTTTTAAACTTGTTAAATAATATTTTAGACTCATATTTAAGTTGAAAAATATTAAAATGATGCACACAATTCAAACGTAATTTTAACATATTTAACACTTCAAATAGATTTAATATAATTAGGTTAAAAGAATTACATTAATTTATTTTTAAAATTTAAAAAACAAAATATATCAAAATTTAAAACAAAAACACTAAAAACATGGCTAAAAAATAAATTAACATAATTTTAATATTTCTTTACAAGTTTTAAATGCTGATGAATATGAAATATTTATGCTGAGAGAAAAAGAGAAGTGAAATTACGTAGGTTCTTTTTTTGGCTGTGAATATTTAGGAGGAATTTTGGCATGTGCATTAGTCAAAGAATGCAATATGATGGTACTACATGGTCCTTGTCGTTATCCTGAACAAGGTTATTTTTTGTTGTTCAAGGAGAACTGAAAGATGAGTAGGAAAGTGAAATTAAAGAAAGATTAACGTGAAGGCAAAAATTGTTTTAGATGCATCATTGAATAAAACTCCATTGCTTCGTAGATATCTATTTTTGTGTAAGCACAGCATGGAGCTTCTTCTTTTTGTTTTTTTTGCATTAAAGCACATTGTATACGTGAAATAATATGGTTTACCACGAAAACGCGGACAAATCAGTTTAGCTTTTTTAAATTGTGTTGGTTTCTAACTTTATATTCATATAAAGTCAAAAATATTATTCATACGAAATTCCTACAATAATACTGTGATTAATTCTCTGTTTGTATACATCTTGTATACTATAACTCGTCAAGCTAACTATTGCCCACTTTGTCATATAAAATCAAATTTCGCGTAGAAACCGAACAGTCAAGATAAGAGAGATTAATTTCAAAATCATCTTAGTTAAATGCATAATCACAATTAGTCATATTTAAACTGTAATTAGATCAATTTTAATAAAAAATTCATCACAAAGTTCATAAGTAGAAGTTTGAGGTAACAAGGTAAGTTATACATTAATTATGCTTTATTGCCCTTACAATCGAAACCTAACTGAGATTAGCATCGAAGAATCTTTGATAGATACCTTCCAACTAGTATTGACGAACAAAACTAAGACTTAAGGATGATCAACTGAAGACCACCTGTTGAAGAGAAACTCGACCCCATACACCTGAAACACTTTGACACTCACTATGGGGTCGAGTGAATAGTCTATTAATCCCATGATGACTGTAAGGAATAACCTTCAACCTAGAATCCAACTTATATTTCGCCTTTAAAACTTGTTCTAGGTTGAGTTGGGCACTAGACAACTCCTTCCCTAACCTCGACTCTATCAACACATATGGAAACCTTGGTGCTTAGCAATGCTACCTGAACACTAAGCTCAACAAGGGCATCCATCGCCTCCTGCTTAGTGATATCTTTAAACAATTCTTTTTCGGCCTAGCTCGAATTAAAAAAGACATTGGCAACCAGCTGCAGTTTAGTGCCAAAGATACCACCATCTAGGGGATTAGATATCCCACCTTCCATCCTTTGACTCTTTTTATGTGAGGAGGAGGATTTCTCCCTTTGATGGTGAGACTTTCTTTTCCTCTTGTCTATTATGTTCTCCCCTTGCCGATTAAGGGGAAGATTGTAGTCAATAGAGCGGGCATGAGGATAGGTTGTTCTACCACTTCAACATTAATCACTGGAGGGGTTGGCCAGGTAGGAGTTGAAGGGTTTGATGATTTGGCTTTGACAATGCCTGATCAACTTCCCTACGGCAATTGTTGTGTGGCCAACATTTATGCAACCTTCTTTTGGTTGTTGGAATCCATAACCTTTGAAAAATAACAAAAAATTTAACAACTTAATACTAAGCAGTTACTGAAGCTAAATAAGGAAGTGATTTCACCAAAAGCATCATCACAAAGGGTCAAAGGCCATTGACACTAAAAAATTCCTTGAGGCGGGAGTTAGTTAATGATTGCCAATATAAGACTCTAGAAAAATAAAATATCTAGAAAGATGATGGACATGGATATCATTAATTAAAATAGAAAAGAAAATATAAGTTATATAGAAGTGAAACATATCATAATTGGTTAAAGCTCTATTTTTATGAGTTAAAGGTAATGGGTTTGATTCTTATTATGTTCATAATACATGTTTTATTTCTTATATTAATTTGAGTTATGTGAACTTGTATTATATGTTATTGTTTGAATTGTTTTTTGTGCATATGCTTTACAAGATAATTGGGATAGTTTGTTTGGTTTGGTGTGTTTGTTTGGAACTTAGTGGTGGTGTGTTCGAGCCTTGGCTATAGCAAAAGTATTTTTTTTAGGTTTTGCCTTTTAGTGAAGGGGATACTATTCCACACTATTTTCTTTTTCTACAATTATTTTTGTTGTCCATTATTTTTTTGAGGTGCATTTTTAGTTCCACATGATTCTCTTCCTGAATAACTATGCAGTCCATTATTTTCTTTTTGAAGTGCATGCTTAATTCCATGTTGATTTTTCCTTTCGTGTTTACTGTGCAGTCCAAAAATTTGCATGATGTATATTATTTTTTTCCATTTCACATTAATCACTTCTTCTATTAAGTGTGTTGTTCAATTTTCTTCCAAATTGGGTTGTTTCTGGATTGTGGCGAGGTGTTCAGGTACGTACCAAGTTGGTCATTGCTTGTTAACCATATTTTTCACTTTCAAGTTGTGCTATTCACCCATGCTGGGCTATTTATGTTTAAACTATGTTGTTTTCCTTAGAAGTTGAGTTGTTTTCCTTGTAACTATGCTGTGTTTTTTAGGCTGTGCCATTTTATTAGCCAAGTTGTTTATCTCTTTGGTCGTGTTGTTTTGTCTTCTGAGTTGTTTTTTATGGTTCCAAGTTGTATGTATGTTGATTTGTATAAGTTTATGTTATAGGCGAGGTGTTTGGTCTGTTTCTTAACCTAAATATGTTGTTTTAAATATCAAACATGTTGGTTGTTGTTGTCGTTCTGTTTGCATAGGATATCGTAATTTTTTACACTATGTTGTGGTATTTTTTGTACGATGCCATGATGTTTAAGTGATGTCGTGGTGTTTTTATGTGTTGTCCGTTGTTCTTATTTTGATCCAAGCTATTTAATATGTTTCCATCAGGTTTTAGTGTTGCCATGCTATTTAATATGTTGCCATGTTCTTTTAGTACTTTCCCGAGATGTTTAAATAGGTTGCCTTATTGTTGTACTATGTGGTCGTGTTGTCTTTTTATTATGTCTTGGGTTAGGTTGTTTTGTCGGGTTGGAACTATGTTCCAAGTTGTTGGTTGTGTCGAGTTATGTTGCTCGACCAAGCTGTATTAGTGGATCGAGCGATCTTCGACCTTGAGGTTTTAGAGCTTACTCTATGTGTTTTAGAGGGTGGCCATGAGGTTTTTTTACCCTAGCCACTGTTTGTGATGGTTGTCAAGTTGTATGCATTGTTGGTCGTGCTGTTTTGTTTTCTTGTCGATATTTGTGATTGGTTGTTGAGTTATGTTTGAGAATGATTGTGTTGTTAGTTGTTGGGTGGATTGTTTGTTGTGTTTGGTGATCTTCTATTCAGTGTGAAGCTAAAAGACGTTTTTGGTTGTTATCTCGTCTTTTCGTAATTGTAAAGCCGAGTTTCATTGCTTTTCGTCTGAGGTTGTAAAGGCCAAGGAAAAGGAGAGGTTCAAGTGTTATTCCTCTTCGCCTGTATGAAACATGGGAAATAGAAGAATGTTTCGCCTATAGTTTTTCGGCTTGATGCTGAGTATAATGTCTAGTGTGTGACGCATCAAAGTTTTTACTCATAAGTCCTTGAGGAACAGGAGAAACATGTTCTCTCTGTGATGATAGGATGACTCGGATAGTCTTGTTTTGGTAAACAAGTTGTGTGACGGTAGGTTATGAGAGAATGACATATTGTTGATATTACTTGGTGGTAATGTGTTTTCATGTGACACGAATGTGGTTTGACTTCATAGATTGGGATGAATGATTTGAGCAATGTGGGTCAATATGATTGTTGTATACTATCTTGTATTGTTTTATGGTTAACTCACTCTTATTTGTTTGTGTTTATGCGATGATCATATAACTCATGTTGTTATACAAGAGCAAATGATGTTATAGATGATCTTGTTAATGTTAAGAGTGAGACTTCCACATGGTTTTAATTTCGTTCACGATAATTAAATAAACTTTTTTTTATGTTCACTATTTAGTGATGGTATTAGAGGTTACATTTCTTTAGTTTTTTATAAACTATATGTGACATCCTAAAAGGGGTGTTACAACCAACACTGGCGACTCTTCAGGTGTCATCAACGATGGAAGCCACAAACTTATCCTTCTGGAATCCTGAGTCTAATATAGAGGAAACTTAGGTTGATCGTCAACGTATAAAAAATATTGTCGACTAGCCTCCTTTTTTCAAACTTTAAAGTACCTGGTTTTAAAACATTTGTACGAATTGACATACAAAGAGAATATCCATTTCTCTTGCTTTATTTTTGGATGAACTAATCACTCATCTTATTTTACTAGCTTGAGATTGAGTGAGAATTGATTCCAAGTTGTGGTCCAACTAATTCTCCTACTGCTTTTAGATGCTAGGAATAGATCCAAGGCTCTAACTGGTTATAGAATCCTAATCTTAATGTAAGTGCACTAGTGTAGAAAAGGCTTTAGACGTTTATTATTTTGGGCTTTTTACGTATGATCCCAACCTGACGTTTATTCGAGTGACGTTGATGGGACATCAGACCAAGTCAAATGTCTATATAGACGTCTGACCTGTACAGATCGGACGTCTATATAAATGTCTGACCTGAACAGATCAGACGTCTAAAACGTCGCCGTATTTGATTAGATCTTTCTCCGCTTGAGGCCTCTCGGGTTTCTCTTGACTCATGGTGATTCGAGTTTACAACTTTATATTTTAGTTAAAGATAATGGATTGTACGTTTTTTTTTGTATTGGATGGTTTTAAAAATGTAGTGGAGGGAATGAAGGAGTGCAAAACGCAAGAAATCGCCGCCCAAGAACGCCGCCCAAGGACACGAGCAAAACTGCACCAAAACCCAACGAAAACACATTTCAATCGGTTCAAATGAAAGATAATTCATCAAAGAGTAATGTAATCGGAGTAAAATTAATTTAAAACGGTGCAAAAGTGAGAAAAGGAATCTGAAAAACGTAGCCCGTGGAGAGAAAACGCGAGGAAGATAATGAACAGTGAGTGCGCGTAATGGCTGCCTCGCGTTAGCGGTGTTTTAATGTAGACATTTAGAAGTCGGTTCCCCCCATAACAAACGTCTAAATAGCTTTAGAAGTCGGAGTGGCGGGATCAGACGTCTAAATGGAGTCAAAAAGTGACTTTTTAAATTTTTGGACTAAGTATTTAGAAGTCGGTTCCCCCCACAAGAGACATCTAAATGGCTTTAGAAGTCGGATTGGCAGGATCAGACGTCTAAATGAAGTCAAAAAGTGACATTTTAAATTTTTGGGCTGAGTAATTAGAAGTTGGTTCCCCCACAACAGACGTCTAAACGGCTTTAGAAGTCGGAGTGGCAGGATCAGACGTCTAAATGGAGTCAAAAAGTCACTTTTTAAATATTTGGGCTGAGTATTTAGAAGTCGGTTCCCCCACAACAAACGTCTAAATGGCTTTAGAAGTCGGAGTGGCAGGATCAGACGTCTAAATGGAGTCAAAATGTGACTTTTGTAAATTTTTGGGCTGAGTATTTAGAAGTCGGTCCCCCCACAACAGACTTCTAAATGGCTTTAGAAGTCAGAGTGACGGGATTAGACGTCTAAATGGAGTCAAAAAAGTGACTTTTTAAATTTTTTGGCTGAGTATTTAGAAGTCGGTTTCCCCCACAATAGGCGTCTAAATGGCTTTAGATGTCGGAGGGCGGAATAAGACGCCTAAATGGAGTTAAAAAGTGACTTTTTAAATTTTTTGGCTGAGTATTTAGAAATTGGTTCCCCCCACTACAGACGTCTAAATGGCTTTAGAAGTCAGTTTCCCCCATAACAGACGTTTAAATAGAATAAAAAATTAATTTTTTTTAACTTTTTTTATTAGTTTTGGCGTCCATTCGGGGGAGCCGACGTATATGAGTATTCAGAAGTCGGGCCCCCCATAGCCAACGTCTAAATAGTTGTTTTATTTATGGAAAATGCCACTGGTCATTTTTTACATTGGATATTCGAGGGTCGGACGTCTAAAGGGTGACGTTAAAGGCCTTTTCTACACTAGTGGTGATCCATTTAACCAATTACTAAAGAATTATACTGAAGTCTAGTGATTTTGGGCTCTAGGTGTCAAGAATGAACTTATAGTTACTTTAAGGAGAAATCCTAGAAGATTACTAATTGCATTTTTATATATTATAACTGAACCTTTACATTAGAGAGACAAAATGGTAAAATCTAGGTTTAACATGTCTTTATCATTCTGAAGTCAACCTGTTTTAATCTCAAACTCTTTTGCAACGTGTTCTTTTGTAGAAATAACTTTCTTTTCTTAAATTAAATTGATTTCCACACTTTTTACTATTTTATTTGAACTCAAACTAATTTAAAACCTTGTGTCATGTAGATAAACAAACTACCTAATATATACTTATACTTATTGGAAAAATTATTGTTTTGGAGCATCAACTCGCATGCATGTTGTTTGTCTTTGTCATCTTGTAATGATATTGGAAAATGTTCTTTTGAAATATGCATGAACTAAGATAGATGATATATATGATTAAATATGAGAAATGACTTAATACAAATCAATATTACGTATATGTAAATTATGTATATTAACCTACTTATCTATTTAATATATTTTGTTTTGTTGTGAATTTTTTTTTTTACTTAACATTAACACTTATCAATCTCATTGCCCTGGAGATTCTTCTTTATACTTGAGACTACTTTTTGGTAACGTTCTGAACTGAATTTTTTTAAAATTTAACCGGAAATAGGCTCTTTGGGGTTGTTGGTTTCATTACTTTTTATATGGAATCAACTTGAGAGTAGTTTCCTCAAAATCAATAGTAGTTTTCCAACTGATATATATGCACTTGAACATTATTAGTACCAATACCCATCACGACTTATTGAGCTTCTTTTAAAGTCAACTTTCTCGACTCTAAGTCATTTTCTTTGCAAAGACATCTCCTTTATGTGTTCCACATATAAAATAGAATAATTTAGGTTTCATGTAATGCAAAATCAATAAATATATATATCAATATATACTTTTAACTCAATGTACAGCCTAAAACTCAGTTTATTAAGTTGTATTTACAAAAGAGGTATTCAATTGCTCTAACTTAAGGCAAAAAGTTTCTCTTAAATCCAATTTTTCAACAGCTCTTCTTATGGAGGTTTTAAGTCCAATACAAAAGAGAATCCTTTGCGAACGAATACTGATAATAATAATGATAAGAGCTAAAATTCTCAGAAATTTACTTTTTTTAGGGTTTTATATGAAGACTGAAACAAAATTAAAATGTTTTATTGATTGACATCACTAAAGCTAGTGAGATTCTCTTAGAAATTTTATATTTGAAAAAAAAATGAAATATTAATCTTCAAATGGATACATAAAACATGAAAGGTTCACATTCAACTGTTGGAATGAAGCTGAGCATAAACAACATTTATTACAATTAAGATTATTTTGTTTTTTTATGGAATCAAGGGAAGCCATAGCCCAAATTTCACAAACATCATATTATAGAAAAAGCTGAAACCCTATAGTTGCAAATGGATTCTTCATTACTGTTACTTCTAAATATAGTGTAGTATGCGAAACTGTTAGTTTTTTTTTTCTCTAAGTCAATTAAAGAAATTAAAACCTACAATGGAAGTAATCAAACTCAAACACACATCACCGTTTGATGGTAAAAAGAGGCAATTTTATATCCTGGAGATGTCCCTAATCTATGTGTCATCGTATCATTTACAGAAGAAAGTTGCCAGCTATTTTTTCATTTTTTTTGTATTAAAAAAGAAAATATAAAATAAATGTAATCTATGACTATATATAGAACGAAACTTTTTTCTTTCTACTTGTTTATCTTATTTTCCTTTAATAATTTAATTCATAACCTATTTTACTTTCATAATTACTCACAACGGTTAGTTTTTTTTTTTACAATCTTATTGATACTTTTTTGTTGTAATGGAATAATACACGATAAATCACTCATTATTTATCATATAATTATTGTTATTATTAAAAAAACGATATTAAAGGCATTATTTTTAGGAGTTATAAAGAAAGAGAAATAAATAATATATTATAAAATATTATATATCACACACCAAAAGTGTCCTGTTTATATTTACAGCAGAAATATTTTATGTATATTCCCATTCCCTAATTGGCCTTTATTGAATATATAAAGAGAAATTGTCTGAGTAGACAAGGGAACCCCTTCCTTATGTTACATCCACATCACCTTGTTGCCCTTCCTTAAGGGGCCATCATCATCATCTCAAAAGTCTACTAACACATTTGTCTCCATTTCCTTTTCATTCTCTAAGCTACTATTGTTTCCACTTCATTCCTCATAATGTTGTTGGATTTATTTCTGCCAATTATACTATTTAATTATATTTATCATAAAATAGATATGATGATGTTTTAATTAAATCATTAATACCTATAGTATGAATAAATAAGTTGACTTGTTAATAGATGCCTAAATGAGAGGTCTTTTACAATCTTTAGATTTTGGTGGGAGACAAAGTTATCATTAAAGTTCTTTTTGCTATAATATATATATTTTTTGTATCTCCTAGTTAAACCTCTATTGATGATCTTGTTTTTTTTATAAAAGAAAATTTATTTGAGAAATTATGTAAATATGACCTCAGTTTAATTTATATTTTTACCTATCATAAATCTATAATAATGAAAAATATATACCTTCTCTCTTCCATAATCTCACTATGAATGGAAGAGTATTTTACATCAATCTTCCAATATTTTCATAAGGATCAAGAAAAATATTTGTAATGCAAAGTGAAGACACCTAAGAGCACACATAACAGTAATACAAAGACAGCGGGACAGTAGAATCCAAACCCACCATTATAGAGAACAGACAACGTTGTGTTATGCAGAAAACGTTGGATAAAGGTCAACAAAGCAGAAGAAATCCTGTAATAAAAGAAGAGTAGTGTACTATCATCATTTCTCTAAAATCAAGAGTGACAACACTACACATGTAGAGTTGAATAAAGCTAAAAATACTAAGATATCAGACACGATCTAATTGATCACCTTTATTTTGTAGCACTGTTTAGCTTTCTATAATTCGGTGTTTTAACTAAAGGCATCAATCAGAGTTAAACCCTTCAAGCTTTTGAGCCATCATCACCACTGCAAATTTGTGCTAACAGATGGCTTATGCTGTAATAATTAATGTTTGATCTTGAATCATATCACCCCATGACAATATGAAATTGAAATATGCCGGTAGTGATTAGTCAATAATCATTAAATGTATGCCTTATATTGCATTCTTCTCATATAGGGAAGTTTAGACTAAGGAACATACAAGAAAGTCATGATTGGTGTTTTATCAAAGTTCACTAAATTGTAGGACACATTGGAGTACTAATCTAAAGAAACCACTAACCAAACGAATTACTAGGAATTTAGTTGAAGCAACAAATTTCAAGGCAAACCCTTGCAATGAGTTTGTCAACTACTTTTACATGCAAGGGTTTGGAGGCTAGTGAGAATACTAGGAAAGCAAGGCACAAACAGTTTGATTACAGTCTAGCATGTAGGCAAAGATAAGCATTTATCCCAAAGTTGAAATTAAGCAGATACATGACAAGATGGATCAAAAGAAAGTAAACAATGTTGCTTACTAACAAAGTACTATTATAGTGAATATGTGATTATCAGATTCAAAAGCAACAAATATTTTTCTGTAGCAAACAAATAATGCTTATATGGTTGCTTTTGGCTCACCAATAAAAGTGATTCAAACTGTGAACTTCATGTGCAATACTAGAGAAGAACTGAATTTGGTAAAATGTCATTACAGTTTTCCATCCACATTTCCACCCAATAGGTTTGTCTGTGGGTCCTAGAAATTTGAAACTGCTACTTGACCTGAAATAGCCAAAATCTTTCTCTTGTGGATGATGATTATGGCCATAGAGCAGCATGCTTCCACACTCTCAGAGTACCTTATTCCCTTTCAGCCTTTTACATTTGCCTTTTGGGGTAAAGAATTAGGACACGAGTAGAAAAATATTGGCATAACAGAGAAAGGGATGCTTAATGCCATGTAAGGTGGGGAACACATTCATAAAACAGTTGAAAATAAATTGTTTCTAGGCTAGCCAGTAGACTGCATATGAGTGTTGCTGGCTTTAAATGGGATTCGAGATTACCTTATTTTCTTATTTAAATTGTTGTAATTGAAGATACATGTAGACCAATAATGTTTGAAGATATGCTGTTTTTGTCTGGACAGTGATGAGCAGTGGTCACACATAGACTCCAATTAAAATTTGACCAGTATTTAAATTTGTGGGTAGTGAGTTTATGTAGAAAACTTTGAAGATAATGAAACTAGTCCTATTATTAGCAAATGTATCTAAGAACAAGAATGGTGTATATCTTGTTCCTTCATTGTTGAACCCCTAAGAAACGTGTAAAGGGGGTTGTATCTCTTCTACACATTGTCCATCCTCCTTATGGGAAGAAGTGGATGACCCAAAAACAAGTAAGTTTGCCCCCACTGAGTCCTCTTAAAGGGCATAACACTTTGGACTTTCTTCCATGATGGTAGGCATTGGTTACTGATTAGAACTGTTGTGCCTTTTTAGCTGCAGCACTATCTAAGATATTCTATTAGCTAATTTTCATTTTCTCTGTGCACAAAGTTTGGAGGAGGATAAGCCTTGTACTGACTGTGAAAGGGATGCAAGTATGTGTGGCATTCTCAAATTTGAAGTTGTGACTACCTACCTAGCTAACTACACCGCACCTAGACTAAAGCTTAATCATCTTGTTCAAATGTGTAATATATTTTTCGATTTTAATATCATTATAATGGATTTTAAAAAAAGAAATTACCAAGAAAATCCAACACTAGTAAAATATCGATATCACTTCCAATCCAAAATCTTAAGCCAATAAATTTATGAATTTTACTTTTATATGTTGTTTAACTTTTTCATTTCTACTCAATATAATATACTTAGACTTATATCTCAACAAATACTCTTATTATCAATTTTTTTGTGTAGAGGTTCTTCACCAACATTTCACTTTTACGTAATTAGAATTCTTAAGCCAAGAAACCATTGTCAAATTTGAGAATAAAGTTATCCACTCATTTAATGTGATAATGACATTTACTAGTGTAAATATCTCAATTAAAAACACAATTTATAAAAGCCAAGTAACATTTTTGAAATTATTGGCAACTTATAGACTACAATTAAGATAAAATCGTAGCTTATACTTTGGGTGTCTAAGTATAAGCTATGGTTCATTTAGTGAACGTACATACCCCCTAAATAGGGTTAATATATGTTTTGTTTGTTTGCGAAAAGTCTCTATACATCTCGCCTTGCATAACTCGTTTTTCTCCTCTACCGCGAAAGAGATGCTTTTTTTATGGCATACCCTCTACCCATGGTCAAACATATTCAAGAAGTTGAAGTCATCTGTGAAAGATGGACCAAGACTCTCTTTCTCTCTTGGACCATCTTGAGTCATCATGAAGCTTCTAATAGAGTAAGAATAATTTTAGAAATTAAATTTTAGGCCAAGTAGTCTAAGATTTAATTGGGCTTTGTATTATGCGCCCAGTAGTGTATTATTTATTTTGGCCCTTATATTTTGGGCTAAGTAAAATAGGGTTTTGACCATTCAAGTCAATAAAGGGCCAATACCCAATGTTGACCAAAGTAGGACGTGAATTTTGGCCTTGTTGACTAAGGGGTCAAAGTTTCATCTAACTTGGTGGACAAGGAGGAGTGCATGTGTCATCACCCCTTTGGAGAGTTTTTTCTCCTAGTTAGTGGTCATATGTCATTTAGGAATGTAGAAGATTCTCCATAGGTAGTGGCCACATGTCCTCCTCTCATTAGAGATGATTTTTGTCACTTGTCCTTTTTCTAATGGAGAAGATTTTCTCCTTGCTCTCCAAGTTAGCCAAGGTAGGTTTTTTAGGTCTAGCTTTTAGAAAATAGGAGACACCCTTAGCCTATAAATAGAAGTATCTTCCCTTCTTGTAATCACCTTTGATTTAGAGTATTGTTATGCTGTTAATTTTGTGTCATTATACTTTTATTAAGTCACCCTAGGCTAGAGCAACCCAAGTGACCTCCTCTAATCACCTTCCTCCATCACCCATAACAACACCCAAAACTAAGACACTTAGTCTCTCCCCCCATCATTGTTCTACAAACACTATCATCCATGACCACCTTCATGGCTTTCCTTCTAGTTTGAGCCCAACCTAGCTAGGAGATTGTCATCATTTTTTCTCCATAAATTATTACATTCAGGTTCGCTTCTCTCTTCCCTCTCATTTTTCTTCCTTCTCTCTTCCTTTTTAGCCTCTAAACACCCATTGACACAATAACTCTAAGAACCCATGGTCACAGTGATGTCATTGACACACTGATGCTTTGCACTCTTTGTCATTGGCACAATTGTGCGTTTTCGAGATTCTAGGTTACCTACATCATTCGAGTTACCTACGTTGTAGTCTTCCCATTAGTACGCCAATAGTTACCTGTTAGGTTTATCAAGGGAGAGGTTCACTAGGGAGATATAACATCAATAAGACATAAGCTCAACCACATAAGGGATTGACATCACTCTCAACCCAAAACATTAGGACAATGAGTTAATGGGTCTTCACCCTTATATAGTGCTTCACTTTCTCATTTCTACTTAATATGAGACTTAGACTCACACTTGGATTCCTAGAAATCTCTCTCCAAAGTGTAAGTCCCTTCCACATTGGTACACACCCCAAGGGTGGTGGTGAGTCATTTCCACATTACATACGTTCAAAGCACTCTAAGGTTCCTCTCTTATGCCTTATTGCTTTAAGATTTTATATGATTTTTTGTTTTTATCATTTAAAATATATTTGTTTAATATGTTATATAATATAATTTTTGTGCAATTAACATGTTGAATTATTTATTTTTTATTTTAAAATAATACGTTGAATTATTTATTATTTGAAATTAATTTACTTTTATAATTGCTTAAATTTAGTTTGTTTAAAATTGTTATTGTCTTGAGTGAGGTTAATTTTCCCGTTTGAATTCAATACGAAAATTATGTATTACCTAGTAATTTTTGAAAAAAAAATGTATATTTATTTAAAATAATAGAAGATGAGGAGTTATTAATAATTTACATTGAATATTGAATTGTCTGGTTAGATAATTTAAAAAGATTAATATTATTTTGTAATTTATTACTATATATATATATATATATATATATATATATTTTTTTTAAATTTTATGAATTTTCACTAACTATATTTTTTATTAACTTTCTGGTGAATATTTTATTGTGGTTGATTCATTTCCTGTAACCTATTGTGGTTGATTCATTTCCTGTAACCTACAGACCAAAACGAAATGTTAGAATTTTTTTTTGAAATTTAAGGAATGTTGACATGTTCTCTTGATACATTACAAGAAGAACTCGAGGATGAGCTATTACACTTAAATCGACCTATGACAAGGTCAAGCATCAAAAGCTTGGAAGAACAAATATCCTTAAAGCTCATGATGTTGCATGAAGCTTGAAACTCAAAGGAAATGAAGATCATGGATTTGAACACACTTGAAAAATAATTTGGCATTAAAAGGTGTTTGTAATTTTTCTTTTATTTATGTAAGCTAGCTAAGTTACTTGGTTCGTTGGGTGATGGTTTTGTTTTTGAGTGGTGTCGTTGGGTGAGTGTTCGTGTCTGTATACTGCATTTTAGAGTTATTTGTGTAGCCTAGTGTCTTTGGGCCTTTTTGTTTTTGGGTTTCTTAGGTTCTTTAAACACTTATGGTCTATATATACTTGCACCAAAGATATACGTAAACACTTTTGACAATCATTATATGAATTTGAATACATCAAAGAGACCATTATCTTGGTTCTTGTCTTACGACACATGTTCTTATCAAATATTAAAATCTTTGTGGTAAATCTTTATTGAATTATCAATCTGCTAGATGGTGACGTTTTCATTGCTATCCTTTTTCCATGTTTTTCTTTGATTTTTTTTGTTTACGTTATGAGAATAATCAAATTAAGGAACGATCAAACTATTTTTTAAATAGGATTGTATCATATTATTTAAAATTGATAAGTAACAATGAACTAAAAAAAATGAATCTTATTGAATGAGATAAAATCATATCTTAACTACAATAATCATTCGTTTAGATAATGATAAATTTATTCATATAATTTTTGTACATAAATAGATCTATTATATTAAAACTTTTAAAGACCTATTGAGAAATTTATAATAAGATAAGATAACAAGATGATATTACTACTTGAACATTCTATTAGCTTGAACTTATAAAGTTCATTAAACTGAAAGCTATTTTAAAGAAATTGAAGTTAAGAAGAATGATATCGAGAATTACTATGTAACATTTTCTCGTCTATTAGAATTAATATTAATATTGTTATGTTGGTTTGTTTGTTTTTTTTTTGTCATAGTTTATTTTATTGTTACATGGCTCTAATTTATTTATAAATGATTTAAGATTTATGTGGACGAATTTCCCTATAAGTTTTCATTAGACTGGAAAGTAGAAAAGGATTGAAATGACGTCAAAATTAACTTATATGTTAATTAATTTGAAAAACTCTTAATTTCTTAATATTTTTAATTTTTTTAAACACTAATTTTAATATATGAAACACTTATTATTAATTTTTTTTAAAAAGTATGTAGAAAAAATGGTCAGTGCCTTTAAATACATATCTGGTCTAGGATTTTGTTTGCATTGATTTATCCATTAGCAGTTGTTTTATATTAACAATGGAGTACCTTAGTCACTAATACCATCCTTTTGTTTAATGTTTTGTCCAAGTGTAAGAGGTGATTAACATGATAATTGTTGTAATATTATAAGTGATCTGTTGTCTAACATAATTGCTAATAAAATTCATTAATTCATTAATGATGAGTCTTTCAAGAATATTCATTTGAAAAATAGGTCGAAAAATATAGGTTAAATGTATGTAAATATTGATATTATTAAATCCAAATCATAGTTTAAAAAATTTTGTGTTTAAAATTTTTTATTTTATTTTTTTCAATGTAAAATTTAAATTCATATATATATTTATAATAACAAAATATATATAAAACATTAAGATTTAACTTTTCAGAAGAAACATAATCCGCTTATATGGACTTTTTGCCACAAAATAATCCAAAGTTCAAAAAATTGAAGAAGAAGATATAAGTTAAATTTATGTAAAGATTGACATCATCAATTCCAATTTAATACCTTAAGTTTAAAATTTTGTGTTTTAACATTTTTATTTTTATTTAATGTAAAATTCAAACTCATACTTATCAATAACTATATATATATATATATATATATATATATATATATATATATATATATATATATATATATATATATATATATATATATATAAAAGTAAGATTTAATTCCCTAGAAGCCGCTTAGTGATTAAGAATGTGTGGGCTGCTACTTTCTGCACTATGTTTCTTTGTTTCTGCAACCCCAAATTGTTTTGTATCCCGTTTTACCCTTAGATTAGAAATTTATTAAAAATCATAAAACTTTTACAATCCCTTCTCCACTCCGGTGAGCTTCACTCCATTCGCGTGGGCATGTCTTCTATCGTTGTTTGCTACTAACTTTATTATAGGAGTACAGAAAAAAAAAAGTAGGTGTAGAAAGAAATGTCTGAGTGTGTAGTGTAACATATCAACTTTTTTCGAGTGTTGCTCCCCACTACCACTAAATGCTCCATGTACCACCCCATACCTAATTTGTCCTTCTAATAAAACGGATTCGCTTGACCTTCAACGGATGTTAACATCCGTTTCACCTTCAACGGATGTTGATATCCCTTACATATTTTAACCTTTTTTTTATGTTTTAGTTTTTTGTTTTTATTTTACATTTTATTTTAATAAATATTTTTTATTTACATAATATATTATAAAAAAACAAAAAAATTAAATACTTTATAAATTAATTTAAAATATAATATTTTAGTAAACTAAAAAAAACTCAACGGATATGGCCACATCCATTAACGGATGTGGCATATCCGTTTAAATAATTAAATAAAAAATATTTAAATAATTAATTAAGTAATAATACATAAATTAAATTAATAATAAATATTTTATTAAATAAAATAAAATTAATTTATATATAATTAGTAATAAATTTTAAAATAATTTAAAAATCATATTTATATATTAATTTAAAATACAATAAATTAAAAACAAAAAAAACCTTAACGTATGTGGCACATCCGTTTAACTAATTATATAAAAACTATTACAATAATTAATTAAATAATAATACATAAATTAAATTAATAATAATTATTTTATTGAATAAAATAAAATTATTTTATATATAATTACATAATAAATTTTAAAAAAATTTAAATAATATTTATAAATTAATTTAAAATATAATAAATTAATAAACTAAAAACACCTTAACGAATGTGACACATCTATTTAACTAATTATATAAAAAATATTTAAATAATTAATTAAATAATAATACATAAATTAAATTAATAATAATTATTTTATTGAATAAAATAAAATTATTTTATATATAATTACATAATAAATTTTAAAAAAATTAAATAATATTTATATATTAATTTAAAATACAATAAATTCATAAACTAAAAACTAAAATAAAAAACTTGAACGGATGTTGCCACATCGGATATGACATATCCGTACCTGTTAAAGAAAAGAAGTGGGAGTGTAGAATATTTTAAAATATAAAGGATAGTTTTGGAATTTTTTTAATAAATGTAGTGGTGAAAAAGGCAATGTGAGATGGTGTAGGGAGCAACCCTCTCTTTTTTCTAGAGCTGTCAAAACGGGCCACCTGGCCCGACCCACCACGGGTTGGTCACTTAGTGAACCAACCCAACCCGGCTCATTTATTAACAAGCCAGAAAAATTCGAACCCGACTCGACTCACCACAGGTTGGTGGGTAAACAAGTTGGCTCACTGGCTCACCTAATTATAATTTTTTTCTATAATACAAATCTAAACAAATTTTACTTCCAAATTTCACTTCCAACATGAGTGTTTAATTAATTTTGAAAATAAAAAACTTAAATAATTTTTTCAAGCAAAAACAAAATAATAAATATTTTTTTATAAAATTAAAATTAAATTTTAATAAAATAAAATTAGGTAGGTGGGTTGGTGGGTCAACCCGGCCCACCACGGGTTCAACCTGTATGAGCCGGATTTAAACGAGTTGGGTTGAAATCTGACCTGCATAAAAAAATACAATTTTTTCTAACCCAACCCGGCTCAAACCCGTGGTGGGCCGGATTGATTCGCGGGTTGTGACCCATTTTGACAGCTCTATTTTTTTCGCCTCAAAATAACCGAAATT
Source organism: Vigna angularis (assembly GCF_016808095.1). Classification (NCBI taxonomy): domain Eukaryota; kingdom Viridiplantae; phylum Streptophyta; class Magnoliopsida; order Fabales; family Fabaceae; genus Vigna; species Vigna angularis. The sequence goes on from NC_068980.1 coordinate 11,546,979, forward strand.
GAATACTTCAAAGACTATATTTAGCATCCAATTTCGGAAAATTAAAGACTATGAAATTGTTTTACGATAACAAAACTTATAAACATAAACTTCTTCAATTTTTTTTTTCATCTATGTTGTTTCTTAATTTTCTCTTTTCTGTCTTGTCTATAGAATTGAATTACTACAATTAAACAATTGCAATATTGAAGAAACCTAATTAGTACAATTTTTGAGATATAAAGGACTGAAATATACATATATATTTTATAATATTTCAGAAACTCAATCTGTATAATTAAAATCTGGAATTAAGACCAATGAATTCGATAGAGTAAGAATAATATTTTTTTCAAATAATTTGATCACTCTTTTATTTGTGGATATATATATATAATACGTGACTGAATTTGATTACTTCTTTCGGGTGATGAGGCAAATTTATAAAGCCATAACTTAAAGCTTTAGTATTTGGCTGTTTTTCATTCCATATTCTTGAGCATCTCCTATTCATTTTGGAGTGGATATAAAAAATTACATTGGCAGAGCCCGTTCCCAATAAATGGGTTGTCCAAGAATTTTTATGGAGGGCATATTATGCTAGTATTATGGGATAAGGGTTTTTTGAATTGCAAAATGATTGGAGGTGTAGATAAAACAGCCCAAATTGTGATCTTGAGGCCTTTTTTATGATTGATTGATGATGAAAGGCTCGGCCTTGTTTTTAACTAAATGATCAATAAACTAAATGATCAATAAGTAAAATGTTTTTAACTTTTCTTTTCTTGCTAAAGATTGTCATAATTCTCAAGTATAGTTGATAAAATCTTCAAATATCTGGATAGTCAAGAAAAAAACATTTTAAATCAATTGGATTGAAGCTTAGTTCATATGAAACCCATTTTAAATAAGTTCTTCTAAAATTTCATTTCTTTATTCATTGAATATTTCATATTTGAGGATATTTTTTTAGATAAGTTTCAAAGAATTAATATCAAACTCTACTTAATTCTTGGAACCTTAAGAAAGGATTTTTCTAATTGAATAATTGAATCACCATTCTTTAGAATATGTAAAAAAGTTGAATCGGTCTTGTTTTCATTTTCTCGGATAAATTTACTTTTATCACTTTTAAAAATAAATTTATATTCTTTTATTCTTCATCAACATACTTATTTTTTTTTAAGTTTAAGACTAAAAAATAATTTACCATGAGGTAATTACTAAAAGAAAATTTTACAATAATCAAGTCACAATTATATGAAAAAATATGAAGTACATAATTTTTCCTTCTATATTCATAAGTAATTAACATACAAGAGGCTCGTTAGATAAAAATAAAAATACTAACTATTAATTAATATTTCACCATCAATTTAGATAAAAGAATTATCTTTTATTCTTAATGAATGAAAGAGAATTACGAATGACAACTAAAATAATGAGTTTTTGTTTAACTCTCTATTTTTATAAACTAAAGAAAAAAAATATAAGAGCAAGAGATAAATACAATATGTAAGAAACTCCAAAACAATAAGAGGGAAAATAAAAAATATCTTAATATTTTTTATTTTTGTTTTTTATTATATTAAATTTTATGTTTTATTATTTATTAACATTAAATAGTGTGTTATATAAAAGAAATAAAAAGATACCCAATTTAATTCTAGTATTCCCATAATATACACTATATAATTTAAAATATTTCAAACATATAATTTAAAGTTATTTTAAAAATTTAGAGGGCCATGACATCTTCTCCTTCTATCATCTGCTAATATATATATATATATATATAAAACATAACAGTACAACAAATATTTCACGGCATGAAATACACGATATAATAAGGAAAATTAAATTAAACATCCTGTTCTTTATTAATTTAATTATTTCACATATTAATTTATTTTTTGTTACTTGTAATCCTGGCAATGAAGATTTAAGGTATTAATACTTTCCACTTTTAAAATATATTGGTTGAAAAAGTTAAAAATTTGTGATTGCAAAGTAAAAAAGATTCGAATATAGTTATATAATATATAAATTGACAGTTGTATTGCAATAGGACATGGGAGCTGAAAAAAGTTTGTTGAGATTGATTTAAGAATGAAAGCAATAATATAGAAAAATGAATTTATATATATAAGTAGCAATAATTAGAAGAAAGGAAAAAAGTATAATGAGTAGGTCCATTTCATATCATCTTCATACACATTTCCATCATGACTTATAAACGAAGGGTCCCTACAGTCATCACCTTTCATTTCTTCTTCCTTCAAAATATTCAATTTTTCATAAACAAACTAACCATTCTTTTCTTTTTTCTTTTTTTCATCGAATGATGTACGTAGAGCTGAGCTCATGCTCTGCACTATGGTAGCTAGGAACTATTCAGATTATGCCTTAATCTCATTGCTAATCACACCCTTAAGTCATTTACTTTACTTTCATTAAAAAGTTAATAATTTATGTCATTTCATTTTCCTTGATTTTAGTTTAATGTTAAAACTGTATTAAATTAAATCAATATTTCACAGTTTCAATTGGTTTTAATGGTTCTTGTTATCATAAAATTAATATGTAGTTTTCTACCGAAGGATCATCAAATATTTTTAATAAAAAATGTAAAAAAAATAATATATAATTTTTTTTTTATAATTATTGTATTTTCTATGTATTTATAAATAAATTATAGAGTTTTATAATTGAAAATTGTGATTAGATTTGTTACTTATAAGTATAATATAATTAAACTGTAAGAAAACATTAAGAAATATGTTTATATATGTTTTTCAATTATAATTAAATTTATAGATTATTTTAGATATAACTATCTTGATTTTATTTTTATTTTGAATTCAAAATCTAAAAATATTCGGTTAAGGTAAATAAGAGATCTAAAAGTTCATGAAAAAAGTTCAATTATGATAGATTTACTTTTAGTTTTTTTTTATTAATTCTATTTTTAGCATCTTACTCGCGTCCTCTTTAATTTCAAGTCTTCCATTATCCTTTTTTTTAGATTCTGGTTTGTTAATACTTTGGCATTTTTAATTAATTAATTATTTTTTGTCACGTATATTTCAAACTAAAAGGCATATTAAAACAGTTATACACATGAAACAATTACATGTTTATTTATAACTGTTTACTTTTCCAATGTATTAAGAAAATAAAAAATATATAGGGCAGTTTCCTTATATTTATGAACTCATATGTAAAACCTAATTACTCAATTTCACGTTAATATTAAATTGACAATGACTTGTTATGAACTAGGCTTTAAAAGAAATAGGTTTTAAAAAAAATAGGGACGGTGAGGTTTACTATCACAATTTTAAAACAATAAACAAAGAATATGAAATAAAACGGGTTAAATATAATTTTGACATTAAATTATAATTTATTATTGTTTTCTTAACTGAATTATGTTAATTTTTTTCGAAATGTAAAATGCATCTTACACTAACATTTTAATTATTTATACCGTTTAACACAAAAAATAAGTTAGAAAATATGTTTAACATGTTAAAAAAATTAATGTAATTAACTTAAAATGATTATATTTATTATTTTTTAAGTTTGAAGATATAATAATGTATCAAATTTTAATGAAAGAGAATTTGAATTTCATGAAAAAGTTTAGACACTAAAAATATATTTTAACCGAAATAAAATTAATAAAATCTATATTAACAATCATAAATCTTAGAAATAAATGTTTTTCCTTTCAAAAAAATAATTAAAAAAATAAAAAAGGCTGATATGAAAAATGGTAATTTAATTAATATAAGAAAATATTGTAAGTAGAAAGTTAGATGTTTGTCATTTGACTTTGTATTAACCATAGGAAAGAAAAGATGATTTTTCCACATTGAAGTTTAAGCATAAATTAAATAATGTGCCTAAAAAGCTGTAAATTGTATTGAAGTATAATTGCCCTCAAAATGATTTAAAATGTAAGGGTGGTAATTGGAAGATATAAAAGAAGTAGAAAATTGAGGGTTTGATGTCAAAAAGCAATGATTGAAATGTTCAGATAAAGTAAGAGAGGTGTTAATTAAATAAAGTTAAGAAGAATTAATTGAAGATAGTGACGTGGTGGTACATGTTTAAGAAAAACGTTGCAATATAGACGGGTGAGCTTTAAAGATGGTCATGGATTAGTTGGCAAAGGATATTCTTGTATAAACATCAAACACATGGAGACAAAAGCAAAGAAGAAGAAGAGAATTAGCTAAGAGGACAAAGCAAAGGAACATCTTTCAAAGTTAGTCCTCAAATATTGTAGGATTTTAAGGAAGGTTGAGAGATGATGAGTGGGGGCCAAATAATGACTTGAAGGAATGTTTCATGAAAGAGGGTCAAGATCCATGTCAACCCCACTCCACCAAAGGATCAATAATTTTTTATTTTTTTATTTTTTTATTTTTTTATTTTTTTATTTATTGGGTGGTGAGACACATACACGACCTAGCCACTACTTTCGCATGAAGTCAAATTCTTTATATATATTTTTGCCCTAATCGTCATAACCATCATAATCATGCTCATCATCCTACACCTAGCTAACCCTAGCTGCCCTACTTCTTTTATGGTTGAAATCCAACGCATCACAAATTTTCAAATCCCAGAAATTCTACTCAAGTCAATGAAAAGAGAGATTGTCACACATGCGTCAAATCCAAATTTATTCACCCCTAATTAAATAACACACTCAACCAAACACTTGTGCCTGATGTTCACAAGTTTAATCACAAATAAAAAATCCACTCTTTTTTTATAAATAAATTTTACACACCTCCTCTTTAAATCTATATTTTTTTATTGCTAAAAATATAATTAAATAAAATAACTTCATATAATCCTTATATAAATTTACAATTTTAGATTTGAGTCATTTTTACAACAAAAGGTCTACTAAACTTAATTAACACATTAGTAAAATGTCTAAACATTTTACATGAAAAACATAGTAATGCTCTTTACTAATACACTCCACATCTTTATTTGATAATTCATACTTATATTAATCAATAAAAGTAATCTTCAGCTTCTTCTATGAATAATGTTAGACAAAATATTTTTTCATCCAATTCTAATTGTTGACACTCTAGGTTTCACAACTAGATTAAATCAGCCCCATATTCATTACCTAACTTTTCTATCACATGGCTTCTATTATATATGTTTTTGTTTGTTTTCAAAATATTTAACATTTCATAAATTTATCCCTATTTAATAGTACTATAGTTAATTTAAGCAAGATTGTGGAATATGGTTACTGTTAGTGAGATATTAAATTTAGGTCCATTAAATATTTCTTAGTTTATATTTCTTAAACATCTAATCTAAAGATATGAGAATTGGTAGCATTAGTTATATTTGCATTGTAGCTCGTTAAAAGCTAGGGTTTTGTTTAATGCATCAGCCATATATATAATGTTGTGGCGGCCATTCAGATTACAAAAACATATTGGTTTCTTACTACTCTATTAAATATTTTAGAGCACTACATTTAAGAGCAAGTCAAACTACGTAATTCCTTTAAGGATAGCAAAATTATGGATATGTAAAAACTACTAGATATCTTTAATAAATATATGCAACTAAGTATTTAATTATTTGCTTATTGATAAAGTGAGTACATATATCATCTTATTTAGCATGTGGTTATTTATATAAATATTTGCTAAATATTAATAATTATTAATAAATTTTATTTAATTTTTTTTTAAAAATTTAAGTAATTAAAGTTATTAATGGAAGAAATATCAATAATGGAGTAATGGTTTAAAATTTGACTTCATATATTTTTATTTAAAGTTATAAAATTAAAATTATTTTATAAAAGATTTTTTTTTAAGTTTATATCTTAGAATTCCTTTCAATTTATGTTTTATAAAAATTAAATTTATTTACATTAATATTTTATTAAATAATAATTTGATTTGAATTACATGTCTATAATATTATGAACATGATTCCTTTTTATTTTTCAAAATTATAATAGTAAATTATTAATAAATATTTTTGAAAAACTGTAAATATATATAAAAAATAATTAAAGTGTAGTTTCAGTTGTATACTCTACACATTAATGTTATATATAGTAAAATTAGAAATTCTAACACACAGATTCCAATAAAACAGCAAGCATACAGAAAGGTAATCCTGAAAATGAGTTTATTATTATTATTGAGAAATAAACAGCTACGTTGTCTTTCTGTGAATTAGAGATACATTTTTTAATAGCATTAGTCCTTTGACAATCCAACTTGAAATTGAGAAACAGACAAAGTGATGATATAGATATATAGACTGTTGTTGTGGTGACGAGAGAGAAGTGGAAATCTCCGTTGGTTTCGTCAGATAAGAATGTAATTGGTGGAGAGAGGATTCTTATGCAATAATTCCATTCTTGGTGGATGAGTAAGCACCATAATACAAAAAACAATAAGAATATGCGTTGAACTAACAACAGGACCAGCGAAATTCAGTGTATAAAGCATATATTATCATAATCAAACGTGTATCTATAAAATCACATATATATAATTAATGCATGTATATAGAGAATGCCCTCATGAATTTGTCAGGTTAAACCTTGCTCTCAAAGTATGAGAGGCTCAAACAAAGTTGGTGTTGAGTTCTGACTTTTTCTTCTGCTGCTTCCTTCCACTGGTTTAAATGATTTTCATTCCTCAACGATGGATGATGAACCTCCACTTTCAGAATTTTTTGTCACTATATCAAAGTCAGGAATTATGAAAACAAAAAGTTTTCTAAAATTAAGAATTAAAATATTTTATCCTTACAAATTTACGCACTAGAAAATTCGTTTGGCATATCATTTTAACTTTGAATAAGTTGAATGTGTTTGAGAACAAAAACACAAGTAAATTTATTAAATGATGAGTACTCAAACCATGAGTGGCAGCTAACTAAATTAGAATATGTTTGATAAGGTAATTCACTACTAAATTAGTTTATTAGTTTATATAAATAGTTTAATTAATATACAAGTATTTAGTAGAGTACTTTAAAGTAAATTATGTTATAGAAGCTTTTATTTTATAAACTGAGTTATTTCAGGTAGTTTTATTTAATTTTTTGTTATTACCATCTTACATATTTTAATATATTTTTCTATGATTTTCAATTTATTTATTAGTTTTGGTTAATATGAAAATGTAATTGAATATTTATTTTTAATTATTACACTTTGCAACATCTTTTAGTTATCATGCATATACTAATAAAAACACTGGAACTATTACTTGTATTATATTTATTTAGGTTATTATGTTTTCAAAAGAATATTTACATATACTACAAAAGACCACATATAAAAAATTCTCCTTACATGATAGTTTGCAATTACCCACCTGCAACGTCATCTAATCTCATGTTAGGTATGATCATAGTAGTTAATAACTTATATCACTACGGCAAAAAGAAAAAAAAAATTATTTTCGACGTTCAACATCCAATTCAGATCTGATGTCTTATTAGGAGACGTCAATTGGATGTCGGATCTCTTTCTCCGAACGTCAATTTTGACGTTGGATCCCTCCTAAACTGACGTTCTTTTTTGTTTTCTTTTTTTAAAAAATAATTTGTTTTTATAGTATTACCATACTTGAAATACAAAAATCATTATAACACATCAAAAAATTTATATACTATGAGTTTCAAGCAATGGAGATTGGACACTCGTTGTCGTCGCCAAGATTCATCAACTCACGAACAAAACTGCATCATAAGCCAAAATTAATCGGTACAAACAAAATTTAATCGGTGCAAACGAAATTTCATCGGTGCAAACTAAAGTTAATCGGTGCAAAATAAATTAATTGGAAGAAAATTAATCAAACATACCTTCTAGCAACAATGGCGAACGCGAACGAAGACAAAACCTAAACGAAAACGCCAAAGAAAGTTATGCTCGCATTCTGAGTTTTTGGGGTTTAAAAAGGCATTTAACGTCGGTCCCCTCCAGATCCGACCTCTAATTACTAAAACAATTCATTTTAACGCTACTTTTTGGGCATTTTCGTAGCTTATTGACGTCTAATGTGTATTAGTTATCGACCCCCTATACGTTCGACGTCAAATATCTGAAAAAGTGACCTTTCAATTCTGATTTTGTAGCTTCTGGCAGAGGATTTGACGTCTGATTTGGGGGAACCGATGTCTATGTTGTAAAAAAAATTAATATTGATGCTTAAAATGAGATATTTTCGAATCTTTTTGACATCTGATCTGGGAGAATGACGTCTAAAGCTTATTTGACGTCTGATCGTAGAGGAACCGACTTCTATAACGATATTTTATTTACAAAAATACCACCGATCATTTTTTACGTCGATTTTCTTTCGTTAGACGTTAAACGTGTGACATTAAACACTATTTATACACTAGTGTGTAGGGGTGAACTAATTAATTTTTTCAATCTCATGCATAATATCTAACAACATACACAAATATATTGGGACGTTCATAAACTCATAAGAAAGTACATATCTAGTTACATTGTTCCATTCTTAAAATAGATGAATGTATTTTTCGTATCATTGATGAATGAAACACTCACATTTCTAATGTATAATATATTTATCACATGAAACTTTTCGAAAAATAATTTTAGGAAAAACAATAACATATACATAATTTTTAATAACATTTTGATATAGTATATGTGTCATTTTCACGTTGAATTTAAAATACATCACTACATTAACAAATTACAATAAAATTTTGTAAAATTACTTATGAACTTTATTGACAAATGTTAAAGTTTAATTACCAAGAAAAATTAATGACAAATTTTTTCGTCGATTAAAATTCATTTACTAACGAATCTTTTATCAATAATACATATTTCATTTATTAACAAAATTCGTTTGTAAATCTTTCTGTAATTTATATTTTATTTCCTTACGAAAAACTTCGTTGACAATTATTGATAAAAAATTTCGTCAATGAGCGTCAAATTTGTCACCTAAATTTGTCACCTAAATATTGAAGGTGTATAGAGTCCTTGGGCTTTTAAAACACATAAAGCCAAAAAAACAATGGCCAAGGAAAATGAAGAAGTAATCCGCAGTTCTCCACGCAGCTCCAACAAAGCAAAATGAAAAAGAAAATGATGTGAAAAAAAAAAAAATCATCTCCTAGAGGAAAAGAAGAAACAACGATTTTTCACCGTCGAAAATATAAGCCACCACTACTCATCAGCACAAATTCCATCGTGACTATCGCAAGCGTCAAATCTAATTGTTTCATCACGCAGAGAGCTAGAGAACTAGTCAGAGCAGTGATGCACGTCACCATCTTTTTCGTCAAGCACATAGAACCATCAAGAGAGAACACCTCTACTGCGAATTCCACAAGGAGCTACTTCGAAACGACGAAGGAGCAACACAAATCTTGGATTGTCCATATGCACACAAATTAATATATATTGTTTTAATGAAGATTTAGAATGGCAATAGATTGACTATAGGCTTTAATAATTCTTTTGAGGTTAAGAATTCTGGCTTTCTCCTAAAACGCATCACCATTTACATTATAAAAAATAGTTATAAAAAGTGATTTTTTCACTCGTATGAGTTGATGTTTAATAATTTTCTTGTAGTGAACAAATTCTGAATAAACTCTCACTCAAATACAACTTAAACGTTAGTTTCTATTGAAGGTACAATGATATACTTTTAGAGTAAATACCGTTATAACTATAACTAATACACGTAAAACATATTTATACGGATGAGATGAGAAAGAAATGTAAACAATATAAATCTCATAAAATAATATAATAGACACTAGACAGTTTCATGAGATGAGTTAGGATAGTAGACCCTAAGAGCGGTCTCCTAAATTCATCTACTAGCACTAATCATATAGTCTAAGAATCTTTGATCAAGATTTGACTGAATCATTCTTCACAATTCCGAATATGGTTGAGCTTGTAATTCATGATTGTAGGCCTCTTCCTCTTTCTTCTTTCGGTCAGTGTTTGGGGGAGGTCACCCTTCATTGCATTGTGTATTCATAGTCCTACTGTAATAATTCAGTTTGTCATTTTGCACACCGATAGCTTACTACACTATGACCTCATTTTTTCTGTTGGTTTCTCTACCACATAATAACATAACTATGAAAACCGAATTTGTCGAAACCCTATTTCTAAAATGATATCATAGTTGACTCAATTATATGCATGCATGCTTTCTGTTGATATATTAATCATAGCATAGCTTCTGCAATTGTTTATGATATGATGCTAAAAGCCTAAAACACTGCCAATAATAATTCACCCAAACACCCTAAGCAAATTAATGCATGCAACATGAAGACTGTGTCCTAATTAGTAGGTTTATCTGAGATTGTTTTCTTGTCTTGCTTCTGCATTATATGATTATTAAGTGGAGCCATTATCATTCTCTTAATCATAAGGAACTCCTCATTTAGCTTTTTGGTGACTTCCACGTTATAGCATGCATATATATACTGTGTTGGATGCCAATACCTGTAAGTATTACACCAAACATGTTGTATATAGCAGATTTTATATTGCATTGAGTTAGGCCATATATCAATGACACATTAAAGTCCAACTCAAATTAGTAAAGTTTTGGGCAAATATATCTAAAACGCGTTTTGTTTGGTATAGAGTTTTAAAAGTTCTAAACTATGAATTATGTGAAAGCTTCTCTCTCTCTCTCTCTCTGGAAGTTTCTTTGTTGAAAACCAGATGTTACTGGTATAATTAGTACACATGCACTTGTCAATTGTTGTCCTTATTTTCTTGCATAGATAGGGATGTGTCACTGTTTGACCATTCAATTTTCAACCAGTCCCATTCATTCCAGAAATTGTGCAATTAATCAATGAACAGAGCCAAATCCTAATTGAGAAGCCTTCACTGAGTTCATTCATATAATGGATTGGTATCCCGTGCTACAAAGTTGTGTTCAAATTTGCAATTTCTCTGATTTGGAATAGTGTGTGTGACAATTTTTAGATAGTGGAAGTGGCTTTTTGTGTCGGATGTGTTATTTCATATCTATCAAATTAGCTTTGCGAAATATTAAGACAGGAGAATATTCCAAAATCGTATTAAACCATGAAACAAAAACATTTAAAGTAAATAACTTTATATTAAAAATATCAATTCTTTAACTAGTAAAATGGTCCAGTATAGTATGTCAACTCATATTTGAAACATATCCTAAAATGTATTAAGTTAGTTTGAATCTGATAAACCTTCTGTTGAAATAGTTGGTACCACCATTTGTAAGTCTTGCCAAGTCAAATAATCTTAAACAAAGTAATACCCTTAAAAAGATCAATTTAAAGACTAATTTTTTAATTAAAACTAATTTAAAGACAAAATTTTTTAGTAGTCAAAATCTTGATATATTTTAATTATCAATCAATTAATTATAACTTTTTATTCATAATTGTTAATAAGAATTTTCTTTTATTAATAAAAAATGAAAAAAATAAATTATTTTAGCAATAAAAGCATTGAAAATAATAATCTTCACATAGTTTCGCATATCTAACCATAATAATTTATATTAAAAATAATTACTAAATTAAAAAGAAATTATAATAAATATTTTGAAGAGAATAATAGTTTAATGAATATTAAAATGAGTGTTGAAGGCAAAACGGTCACTATCTGGGCTCTGACTCTCAAAGAGAAAGAAAAGTGTGGATAGCCTTGAAGTGGGACCCAAATGTCGTCGCACGCCTGCACGCCGCGTGGGGCCTACTCGCTCAAACTTGTTTTCAATTTCTCATTATTTTATTTACACTTGTATTTTAAAAAGAAAACACTTCTCTCTAAAAAACGTTTTTCATTTTTCCATCAAAAGGTAAAAAGAAAACATTTCTTTCTACGTTTCATCAATTGGGTGTGCTGTTAGATTTCACAAAAGACAATTTGACGAAGTGAACAATTTCAATTGTTGACAAAGTGAACAATGTCAATTGTTGACAAATTTGCTTTAGAAGATAAAGTGAACAATTTCAATTGTTGACAACAAAATTAATACTTAATATGACATAATAAATCATTAATGTATTCAAATATATAAATTACTTTATGGATGATTAATTCAACTTATTTAATGTTTATTCACTTTATAGGAATCAAGATAGTAAAGACAAAATATAACAAATGATATGTGGGAAATGAAATTAACGCAAGTACAACATTTTTTTTCTTGAGAGTCATTGTAATAACAAACTATTGGCGTAATTTTTAAAACCATCAATTAATTCAAAATATATTAAATATAGATTTTAAAATAATTATTGTAAAAATTAATAATCTTACCGTAAATAAAAATTTATAATTTATGTGGCAATATAATGAGTACAATTTAATTAAGTTGTATGGATTGGGCTATTTGAGAGACTATGTTTGGTTACTCTTTTAAATCCTTGTTTTTTCTTATTATATAGGGAAAGTTCTTAATGGAAAAGTTAGCTTTATTATAAATTCCAATTTAGATTTTTTGTGATAAGTTGATTTTGAGTAATGTTAAGATTATTAAATGTATATAATTGTGAATTGAATTTTTTAATTTTGTTAGATTGTTGGAGTGTGAGAGTTTTTGTCTCTGATTTGATGAATTATAACTCAATTTTTGGTTTTAGAATGAGTTTGATATTTGTTGTTGTTTATAGAAGGAGTATATATATTGGATTTGACAAAATAGAAGCGATTTTGTTTTAATTTTAATATAAAATTTAAACAGAATGAATTTTGGACAATTCATAAATATTTTCTTATTTTATTCTTAAATTGTGATTTGGTGTGTAAGTATAGTCTTTGTTCAATTTTCGGGTATCATTCTATCTTTAGCTTGAATTGAGTTAAGTTTTAAAGTGATACTTGATAACTTTTTGAGTTCAAGATACTCATTTATTTCATATGAACATTCTTATGTGATTCTTAAGTTTTTAGAGAATATCAAAGATGGTTTTGGTTAAGTGTTAAATTTTGCTCGAGCTAGAATAGGAATCTCGTTCAAGCTAGAATTATAATCTTACTAAAGTGATTTTTTTTAGTTATATCCTGACATTTTATTTAAAAAATATTTTCTTTAAGTATAATAACTTTTCGTTTAAGCAATACAAAGATATAATTTTTACTAAAATGATATTCCATTTTTATAAGTTTTTTTTCTATATTAAAAATCTAACTTCAAAAGTTTATGGATATTATATAATACTAACATCTTATATATTCAGCTTTATGTGGTTATCAATTTAAAGAGTACCCTTATAAAATGTCGATGAATACATGTTGGCATTTATTTAAAATAAAATCATTGGTAATTGGGTGGTGATTAATTATAAAGATAATTTAAATGAATGTGAATATGATGTGCATTGAAATATGTAATATCTTACATGAAATATGTAGAATTTACTAATAATTTAAATTTAAAAAAATAATATGTATCATTATATAATAAGAAAATTGATAGACATATTTTTTATTCAAAGGCAAGGAATTATTTATACTCCTCGAGTATGCAAGGGATAAACCAAACATTGTATAGATATTATAGATGATAGACACAAATAAAAATACATGAATGAAATACTTTATTGAATTAAGTGTGTATTATTTCTTCATAATTATTAGTTAGATTACATTACTTATATTTTATTTTTACTAGCTTATTATTTGGTGTTTTTTTTATTTTTTAATTTGTGATAATAACGATTTAATACTAGAATAAATGACAATTGAAGTTAGAGATTCTCTTACTAGTGCAAAATAAGGTTTCAACTTTAAAAAACAAAAAATCAACGTTAAAAATGATTGGTGACAGTTTTGTAAAATAAAAGTTCAATTAAGACATCAAAATTCTCAATTTCGTACATCAATTAGTTATTAGACGTTAGAATTCTCAATTCTCAATTTTATTCACTTTATCATTGCGTGAAACCATCTTCTCTGCTCAAACCTTTTACGGACAAAGCTTTCGGCGATGAATGTTTCTTTCATTTTATACAAATGCACTTGATTAACTATTTTAGGTATGATTTTTGTTCGTTTTGACCAATTGGTTTCGTGCATAGGTATTTTTTGGAGCATAGAGGCATTCTCCTTCTCCTTTACTGGTGGCAACACTTTATTCTGATGAACCCGCTTTTAAGAAGGTTAGTTTTTCTTTTTGTTTTCATTTTCAAGAAGGTTGAACTTGTTGGAATTGATATTGTTGAAATTTTTTGTTGTATTGTTGATATTGATATTGTTAAACTTCTTTGTTGTTCATACATATTATACATCTAAACTTAAGGTAAAACTGAGAGTATATTCAAAACAACTCGTAATGACTTGAAAATTTGTTCAAAGCACTAAAATATCATAAGAAAACCCTAAAATATCATGAGAAACCCCTACAAAAAAATTTAGGTCAAAATTCAAAGTCTAAGTATATGAAATATTTTTGCAAAGTTTTAAAAAAATAAAAAAATTGAAAAAAAATAGAAAATGACATTTTTTTTGAAAATCAAGAAGGAACCACCAATTGCACGAGCTGTCACGTGATTGGAAATGTTCTTCTACCGCAAATTGATATATAATAATGTCAAATCAGCTAACAAGAACAAATGTTATGATAGTTTAAAGATCTATCCCAATTAACTTTTCAAATAATTTTTATAAAAACCAAAGTAAGGGCTCCTGGTGAGTGCTCTAAAAAATTCCAACTAAAAACAATAATCATAGTTATCAAAATCAAAAAGCACAAGTTAATACTACTATTCACTATAATATCATCTACTTGTGATAGCTTTTGTTTTGTTTATAGTTCATACTTCACTTCTGGATGTATAAAATGTCAAAACTGGACTACATTTGCTAATTTTCTACTTTTCAAGTCTCGTAAAACTGTAAAAATGGATCACTATTTATTAAAAAAGTAAAGGAGTTGAAAATGAAAAAAAGACATTGATTACCCCTTTTTATCCTTTGACGTCAACTTAATGTCTCTTGATACAACGCCAATATTTTTTTAGACATTAAAGACCGAAAAACAACGACGTCAAAGTCTTCTTTTTACATTAGTCTCTACTTAAAAATAACACAAAAAAGTTTTAATTATATGTTTTTTATTTGTAATATATATATATATATATATATATATTATATTTATGTATAATAAAATAGTTTTTTCAAATAATGATATAATGGATATAATAATATTAGTAAAAACACATGTCTTTATGTTTATTTTTTTTATGATATTTAAAAATAATAAAATTATTATTAATAATTATTTAAAAGATAAAATTAAAAACAAAATATATACATCAATAATATATACTAATTTATTTATTTTAAGAATGTATACTTAAACTTTAATAATTTTAGATTTTTTTTCTTTCAGTTTGGTTGCATTATAGTTTGTATATCATATAAGAACACAAAAGATACCACTAAATAAGTTAGCTCAATTTTTTTTCTTTTATAAACAAGGAACATAATCATAAAAATAAAGAAGAGATTTGAAAAGTAAAAACATAAAGATAACACAGAGAAAGGAAAGTTCATATTGTTAACATAAGTAAACATAAGTATACCAACTAAACAACAGTTCTAACATATAAAATTATTAGAATTGATAACCTCAATGAGATTCCTCTTGTTGCAAGATCATTTAATACTTTCATAAGGTGATGAATACTACTTTCCTAGTTCTATAAAGTAAAAACACTCAGATTCCTCTTGTTGCACTTATCTAAGCTTGACACACCTTACTTAATCCCTTGGTCTAAGCATGCATCAAGACTTTCATGAAGAACTAGAACAGTGGGGTCAAACACGCAATCTCATCCATGGTGACTTGAAATATCTAGGGTAATTTGGTTAGGCAGGCTGTTGAAATCCCATTCCTAGAACCTCCCAATAACTAGATCATGCTCTAAGGCGTATCCCGAGACAAACATTAAACAAAAACCAAATCAGTGGAAAGCAGAAACATCTACAAAAAAATTGCATACAAGAAAGAACAAGAAAAGAAAACACACAACATTATCTAAAAGAGTCACAAATTCTTAAATCACCTTGTGTTGGAACACAAGTCCCCGACAACAATGTCAAAAACTTGTTGGCTGCAAAACCAAGGACAAGTGCATCGATCGTAGAGTAGCAACTGATGAATATCATTCTCTTCCAAAAGGACTTGTGAAACACTTAACAACTCTTGCATTCTAACTTAATTAGACCTCAAAGTTCACAAAAACACAAGAAACTCTTTTTGGTATTTTCATAAAATAGTTGGTGTCCAAGGAAATGTAACATTAATTATTTATAAATTGTTAAGACTAGAGTTCATCCACTTAACTCACATGCATTCACAAACATTTAAATTCTATAATCAAGTCAAAATCAACTCACAAACATACTAAAAAATTCTATCCCTAGTGACTTTGAGCCTATGATAACTCATCAAGTTCCAATTCCTTGAATCTTCAACAAACAATCATGCATTAAGTCAAGAGTCTTAAGATTACTAATGAATTATGTTATATTCCTAGATACAAACATCCATTAAGCATTCAATTTCAAGTTTTAGTTTCAAGTCATACTTTTCAATACATCAAGAGCCACAAATCAAGTCATGGGTGGTCAAGCCACAACAAACATTAAACATAAAAATCAAATACTAACTTTGAATTGGAAAAATATATGCATTAACATCACAAAATACATAAGATTCAATTTATTACATCTAATCTCAACAAATAAGAAAATTCATCCATGGTGGAGAACTTAAAGTTCTACAAATTGAAGAGATAAGGAAGAAATTGAAACAAAGAGAGATGCATGCTCTTTCACAAGGTTCTTGGCAGTTGCTCCATGCTCCAATTGCACCTTCCCTTTACATATACACCTCCAATTTGTGACGTATCTTCCTCCTCAATCCTAAAAGGAGCAAAACCACCATGGATGAATGAGGAAACCCAAGGAGGAGAGGGAGAGCTTCCAAACGCTTCAAACAGTCTCCAAAAGCCTTTCCTAAGCATCCTAGATGTAACTATTCGTGTAAGAATGAGGAAATTATGAAAACCTTCACAAAAACATGATTAAATACCCACTTTCGCGTATTAAGGCTCAAAGACTCGCCTAACAACTTTATTCTTGCCCAGCAAGCAGCCAGCTCACCCAACAGGTCAGCCTAGAGCCCAATGGTGATTTTTTGGTTGTTTGGAGGTGGTCCATGGCAATATAACCCTACAAGTGAGTATTTTCTTCATGTTTATAGCCCTGGGTGAGATTCTAGAGCTCTTGAAGTGAGTATTTGCCTAAAAAGAATTCTTTCTTGTCCAATCATGCTTCCTTGAGTTCCAACTTGTTCTTCTCCACCAGAATTGCAACGTATTTCCTTATCTCACACACTCAAAGCGAGATTAGAGGTAAAACAAAACATATATTAACTAAAATACAAGAAAACATAAAAATACACTAAGCTTGTGACATAACAAGGTAAAAGTTATGAAGGAGTTGATTTATTCATGAAAGTATACACACAAAAACACATAAATTCAATTGTTATCAAGGTCCAATAAATCCATACATTGATGCTCGACCTTGGTCCACAATAATCATGTTGATGTACCTATAACGAGAAAGTTAAGTATATATTGCAAAGTAACAATTTCAATATTTAAATGTGGAAGATAGTGAAAAATCTTACATGTACCTAGTTGTATGATTGAAATATTTAACATCATGTCTCCCCAATGACCTCGAGTGCATCATTAAGAAATATACATTAGCACATGACACTATAGGCAAAATACTCTTAAATCCCACTCTAGTTGTACCGATCCTCTATTCAACTTGTATAATTTTATCATAAGCTTTACTGAAAGATTATCCTTTGCTTCTGCCATGTCATCATCTTCATGGATCACAGGTTGATGCACAAACTTTTTTCAAGATGGCTGAACTGAAATAAAGAATTTGAATCATTTATTTTTGATTTTGATATAACAATATTAACAAATAACAGTATAATACATGTGGTGGGCCAACATATGGCATGATCAATGCCTTAGGGCAAGTTATGAATTTTCCTAAGGCCTTCCCCACGAATTGAATTTTGAAGTTAGCACAACCACTTAAGTGTGGGATCTAAAACTTCATCAATCATCTCTCGCGCATAGTGAGGCAAAAGAGAAGCACCATGAATTGTTTGCCCTCCTTCAAGTATTCGTCTTAAGGCCACTACACGCGGGGGATCTCCATCAATCATTAGCTCATACTACAAGTGTAATCAGTATGATCTTCATCAACCAACTAACTTTAAATCTTGAATTAAAACAAGATTACTAATATTTAAAGAGTAACCTTGTGGAACCTTCACATTACTTACACTTACAAATAAATTATTTTCTTCTCAAGAAAAAGTGTTATTGGTTAGGGACAAGTAGATGCATCTTCCAATTGATTGCGAATGGAACTCAAAACGAATGCCCATGTCAGCCAAATCTTGTTGTACTTTTACTCCATCTTTCATCTTTCCTTTTACGTTCAGTAAAGTCCCGATGACACTGTCACATATATTTTTTTCAACGTGTACCACATTTATACAATGATGTACGTCAAGTTTAAACAAACATGTAAATTAAAAAATATTGATAATTTCTTCCAAATATTTTTTCAATGGTCTTTTTTTATGTTTTTCAAACACAATATCAATGTTCTTCACTTGGTTTTATACTTCTTCACCATTGCGAGGACTCGACGCAATATGATGATCTTCAAGACTTCCATTAAATATTTTTTTAATATACGGTAAGGATGATTTCGAGAAAGGGATTTTCAATATCTTGTATACACATTTTTCTAACCATGCTTCAATTGAAGATAAATCATGTTTTCTTCACAAATGGAACATGCAAAATGACCTTTGACACTATAACAACTTAAATTTCCATATGCTGGAAAATCATTGATAATGCAAAAATAAAATTGCACGTAAACAGAAAGTTTCTTCAAAATATGAATTGAAGACCTCGGCGCCTTCTTTCCACAACATTTTCAAATGATATAATCATTTAAAACATCATATATATTCTCTTCATCCACAACAAAGGAGAAAGATTATATATCATAATACAAATTGACCATGAACTATGTTTGCTACTTAAGTTCCCATAAGGATTGATATATCTGTAGAAAGTGTAAATCTTAAGTTTCTCGGCTCTGTACCAAATTGTGGAAATGTTTCATCAATCTTCTTCTATTGTTCTTCACACCTTTTTTAATAGAAAAATATCATTTCAACCTAAATATTTTAGGCAAGTACCACACAACCTTAGTAGGTGGACCATCATTGTATTTATCACGATTATTTCTATCAACGTCTTTTTTAAACCATGATAAATCACATGTTGGACACACCTTCAGTGAAACATACTTGTCTTTGTACAAGACACAATCATTGGTGCATGCATGTATCTTTTGGAATTCCAAACCCATTTGATACAACATTTTCTTAGCCTCATAATTACGGATAGATAATATGTTATTTTCAAGAAGCATCTCCTTCAGCAACTCCAATAATTCTGTGAAACTTTTCTCGGTCCATTCATTCCTTACTTTTAAACTAAACAATTTCAATGCTACCGATAGTCATGTAAAGTTGGAGAATCCTAGATACAACTCTTCCTTTGAAATGTTCTTAAGAGAATGATATAAATGAGATCTTCCAAAATTTTCTTCACCAACATCACGTATCATGTTCTCTAAATAATCATTCATCTATTCATACACATAATATGTTCCTCATGATGTTGTAGGATTGTCTAGTACTTCTCCATGCCAAGTCCAAACTGTCTAAATTCTCATTATACTATAGATGAATAGACGATCATGCATGTTGCCTAGGTCTTGACCTATTTGATTCAAAAAACGAACACAAGGAAAAAAATACGTCCCGCTCACAAAGTTTGCATATTCTTCAACATATTACAAGAACTCAAAAACTCCCTTTTCATACTCTTCACATGCGATGTTCATTCATCCAGCTTCGATCCATACTATGTACGTATCAAACTTTATCAATCTCAAATTTTTAACTCTCACAAGGTTAGACATCTACCCATTCAAAAAAAATATTTTTCCTAATTACTAACACGTATACAAAGAAGTCTAACATGATATATTTGATAAAACTTTGGCATCATTTTGCATTGGTCTCCAAAATACATGAAATGAAAATGATCAATGATGACTACAATCAAATATGCATTTGGAGAACAATACAAAGTGATCTATATTAAAATTTTATCAATCTATTCATAAACTCCAACAAAAACTTTATAGCAAATTATGAAAAATAATTTTTCTAAATTGTCCAGTCGGACAAATTTTGATTTAATTCAAATGATTAAACGCTTAATCATTTGTGTTAAATCTCAAACGGGAACTAAGTTTCACTCAATGCTTAACTATCATTTCGTACTACAAATATTTTAAAATTTTCATCAAAATTAAAATGCCGAAAACCAGTCTAAAAAGTTTGCCTATCATAAACACCATAATGAAAAAGAAAAACTTAACTAATGACACATGCACCACAATATTTTTAAAATTTCACCAAAAATAAAATGTCAAAATCAGTCTAAAAAGCTTTCCTATCATAAACATTATAATGAAGAAAACAAATTTAACCAATGACACATGCACAACACACAATGTACAATAGCAACACTAAACATCACACTTCCAATAACCAAATAATACATTGCAATGTATGAAAAGCAATAAACTAACCTTCTTGGAGGTGATGATCGTTGTTGCTGCTAGAAAGTAGAGGGGAGTCGTTTTTCTAACAATAGAGAGTGGACGACGGGTCACCGCCACCAATGATTCGTCGTTGTCGCTATTGTAAGTGGTGGTGCTCACTCGCTGCTGCTCATGGATGTGGTGGAGATTTAACGCATTCAAAACTTCTATGGAGCATGAAAACACGAAATCAATCGATGAAAACTAAAAAAAATCCAACCAATGTAGCCCAATCACATACATTCGAGGTAGTTTGATAAAAAAAACTCACTTTTCTTCTTCCTCGCAATCGTGAACGAAGAGCTCTATTTGAAGGAAATGGAAGCGCGAATGAAAAAGAGAGCCTTGCATTCTGTTTTGGGTATTGTGACAAAGCATATGACGCAACTGGACTCGAATCTAACGTCAAACATGCATAAGATCGACATCGGACATGTCAACAACAAACGTCTAAATTGCCTTGACTATTCATCTTCCCGCTCAAATAAATTCATATTTTGGAAGATATAACATTTCTTTACACTTGGATGACGTCAAATAAGCATAAGATGTTTGTTTATTGGCCTACCGATGTTCTATTGCTGGCAAATGGTCATTTCAATTAAGCTTTTGAATGTCTAGAGTAGAACATATAACGTCTTTTGTTTAGAGATCGACGTCAAAGAAGATATGATGTCAAAGATGTAGTTACCTGACATCAAATATGTCAATTTATTTACAAAACTACCATCAGTCAATTTTTAGGTTGACTCTTTCGAAAATGGACATTATTTACGTGACGTTGAAGGTTGATATTTTGCACTAATGATTTGAAAATAAATTACACCATTTTAATTAAAAAAAACAAACATAACCCCATAGAAATGAAATCTAAGTCACATGTTCAATATTTCAAAAATAAAAACAAATTGATAAATAATATAATGACTTTACTAACATGCTAATTATAAAATAAGAGTTCATTCAATTAGATAATGTTTCATCATGAAAGCGAACAGATGTTAATAATTTACCTTAAAAACCATTTGATAAAGGGATTAATTCAATCAAAAGTCATTGTTCAAACCTCAACTCTATGAAGATTCTTGTTATTAATTGTTTTCCTGTATTTTAATTAATTGTTTTTATTTTAATTGATTTGAAAATTCTCTCATCTAAATCAAATTATTTTTAAATTATTTTTCATTTTCTTCGTTTCAAGTAACATGTAAGTCCCACATTAAAATAAGATTGTACTTGTTAATGATGAGTGCTTCTCCTGCACCTCATTGAGTTCAGCTGCACCTCCCTTTTTTTTATGTTTCCACCTGTACCCCTGTCAGAGAATATTTTGCTTTTAAAAAAGCTGACCCATTCCATAATAAAAATCAAGCACCAACCCCTCCTCCTTTATCGCATTTCATATTTGCAAACCATACATCTGCTTTCTCCTCCCTTCTTCCTCTTTGCCGCATTTCATATCTCAAACCCGACACCCCTTTTCTTTCTCCTCTCTTCTAGCGCTCATCCCCTCCTTCCTCGTTTGGTGGTTGTGTCGTGTTGGTGTCATGTTGGTGTCTTGGTGAGCTGTAATAGTGGTGGTTCTTCTTCTCACACAGTTCACATCAAGCATTTCTTGGGCGTCCAGGTTGGTTCTTGGTTGTGATTTCTTTAAGCTTATTGAATGATAGAGTATATGATGTGTGATTGATGGTTGTAATGTGTGATAAAATGCTTGATTTGTTGTTATTATTGCATTTGTGCTTGATCTGGGCTTGTGCATGGTTGGATCTATGAGGGGACGAAGTAGGAGGCCTTAACCACACTTGAAAGTGTAGTTAAGGCCACGCCGGTGTTGGAAGTGCAGTTAAAGACCTTGTCGCACTTGGAAGTGCGGTTGAGAGGGCTGCTGCAGTTGGAGATGCGATTGATGGGAGCCACACTTGGAAGTGTAGTTGACGCTCACCGCACTTGAAGCTGCAGTTCATGTTCGCCTTAGAGTTTTTTTATTTCTTTTCTTTTTTTGCTTTATTATATTTAATTAAATTTTTATTTGATTTGTTTTAAATTTAGAATTTTTATTGGTAGATATTGTATATTATTTAGTATTTTTTATATTTATTTTTAGTATTAAATTTGTTTAAAAAATATATGTATGAAATATTATTTTAGTATATTAAATTAATTTTTGTTAATATTTTATATATTTTTTGTTAATATTTTATATTTATATATTCTTTTAGGCTAGTTGGCTCCGGGAGGTCTACTAGGAGTGCATTGAGCAAGAGCTTTGGAAGTGAACAGCTCGGGCCTACTTGTTGCATATGCTTGGATGCACAATTTTTACAAACAAGAGTGACACTCTGATTCAAGTCTCGTACCTCCTTCTCTTGCGAGACTTGAATGCCTATGCGTGATACATTTTGGGAGCAGCGACAGTGGCACACACTTATGAGCAACTAGGATATACTAGCTTCACTAATGTCAGGCAGATAACTGGATATTCCACTCTTTTACAAGTACATTTTAGTTTTAGAAATTTATTTTCATATATTTTAGGAATGTATAAAATAATTTAAGTAATGTTTTTTGTAGAGTTGGATATATGAGCATCTTCCTAGGATGGGAAGGAAGCAAGTGTTGGAGAGGTACACAAACCTCAATCCATGGGCTTCACGATTCATACCTCCGAGGTAGGGTTGGAGCTTGCCGGAGGGGCGGACATATTTGGATGAGGTCACTTATGATGCGGTCATTTGGCATCCATACATTTCGCACATACGTACTTGCCCATTCATGGCCATATGTATGTTTTCGGGATGGATCTGACTAGGGGACATAATTCATCGACATCTGCCTAAACTCATGTTGCGTAAGTCTCGTTTTGAGCAGATCATTCCACGGTTTCCTGAGAATCTTTCGATGCTAGACATTCTTACGATTTATCTAAATTGGTCGCGGTATGTAGAGCATGCCATTACTGGATTCGTTGAAGCTCATGAGCCTTTTGCGTGTGTTGATGGATACCTAGTGTGGTTTAGACGGGTGTCCCACCTGTACATCACTCCAGCTAACGACGATGATCAACCCAATCTTGCACCGCACATGAGGCGACACCTTCCGGATGACATCTCGATGCCCTTGGTTCGTCGTAGTATTAGAAAGTGGGTTTTTAAGTCTAACTCAATCCCACAAAACCGGCTTGTAAGGTGAGGTTTGCACCTCACTTATATATTATAATTTGGTCTTATCTTTAGTCGATGTGGGACTTCCAACACACCCCCTTCATGCCGAGGTATATACATCTCGTGTGTGATAGTAGAAATTGGGTGGTCCGATAACGGCCCTATAGCGGGTGAAATAAAAGAATAGAATGCCCATTTAGAACTCACTAGGATAGACTCTAACCATGACTCTGATACCATATTAGAAGGTGGGTTTTAAGCCTAACTCAACCCCAAAAAATCGGCTTGTAGGCTGAGGTTTGCACCCACTTATAAACTTAGAATTGACCTTATCTCTAGTCGATGTATGGTTAGAGCCTATCTTAGCGAGTTTTAAGTGGGCATTCTATTTTTCTATTTCACCCGCTATCGGGCCGTTAACGGACCACCCAATTTCTACTATCACACACGAGATGTCTATACCTCGGCGTGAAGGGGGTGTGTTGGAAGTCCCACATCGACTAGAAATAAGGCCAAATTATAATATATAAGTGAGGTGCAAACCAAACCTTACAAGCCGGTTTGTGAGGATGAGTTAGGCTTTAAACCCACTTTCTAATATGGCATCAGAGCCATAGTTGAAGTCTATCGTAGCGAGTTCTAAGTAGCCATTCTCTTCTTCTATTCCACATGTTATCGGGCCGTTATCAGACCACCAAATTTCTACTATCACGCACGAGATGTCTATACCTCGGCATAAAGTGGGTGTATTGGAAGTCCCAAATCGACTAGAGATAAGGCCAAAATATAATATATAAGTGAGGTGCAAACCTCACCCTACAAGCCGGTTTTGTGGAGTTGAGTTAGGCCTAAAACCCATTTTTTAACATGGTATCAGAGTTATGGTTAGAGCCTATCCTAGCGAGTTCTAAGTGGACATTCTATTCTTCTATTCCACCCGCAATTAAGCAATTATCGGACTACCCAATTTCCACTATCACGCACGAGATGTCTATACCTCGGCATGAAGGGAGTGTGTTGAAAGTCCCACATCGACTAAAGATAAGGCTAATTCTTAGTTTACAAGTGGGTGCAAACCTCACCCTACAAGCCGATTTTGTGGGGTTGCGTTAGGCTTAAAACCCACATTCTAATATGGTATTAGAGCCATGGTTAGAGCATATCCTAGAGAGTTATAAGTAGGCATTCTATTCCACCCGCAATCGGGCCGTTATCGGACCACCAAATTTCTACTATCACGCACGAGATGTCTATACCTCGGCGTGAAGGGGGTGTGTTCGAAGTCCCACATCGACTAGAGATAAGGCCAATTTATAATATATAAGTGAGGTGCAAACCTGACCTTAAAAGCCGGTTTTTTGCAGTTGAGTTAGGCTTAAAAACTCACTTTCTAACATGGTATCAGAGCCATGGTTAGAGCCTATCCTAGCGAGTTCTAAGTGGGCATTCTATTCTTCTATTCCACCCGATATCGGGCCATTAACGGACCACCCAATTTCTATTATCACACACGAGATGTCTATACCTTGGCGTGGAGGGGGTGTGTTGGAAGTCTCACATCAAATAAAGATAAGGTCAAATTATAATATATAAGTGTGGTGCAAACCTCACCTTACAAGCCGGTTTTGTGGGGTTGAGTTAGGCTTAAACCCACCTTCTAATATTTTAGCAAACCTCACCCTACAAGCCGGTTTTGTGGGGTTGAGTTAGGCTTAAAACCCACTTTCTAACATGGTATCAGAGCCATGGTTAGAGCCTATCCTAGCAAGTTCTAAGTGGGCATTTTATTCTTCTATTCCACCTACAATCGGGCCGTTATCAGACGACCAAATTTCTACTATCACGCACGAGATGTCTATACCTCGGCATGAAGTGGTGTGTTGGAAGTCCCACATCGACTAGAGATAAGGCCAATTTATAATATATAAGTGAGGTGCAAACCTCACCTTTTAAGCCGGTTTTGTGGGGTTGAGTTAGGCTTAAAATCCCACTTTCTAACATGGTATCAAAACCATGGTTAGAGCCTATCCTAGATAGTTATAAGTGGGCATTCTATTCTTCTATTCCAACCGCAATTGGGCCATTATCGAACCGGCCAATTTCTACTATCACGCACGAGATGTTTATACCTCGGCGTGAAGGGAGTGTGTTGGAAATCCCACATCGACTAAAGATAAGGCAAATTCTTAGTTTATAAGTGGGTGCAAACCTCACCCTACAAGCCGGTTTTGTGGGGTTGAGTTAGACTTAAAACCCAGCTTCTAATATGGTATCAGACCCATGGTTAGAGCCTATCCTAGCGAGTTCTAAGTGGGAATTCTATTCTTCTATTCCACCCGCTATCGGGCCTTTAACGGACCACCCAATTTCTACTATCACACATGAGATGTCTATACCTTGGCGTGAAGGGGGTGTGTTGGAAGTCCCACATCGACTAGAGATAAGGCCAAATTATAATATATAAGTGAGGTGCAAACCTCACCTTACAAGCCGGTTTTGTGGGGTTGAGTTAGACTTACACCCACCTTCTAATATTTTTGCAAACCTCACCCTACAAGCCGGTTTTTTGGGGTTGAGTTAGGCTTAAAACCCACTTTCTAACATGGTATCAAAGCCATGGTTAGAGCCTATCCTAGCGAGTTCTAAGTGGGCATTTTATTCTTCTATTCCACCCGCTATCGGGCCGTTATCGGACCACCCAATTTCTAATATCACGCATAATATGTCTATACCTCAGCGTGAAGGGGTGTGTTGGAAGTCCCACATCGACTAGAGATAAGACCAATTTATAATATATAAGTGAGGCTAAAACCTCACCTTACAAGCTGGTTTTGTGGGGTTGAATTAGGCTTAAAAGCCCACTTTCTAACATGGTATCAGAGCCATGGTTAGAGCCCATCCTAGCGAGTTCTAAGTGGGCATTCTATTCTTCTATTCCATCCTCTATCGGACCGTTATTTGACCACCCAATTTCTACTACCATGCACGAGATGTCTATACCTCGGCGTGGATGAGGTGTGTTGGAAGTCCCACATCGACTAGAGGTAATGCCAATTCATAGTTTATAATTGGGTGCAAACCTCACCCTACAAGCCGGGTTTGTGGGGTTGAGTTAGGCTTAAAACCCACTTTCTAAGATGGTATCAAAGCTATGGTTAGAGCCTATTCTTGCGAGTTCTAGGTGGGCATTCTATTCTTCTATTTCACCCGCTATCGGGCCGTTATTGGACCACCCAATTTCTACTATCACGCACGAGATGTCTATACCTCGGCATGAAAGGGGTGTGTTTGAAGTCCCACATCGACTAGAGATAAGGTCAATTCATAGTTTATAATTGGGTGCAAACCGCACCCTACAAGCCGGTTTTGTGGGGTTTAGTTAAGCTTAGAAACTCACTTTCTAATAGATAGTCGCGTGAATCTGGATTGTTGGTATGTAATGAAACTAAGTCTGATGGTTTTTTTTTTATCAATTTTTGTTATTGTATACATAGTTAATTTTTTTTTTGTTTTATTAATTACAGGGTGGTGTGAGGCGTGTAGTTAATTGTTTTTTGTTGTATTAATTACAGGGTGGTATGAGGCGTGTGATCAGGATGTTGCAGAGTATATTAACCTGTCGAGAGGTCACACATGACACTATAGCTTATCATCGTACTATAAAGACACTACAGGTAGCTCGTAGGTTCGTTGATGAGTATGAGGCTAGTACTAGTAGAGGTGCTCATCATGTGCATAGACGACCATCATTTTCTTGAAAGAACATTTTTATATATGTTTATTTTTTAATGGTTATTTATGTAATATTGATTTATACTTTGAGTATTTCAAAATTTAAATAAAAAATAGCAAATACAAACACCTTATAAATTAATTAAAAAGTTAAAAAAAATTAACACTTAAAAAATATATACAATAAATACAAAATAACGAAAAAATTTAATAACAAAAATTAACTACTACATAAAAAATAACACCTAAATATTTAACTAATACATCATAAATAACCTCTAATATTTTAATTTAAATCAAAAATTACAAAATTAACACATAAAAAATGTATATAATAAATGTATATAATAAATATAAAGTAATAGAAAATATTATAAACTAAATACTAAATTAAAAACCAAAAAACTTATTCAAAATTAAATTGAACTTCATTAACACGTATAAAAATATAAAAACTTCATAACAAATGTTAGAATTGATGAACTTTGTTTCTCAACACCAAGAAGGGGTGAATTGGTGTTTTATAAAAATTAGCACTTTTCAAATTTTTTCACAAATGATAAGGTTCTTGAAAACTTTCTTGTGCCGTAAGCAATGTGTGCAATGAAAACAGTATGCGTGTAAATAGAAAAGCAGAATATTTACACGAATGTAAAGAGATAGGGAGAAGAAAATCAAACTCGGTTTTTATACTAGTTCGGCCTTAGTGCCTACATACAATCACCCTCCCAATCAACCTTAGATTGGAGATATATTCAGTATAATAATCATAGTTTTACAACTAAGGCTTTACAGAGCAACTCTCAAATGTAAACACCTTACAAACTCTTAATCAAATATAGAACAACAAAACCTGCCAACATAGAACTATCCCGTCCTATCGCAGAAACCCCTTTGAGATATGCCCTCTCAAAGTCAAGAGTACACCACTATTCTTCCTGACGCCACACGTACAAGGAACAACAAATCAAAGATTGCAAGTCTTCTTCTCCTGATCAAACAGAATGCACCTTAAGTTGTGCAGAAACTATCATTCTTTTCAATTCAGTCATATTGTCTCTCAAGAAGGCTTCAAGATCTGTAAACCACTTCTCGTTCTTGATTCTTGGAGCCTTTGATCAATCTGTAAAACCTATTAGATGAAAATCAATCAGATATGAAAGTGTAATTCTCAATTGTTCTTACAAAAAATCAAACAATGCGTCAATATATAGTTTTTGTCAATTCTGACGTAAATCAATCAATTACTATATTTATGTAATCGGTTACATTAAACACATGTAACAGACTTACAACAGTCAAAAAACATAATTGAATGTTCAATTAATGTAATCGATTCTCATTAAATACATAGTCAAACACATTTAAAAATATGACCGTTATAGCATTTATGTCAAGCATAATTCAGTTTTCAAATCATAACCAACTTAATTGAATACACAAACTATGTAATCTATTACGCTTTAACACTTAGAAGATTTTAGAAAACTTTTCTTTCTAAAACTCATCACAGCACATTTGAAAAATATATGTGCAAACACTCGAGATTTAATCGATTTACCACTTAACGTAATCGATTCAAAACTAATTGTTTTGTCACAGTTTAAAACTTAAGTTGTTTGATGACCTTAATTGATTATCACAATACTGTAATCAATTAAGTCATGCATATATGCTTTTGTTCATGTGGTTTTTATATCACCAAAACATATATTATGCATACACAGATATAGTCACTTCATAAACACAATAGTATGCATCAATCAATAAAATATGTCAATCAAATGTCATAAACACAATATGTGCATATATGTCAATCAAATGTGATAAACACAATATGTTCATATTTCACAATAAGCATGTGCACATACATGTGTTTTTATTAATAATGTGTTGTCATAATAAAAAAAAACATCACAGGGATTGATTTGAGCTAACATTGTACTCCCTCTATCAACAACAGATATAAAATATTTAATAACGACACCAAATTAAGTACTATATAAAAATTCTACAAAATTAACTAATAGACCATAAATAACAAAAAAAATTAAAAAACAAAATAATTAAAATAATATGATTAATATATAAATATTGCAATTTAAATAAACAAATATAAAAAGATTAAACAAATAATAAAAAAAGCATAATGTATATAAAAGATTAAATAACTCGTGCAGACTACACAACTGAACTTCGAAGTTTGGTTGAGGGCTACCGAACTTCGAACTACAACACTACATAATCGACGTTCGATCGCCGTGCACCCTTAACCAAAGCTCCAACGCCGGTTAAGGGTGTTAATGTCTACTACCTTATTTGTACTAACCTCCTCAATGACTTTGGAACCAACGAATCTTTTCCAGCACCTTTCTCCTCCAAGAAACACCACAACACAGCCGCCAATCGATCACAACCAATGTATCACTACCTTCAGAATATAACCTCTTACAAATGAAACAAGAAAGAAATGGAACAATGAAAAAATGACATTGTGTGCATGCAGGGGTTAAAGTACAGGGTTAACCGTGAAGAAATGAGATGGGGTGCATACAAGGAGATATAGTACACGGTTAAGGGTTGTTGGGGGTTAGAGTACATGGTTAAGGTTGTTAGTGGTTGAAAGATCATTAAATCATCATTTTCAAATTTTATTAAATGAAGGATAAAATTGTCAATTAGAAAGTGCAGGATAAGACAGGTGAGGTATAAGAATAACACTCTTTAATGATATCTATTTTTACATCGTTATATTTTAACTTTTTAGTTTTTATTATTACGTAAGTAATCCAATTAAGTATATAGCTGAAAATCAATAAGTAAAATGTATAATGTAAAAAGAAAAACCTAAAATTATTATTATGAATTGACTCGTAACTTGTATAAAATATCTCAGGTTACTATGTCAAGATACAATAATGATTGTTATTTTCAATTTTATTATTATTATTTCACCGCACAACTGCACCCAGTAGGCACGAAGCAATAACGAAAGACGAAAGCAGAACCCTTGAACTCTCAGCTCAGTTTTCTTTTATGTAATCATGTTCTCATTAATCTAATAAAGAATCTCAGACTTTAGGTCAACACGTATATATGTACTTAATGCCCAATACACTGTTACGCCAGTTAAATGTAGATTTAAAAAGCATCTTTATCTTGTAATTAGGGCGTCCTTAAATATCTTCTTTGATAACAAAAACCTGTTTAAACCATATAATGAAGCTGACTTGTTTTCATGATTACCCAGTGTTCCATTAGGTCATCATCATGTAACAAACTTTACATAGGTCAACGTATTTTTTATTTTAAAAGATGAAAAATCATGCTTATCAAAAACAAAAAAGTTGACTAGTTGAAAAGATTAAGGTAACACTCACCACCCAACAACTATTTATTGTCATACTTATAAATTACTTAGTGCTGATTTACTAGTAAATAATATTACATTGACTTATTTTTAGTTTATGTACCACTTTTGACCTTTGATTATGTCAATGGTTTTGTTTTTTATTTTTTTATTTTTAAATTGAACCCTTTTGATTTGCAGTCTATGAATTTCCTATATTAATGTTTTTGAAAATCTAAAAACATGTAAAATAATAAAAGGTTAACTAGATTTTGTTTAGAGTTAAAAGAGATTTAAAAATGCATATAAATTTGAACCATCTAATGGTAAAAGGTATGATTACTGTTACTGAAATTCACAAGAAGGATGCCATTAATGGAGGAAAAAACAAAGGAAGAAAAGTAAACTGCCATTGCAGGAAATAATCATTGGCAAGAGCGTCTTCGGCTTTTTCTTTTTAGTTTTTCTTTTGTTTGGCATTCTAAATTCTAATTTAAAGAAAGAACAAGGCATGTATGGTTATACATTTATACTCTTTTGTCATAAAATATATATATAGGTGTATGAATAAAAAAAGAATAATTTTAAGAGTAAAGTGATATTTTATACTTTTAAATGAGTAGTTTAATCATTAACTTTTTTCACAAATCTGTGGTGGCAATATAGATAAATCTGGAGAAGTGGTTTGACAAAAAGTTAACAACACAGTAGTGATGCTTAAAGTACAATGAATAGAATCCTTCGGAAAAAAGAAATAAAAAAGAAAAAAAAGGAAATAAAGAATGCAACCTAACTCAACAAAAATAGTTAAAGGAAGCAAAACTTCTGTAGAATCCTAGAAGAGGCAACCTGGGATGAGCCAGGCCAGTCCAATAATACATGCTTTCTTTTTCAATTATTTTACTAGCTATATTTTCAACTTCTAATATGAAAAAATATAGGTGATTTATGAAACTTTTGTTTTTTATTTTTTGGTTAAAAGAAAGGAGAAAATATGTTATGACGTATGTTAAAATTAGTTGTTTTTGCAACAATTATCTTTAAAATTATATTTACTTTTTTTATTCATTAATGATGTAAAAACTTTAGATTGACAATTCATAATTATTAAGCTTCGAAACTATGTTTTTTAGTTTGACTGCATATAGCATACACTCATGTTTGATTAAGAAAAACATTCACAAAATGCTTTAATGCCATTTTTTTTTATTAAATTGACAGACAAGGAAAGCACATCTGTAATATAATAAAAAGATATAAAAATTATGTGGCAATATAACCAGAATTCATGAAATTAAATCATGAAATAAAGAAAAAACAGATTTCAAATCTATTTCTATTAATGAGATTAACTAGTCTATTTTGTAGATTTTTTTTTTCCAAAAGCAAAAGCTTTGTTTTGTATATAGAAATGTGAACTATTAACTGTTCGTTGATTTGAAATTATTTTTAAGATTTACACTTCTGGAGTCTTCAATTATTTTTTTTATTCTTTTGATACTGTGTAAATTTTTTCTTTATTGAGTTTATTTAATTATTATTTACTCTTTTTATGTCTGCTATTTTTACATTAATTATTTGTTTTTAACTTTTTAAATATTTTGTCAGCATTAATTTTATATCTAATTTTAATCAAATAAAAATACCAAAATTTTTCATCACAATTTATATTTTGTATGTTCCACTTTGTTTTAATTTTGACTGCACTAAATCAAATCTAACAGTTGTTTTATCAACGGCAAGTTTTAATTCGAAACACAAAAATATAAAAGAGACAAGTTCCCCCATTTTTTTTTATTTTTATTTTTTAATTTTTACGTTCCAATGAAAGGGACTATTTATATTAGAGATCATGATTCATGAACAACATAATACTCCTAAATTTTATTTATATACATCATAAAAAAATTATTAAATAACAATTTAATTTAAAGAACAAAATAATTAATTATTATATTGACTTATAAACTAAATGTTATTAATATTTAAAATATGTTCTATTATTGATAAAAAATTATTATTAATATATGAATTAAAATTAAATTAGTCACCAAGATTAATTAGTTATTTACTTCTAAATTAGTTTCTATTTTTTAATTAATGATTAATTTAGAATCAATAATAAGTAAATGTTAGAGATTATTTAAACTTTAATTCATAAATGAATTATAATTTTTAATTAATAATAAGATTAGTTTAGATACTAATAATTTTTTTTATAAAATAATTTATAATTTAATAAATATAATGATTAGTTATGTTTTTTTCTAAATTTGATTATTATTTCATGATTTTTTTAAGAATAATCTATAAAAGTTTTCAATAAAATTCATTTTATTCACAATTTGTACTTTAGAGGCTGAGAACAGCTTAAAAAAAGTAAAAAGAAAAATTAAAACATCTTATAAAATAATAATAACAAATTTAATTAAGTTTTGAGTAAATGTCTTTAATTGAGTCTTTATTGAAACAATTACTTAATATATTAACACTAAAATTAAAAGTGGTAAAATTTAAGAAGAATTTAATTCTTAATTAATGATAATAAATAATAATAATAATAATAATAAGATAAAGGAAAAAACCAAATTGAATTTGAAAAAACTGAAGATGTAATTAAATTCCAGTGTCTTATCAATGACCCCTTTGAATTATGAAAGTGTCAACCATAATCCGGTTAGTCAGTTACTCTTCTCATTCATTCATTCATTCTCATTTATGCACTTTCTCTCTTCAGCTGCCGATAATATAAATACTGAGAAGCAGCGAACCGTTTTCCATTCATTTTTCTCAAACAACAAAACACAACACACACAGACACACCTTTGAAGAATCTGATGCAGTCCTTATAGAACCATAGTTTAGTTCTCATCATTTAACACTTATTTTCTAGTTTATAGATACACAGTGGAGGCTGAAGCAAACAACATTTCTTGGATTCTTCAACCATGGCAGATGATCAATTTCAGGCAAGTGGAAACTGGTGGGACACAGCAAGGAACGTCAGGTATGAAAGCGGGGCGTCACAGTCATCTTCCTCTGCCATCACCAACATAGCAAACTATGCTTGGCAAGCTTCAGATATGGCAGACATGAAGCCAAGGTCTTCCATGGATTCTTCTTCTGTGGTTTTTCATGACTCACAGAATAAGCTTCAACCCCCAGATTCTACAACTTCCACTGACCCCAACTTGCATATGATGGGTCTAGGCCTCTCATCCCAAGCCATGGATTGGAATCAAGCATCTTTGTTGTAAGTGCATGCAATCTGTGTAAAGTCCAACACAATCAAACCAACCCACTAAAAAAGAACACATTTTCGTCTCTTTTGCTATATTTTTATTATTTTTGAAAATAATAGCTTTAAAAATCAGGTTTTTAACCGTGTCAAATAACATGGTGTGTGATCTATGTAGCAGGTATCGGAAAAGGCTTTTATTCTTGTTATATTTTTCATAACTCTGCAATATAGCATGATAGAATTGAGTAAATGGTTTATCAATCTTCAAGGGGTATTTATGTTGTGAGTTTTCTTTTGTGGTTGTGTTTGTTCGATGGTGATAGACGAGGAGAGAAGGGTACGGAGAATAGTTTCAGATCGATGTTGCAAGAGAACTTGAGCTCATCAAGAACAAATTTTCAGCAAGAAACTGGGGTGGAGTTGTCTCAACAAGTTCAATGGAGGTCAGAGAAGATGTTCTCTACAGAATCTTCAACGAATGAGTTCAAGCAAGTGAATAGGGGTTTCTCCTTGGATCAAAGCAAGTTTAGTCCACAATATAGTTCTGGGGACAGCACAGTGACAAGCCAAGGGTTACCCTCTTCTAACTTTCAGATGGATTCCTCAGCCTTATATGGGACCCCTTCAATATTGCAAGGACTATTGGGACCTGATCACAATAACCAACAACCTTCTTCCTTTGAGAACCGCTCCATGAGTTTTCCATACCCAACAACCTATGGATTAAACTCTAACAATGAACTCATCCCTTCCTGGTCCAAAGTTCCTCAATTTTTGAGAGGTTCACCTCCAAAACAACCACCCAATAACCAGTTGCATTTCACTAACAACGCACCCTTTTGGAACGCTTCTGAGGCTGCAAACTTCAAAGATGTTCGGTCCAGCTTCTTCCCTTCATTGCAACCCCCCTTCTCTACGCCAAATTTCGAAGTACAGTCTAAGGTATACTATTTCTTTAGTACTACAAAACATGACAACATAGTTTAAAAGCATCATACGTATACCAAGTTGTAAAATTTATTGATACATGTGTATATATTCTCTACAGAGCCTTATTAATTATGCAGTATTATATATGGTATTAGGGTTTAATTGAAGTACTGCATTGGATGTGGTGTAAAGTAAAGTTTAGATTTAATTGATATAGGCATGGCTTTTAATTTGCAGAATATATCTGAAGTTAGGGAGTCTGGTACTGTGGGAAAGAAAAGTGGGAATGAGCCAGCACCCAAAAGGACCCGTAACGAAACACCATCTCCTATGCCAGCTTTTAAGGTACAATAAGTGCAACTAACCTTTTAACAAGAAGGGAAAAAGCTTTAAACTTTTTATCTTTATCTTTATTTCTTTCCTTTGAATCCATAAACATGGATGTGAACCTGTAATTCTACTTTCTTGCCTCTTAGGTGAGAAAAGAGAAGATGGGGGACAGAATCACTGCACTCCAACAATTGGTGTCGCCTTTCGGAAAGGTGGCCTTCCAATAAAATTATCTTCAGCTTATTTATTGATGATCATTTCATTTGTGAATTTATGTGATATAATAAGTGCGGATAAGGAAAATAAATAAATGATCATAGCAGTTTTGATAATGCTGCTTTATTAGTATAATTATTATAGATAAAAGATTAAAACTCTTTTGTATATTGTGTCAGACTGATACAGCCTCAGTGCTCTCTGAAGCCATTGAATACATCAAATTCCTCCACGAACAGGTCACTGTAAGTCCCATAACCCATTAAGATATTCTTATTAAAAAACTAGAAATAGTGGCAAGACTTTCATCTTGTACCTATATTTTTTCGTTTTTCTTTTTCTGCAGGCCTTAAGTACACCGTATATGAAAACTGGAGCTCCAATACAGATTCAACAGGTACCATACTTACATAAAGATACTGCAATTAGATCTCTTGTTTCTTTCTTTCAATCTCTAAATGAGTAGTGATAGACCCTCTTTTAAATATCAACTTTCTCTCCTAAATTTCACTTTAGTTACAATCCTGATATTTTTAACGTCGTTGTTATAGTTTTTCTTCACTCCATTACAGACCTTCAGCACATGTAAGCATTAAAAATTTCTAAGTTTGCATGAACTTTGTTTAACAGAAGGTAAATTATTATACTAAATATTTAATGTAAATATCTCAAATTACTACACTAACAAATTTATTTAGTTAAACTGTTAACCGAATAATCATAAACATATACATATACTTTATCTTTCTTTCCATCATGCATTTCGTCTTTACATCTTTCTCCTCTTTTCTTATCTCATAATTTATGTCTATTATGTTTTTCTGGTTTTTGGTTCTTACATGTCTTATATCCACTGTAATGTTGAATCATTGTTATATCATATGCTTTCGCATAATGCACTCATAGTACAAGACATTTTTTGTCTCTCTCTTCTCTTAAAAAAGATTTGATATATATGAAAAAGAGGGTAAAAGAAGAAAAAATGTGAAATAAGCATTACTCTAATAGGAAGGGAAAGGAAAGAGATAGGAAAGGGCGAGTAAGATGCAGATAAAAAAAAAAGATGAAGATTTGATTCTCAGGCACTGATGCTGATAAACTTTTTCCAAATTTGGTAAATTATAATGCATATTTTGGCTTTTGATGCAGAATTCTGGTAAATGTAAGGAAACTGAGGGTCCAAAGCAGGATCTAAGAAGCCGAGGGCTATGCTTGGTGCCTGTTTCAAGCACATTCCCAGTAACTCATGAAACAACAGTGGATTTTTGGACACCAACATTCGGAGGAGTTTCCAGATAGCAATAATAATAAGGGTAAAATGTGTTTTAAGTCTGAAAATTTTTGATGAAAAGATGTTTTAGTCCATATTTTTTAAAGAAGGATTGTGGTCTTTGTGCTTTTATAATTGATGAATTTCATCTTGTTTGTGAAACCTATATATATGGTTGAAAGTGAGGGATGAAATTCAGTAATTATAAAAGTATTTGGATGGAAATTAAAGAAGTTAAAACACATTTTGCCCTAATGATTATAATAATATAGATGGATGGAGAGTTGGGACACGGAACCAATATCCTGCAAGTAGGTAGCTAGGACATGCATGTACCTTGTCACACACCTGGCCAAGTTGGGAATGATATGATGAAAGAAAAGAGAAACAAGAAAGAGGACACGGAAGCCCACATAAATATGTAAAGGTAGTTAGTTCTGCTGGAGAGTGGAAAAGATGTATAAAAAAGAGAAGGGAGAAAATGTGTTTGAAAGAGAAAGAAAGGGAAATGACCCTTCAAAAGATAGCCATTGTTGGACCAACTACATTCAGAATTATGCAGTGTTTGGGAAATATTGGGACCATTGGGAGCAGAATAAGTTGTTGTAATAATTGCAGAATTGTGCTTAGAATAGTGGGATTAATTAAGCATGACAAAAATGCTGAATATACTGAAAATTCTTACTTCCAAGACTAAACAAGAGGGAGAGAAATTTTTGTTATAGCAGAGATAAAGGAGCTTTATTATTTGTTGTTGCTATATTGTGAATAGAGCTGGCACTACCTACCTTTAACTCAAGAGAAAAAGGAATTTTAATTGAGAGAATCATTGGAGTATAGAACACAAGAGTGAGTGAAGGGATGCGTCATTTGATTGGAAACCTCACTTTTTATTTGTTTATGTCTTTGGAATAAGTAAGTGGAAGTCAGAAGCTGGCCCACACTCCCCCTTTTAGGGTTTTTAATTTTTTTTCAAATCAAATGTTTTATTTTTCTCAAAGATTAATTAGATATTTATGTGTTGAAGATGCTTTTTCACATGCTTTTGTGCTTTATACCGAATGGCCACATAGATGGCCTTCCATTGGAAGTATGTGTAGAAAGAAGAGGAAATTCATAAATATTCATATCCTCTTCAGACTTCTGGATTAGGACTTATAGCTCCTCCTCATATGTGCCTGTCATTATCTACTTCTTCTTTCTACCAAAAATCAACACCACCCCCCAAAATTTCAAAATCAACGTACATATAAATCAATATTTATGTGTACCTTAGGTTTAAAGAGAAAGGACATTTTCTACTTAGAATCACCCCTAAAGCTTTGTTCATTAGGGCCTGTTTGTTCTATTTTATAATCAATTCTTTTCATTACGTACACACCCTAACATATAACCAATGAATTTAAACACACATATTCCACTCTCATTAACGTTATCAAAATCAATCATGTCTAACTTTCAACCAAAACAAGAGCATAGTTTAGCTGATCTGTCATAATATGGTTTCTCCAGTGCACTTTTTTTACTGATAAATCTACATATAACCAAGTCTTATTCTTCCTTTTATTGTATTATATTTATAAAAACAACGAGTGATACCAAGAACAGTGACAAAATAGCAGAATATGATACCACTGTCTTGAGATTTTAAATCTACATGATTGGTATATCTTTAAACCCAGCAACTTTTGTTAGGGTTCTGCAGCTATTGGCCAGAGATATTTCAAACGGTTTTATTCTGGTCCAGGTTGATGCTGCCCTTCTGATTAGAACTACTTAACTAAATCTTACTTTCTACCTTCTCTACCACATCATAGCATTTTAATCATTGTCATGTTAAACTAATTAAGTTGATTAATATTATCATGCAACTCCACACTGCATCTTATAAGCCTTAATTACTTTCAACAAAATTTGTCTCCGTTATGTGATTCATTTGCTTCATCTTTCATCTGTATAATATTCCAATGAAGGAATAACAGAAATAAGTTTTTAGCAGTATATTATTTTTGGCACCTTTTTCTTTCTTTAACCGAAAAGAAAATTCGTTTAATTGTTTATAATAGCATATGTCGCATAATTCTATAACATGATTGATAATCAACGAAAGTGATTGATACCAAAGTTTGTGTATAGAGACAAAAGGGAAGGAATATAATCATGAAATTATTTGTGTACGTATACTGTCTAAGGATTCCACAAATTTATGGCATATAAAAATTATTACGTTGGTTTTGAAAATTGAAGAAGCAAAGAAGAGAATGAGGTTAATTATGTGTATGATTAGGGTGCATAATATGACATGAGTTGTGTAAAGATTCGATTCCAAGTTTATTTTCTGCGCGTCATGTGTAAATGTCAGGTCTGTTCATCATGCTTGAAAACGACCGTGTCATCGGAATCCAAAAAAAAAGAAGTTGCTGCTGAAATTCATGAGTGTGGCTAGCTTAGCTAGTTGAGAAAAGATATGAGGGCAGACACTTTTTGTCATGAAATGACGGAACAAGATGCTGCAAAGCCAGAATTAGAAACCCATTGATGCATACTAATGATATAGGAAGGGAAAAAGAAAATTAGAGCAAAGTGGACCAAAACCAAAACACCAAAATTATCTTTATATCACATGACACTAGATTTCATTCACAACAAAGACAAAGGACCACCAATGTTCTTCTCTCATCGGAATATTTTTGTTATGTAGCATCATACTAACATGGACACCCGACATGTAGCATGATGTTAATACAACTCCATAACAGATAGACTCTTCTAAAAAAATGTTTAGTCCAATTAAATCACCAGTTAAAAAAGACATGATTTTAATGTTATTTCATCCACAATAATTTCTATACGTATTTTATGAATATGAACTTCTATTTGACCCATAATGTAGAACGTGAGGATTCAAATCTATATATTAGATAATTAATTGTGAATTATTTAAAATAACAATGAAGATTTATATTTTCAAAAGGATATATAATCTAAATATTTGTGATTATATAAAATTTGTTTTTTATTTTTATAATTATAAGTTTTTAAAAAATCATTACATTTCTCTTTATTAAAAAAATGTTCGAATGGTGATAAAATTGTTAGAAAAGGAAAATATTTTAAAAAGTAACTATAAAATGATACATATTTACTTTCATTTAATATATACTATAAAAATAAAAAGAGTAATACCAAATAAATATAAAAAATTTATGTGTTAAAATATATTTTTTTATTTATTTTGAATTGAACATTTTGTCTGTATATATTACAATGCCTAATATGTGTCAGACGCATGGATAGGACGCATTCGAATTTCATTCTTTCAGTACATTACTTAATTTTATTTCTGTATAAATCACCTATTTTATAAATTTATTTCAATCTAATGCATAACTATTATTAATTTTTTTTATTTTGTGTAAAATAGTGGAAAAGAAACTTAGAAATCAACCCAAATGGAACTGAGAATTAGCGGGGAATGGGGATAAGATGCCAATTTACACATCGTAATCTCACCAGATCGCTTTCAACAAAGAATTTAAGATGGGTAATTTATCTTTAATATAACCCAAACCGAAAAGATATTTATTATAATGTGCTATACTCTGGCATAGATGAAGATATATCAAACGAACCAAAAAAAACTTTTTTTAACGCGAATTTGAGCAAAATATATATTCAGTACTGTGAAATGTTAGTATGAAAAATTAAGTAACAAGGAGTAATTTATTACTTTTAATTGGTAACTTTGGTATTAGATCTTTTCCGACCCATACACACTGCCACTTTTCTGATCTTTTTCCATGAAAATTTTGTTGTTGTAGCCATAGATTCACGGAATCTTATCCATGTACAAAATAATCAATAACTATATAAGGATACACTTGTTGTCTTCTTTGTTTTTGCAATTTTACCTTATTAATCATTACACTTTTTATTTTTCTAATTTTACTCTTTTAATTATTACTTTTAAAATTTAAATAATTTATAGATATATTTAAATTGTCACGCTTTAGTTTAGGCTAGTAATAATAAAGCCCATATAGAACTCAAACTTGTTGCAATATTTATGAGCTTAATGGGGTAATACAAAAGCTGGGAACAAATATTGTTTAGCCTATCACGAAAGAACAAGACTGAGACAGACAAACTTTCATCATTCAACAAATTCCAACATCCACTGCAACACGCATACAAAGCATTTCCTTTACGATAATGAGAAGAAACAAAAAATTACTTGCAAGCACAGAAAAATAAAGCTCAATATATTTCAAGACTAAAAAATGGGTGATGATTTCCAAGCAATACTTTGGTATGGTTTAACAATAGTAGTAGTATGTCTATATATGAAGGCATTATCAAGCAGCTTGCTTGAGCTTCTTTGTGATGGCTGCAATGTACTTCCCTTGATGGAATGCTTGCTCCAACTCAAGCTCACTAGGCTGTCTTGAGCCGTCACCGGCGTAAGTTCCGGCACCATATGGACTTCCACCTTTCACTTTCTCCATCTCAAACATGCCTGCACCGAACGTGTAACCGATTGGAACAAATATCATTCCATGATGAACCAGCTGAGTGATAGCAGTCAGCCTGTCATGGATTCAACAAACTTCAACATGTTAGTATTTTATTCATCTTGATAATGGAGCAAGAAACCGAAGGTAAGAGGGTGCATACGCGGTAGTCTCTTGGCCACCACCTTGAGAACCGGTG
This sequence comes from Vigna angularis, assembly GCF_016808095.1. Lineage (NCBI taxonomy): Eukaryota > Viridiplantae > Streptophyta > Magnoliopsida > Fabales > Fabaceae > Vigna > Vigna angularis. Next base: position 11,588,736 of record NC_068980.1, read on the forward strand.
CTGTAGAAGATTCCAGCAGGTTTTCCTGCAAGCTGTTGAGTTCTCCATAAACCTCCTGTGGCATCTAGAAAGGCTTTAAACTGAGCAGCCATCATTCCAAATCTTGTTGGAAATCCGAACACGAAGCCGTCAGCCTCAGAGAGATCATTTGGGGTAATGATTGGTACATCGCTCTTGGGTGGTGCACTCATCTTACCAAGCACCTCCTTGGGCAGTGTCTCAGGTACCTGTTCACAGTTTCATCAAAGACAGCAAGTTCTATTAAACATCATTAATTACGATCTTCACTGACAGGAAAAAGTTCAGCAAGAATGAATTTTGGAGCAGGGTTTTGTTCCAAGACACTGTAGACTATACAAAAATTAATCACACAATAAGTATTTGCAAACTGAAGAATGAGAGATCCTCTTGCTATCTTGAAACAACATAGGAGCCATAGAACTAGAAGAGACAATGGATAAAGATAATTATCTGAAAGTACATGGAAATCGGAGTATATGGTGACAGTAGAGGAATTTAGCCAACAGAACGTCTGAAGCTATCCACGATCCTGTTTAGACAAACTTATTCATATGCACTTGTAGGAAAAACTGATTTTACCTTATAACTTTTACTTATAAGATAAACTTATTTATTTCTATTTAGTTTTTTTATACAAGTGTTTGAGAAGAAGTTTATTCAAAAACAAGTTCTTATTTTCTTCATGTAGCAGTTCAAAGGCAAGCACAATAACGTTGAATTGAAAATCAAAAATATCAAAATAACAGAGCAATAGCTGATACATAAGTATTCTTTTTTTCTTTTTTTTTAATTTCTTAATGCACTGATTTGTTCCACAGAAGAATGAGCCTTAACTCTGGAACTGATGTTGCTCACCATTTGTAATTTCAAGCTATGAAGGTGAAGCTAACAGTGCGATAGGTTATTTATATTTACTGCATTTATTTACACTAAAGAGGAATGAGCCTCAGCTCTGGAGCTGATGTTGCTCCCGATCTGTAATTTCATGCCATGACACAATGGAATGAACATGAAATGTAAATTATGAAACATAAATACATGCCTGCCATAATTTTGCTTCAACACCTTCCACAGAAGAAGCTCCTTTCTTTATTTCTTCTGCTAGTTTCTCAACATGTCCATACATGGAATAATACCTGTCAAAGCAAGAAAACTATATTGTAATTAAAGCTACCAGAAACATGTTCAGTAATTCAATTCATTAATGAAATAGAATTTGTTGTGGGCAATAAAAAAGAAAGGAACTTCGAATCAACAAAACATGTGGCCAGGAGCATGAACACAAAAGGTTAAAATGACCAATATAATATAACATTTATATGAAAACAAGACTGCATAAAACTAAAGAAAATATTGCTATGTTTCCAATCATTTTAGATTGATCTTATGCAAGAATAAATAGTGCAGTCTTCAACATCCAAACACCCAATTCCTCAATTAGTTGTAGAAATTTCATGTGTAATCTAAGAATTCCAATTTTCACCAACAATCAAACACTTCAATGTTGCTTCTCTAGCAAATACAGCCAACTTCTGTTTGTTTATTAACATGGAAACATAAACCCCATATCCTTAGTGACCTAATAGTCGAGCTTGATTCAGTTTAGAAACTATCGCAGAGAAAGTTACTTATTATAATGGCTTGCATTGTTGCACATGGAACAGGAACTCGTGACATGAATTCCACTCATGCCTGTGGAAATTGAACTCAAACGTAACCAGGTAGGTCACTGAGAAATTATCAAACGTAGAAGAGACAGTAGGACCTTCAATGAAAACATCATGGTGAACAAACTCATGGATTAAAAGTCCAACCATGAGAAAAATCATGGCAAAACCTCTTTAGAAGTTAGAACAGAGTCCAAATGATTGTCTAGCAGAGAGAAAATTATGATCCTACTCAACATTTAAAACATTAGAGAATCGCAGTGCACTATAGACAGACTATTAAACACTAACCAGTATATATTCTTGCAAAAATTGGAATCGGTTGATCTGAAAATCAATTGCTTCTTAGTTTCCTTTTGTAATTTCTATTTCCTTCATTTTAAACTAACACATTTCACCAGTTGGCATAAACAAATATTTAGAAGTTCAAAACCTTGGAAAATCAATTTACTGTCTTATATATCAATCCTTTCCCCACCTTTGATAGCATCTATTACCAAATAGATAGCTGAATACAAATAATCTCAGAGAAAAACATACAGAGCAATATAAAAGCCAGTTTATTATCTGATTTTTTCATCTCATATGGATATATTTATTTTTCTAATGAACATAACAGCTAGATGGGTGACAAAACAAAAGTAGCCAAAAGCACATCTTTTGTAGATTTCTGTAGATGTAGATGTTGGGTATTTATGAACAGGCATATGCATGTATTGCTTTAGTATTGTGACACCAATTAACTATTGGTTTATTCTTCAGAATTTAAATGAGAGATCTCAAAAGCCATACTGATCAATTATTCACTTGGATTCATTCTCTCAATTTTACAAGTTCCCTCCCTACACATGAAAATAACAAATTTCATACTGCCTTCAAATTAGAAAATTTGAGATGTTCAGTGTTCACACATATTGCCAAACTGCATGAACCAAATCTTGTCTGATGTGATTTTAATTGAGTATCACAAGAGAAAGATTACATCATCAACAAAAGCTCTCTATTGCTTGCTCGATAAATTAAAAATAATATAGAAAAAAAAAATTCCCCTAACAAATCAACTGAGAAGCAGAAGTTGGTATGAGTGCTTCTACTGATTGCCATTCTTCATCATACTAAAGAACAGAAATATTTACAATATTTTAACCCAACCATACTTCTAGGAGCGAAGAAATGTTGATTTCAATGTAAATCTTTAATACTTCAACACTAGTCTAACTAAAAACAACATAATTTTATATTCTTATCCTTAAGGGTGATCAGTACTCTAAATCCAAAAGAAATGGACAACGTTGCTGCGTTGCAAAATTACATAATGGGGGAGTCTATATACGTCTTACTTCCATTGTCAACATTTTTTTTTTTTCAGTAAAATTCAAATACATAATCAGATAAACGAAACCAAGGAAAAATATTTTTTCTGCAGAGTATGATTCTGATTACCACCAAACCGAATGCAGAACAATTCAAAGAACAAAATCATCAAGAGAAGAAACTCGCAAAAGGGATTCTGTGACATGAACACCATTCTGCCAACAACCATAAAACTAAGCGATCAAACCAATTGCCATCACATGGCGCATAGACCACGCTAAAAACAACAACGCATCAGATCGAAGAAAGCGGCTACACCCCCAGATCTTCAGTGGGCATTCAAAAGGCCCAAAATTTAAGAACCCGTTGGAGAGGTGGAGAAAACCCAGAAAACGAAATCTCATCTTGATCATCATAAATGCCAAAACAAGGGGCCAAAAAAAGAAAGGAGGTAATAAAAAGAAAACAACAATAACGACAACGACAGTACAAACTCAGAAATTAACGAAGAAGATAAACAAAGCTTAAGATAAAATAAAAAGGCGTTATGTTAAAAGAAAAGGGTGTGAAGAAGCATACACAATATAAACTTTGACAGCCATTGAAGTCCAGCAAGGTCTCCGAGTGTCTTTCTCTGTGTGGTTAGTTACCTAAACAAGAGCACTAAAGTTGACGATAGAAAATGGGAAGGAAGCACTATATATAAATATTATATATATATATATATATATATATATAACTATAAGTATGATAATATGATGTGTACTTGCACATTGGATTGATTAGCTTGGCAGCATAATAATACATTGTAATTAGTGGGTAATTTTGTTGATTTGCTTTATGGCTTGGCCTTTTCGAACGTTTGGTAGGTGAAACGACACCGTTGTCTACAACATGATTAATGATGATAGGGTGGTGTCACGAACATCATCATCATCGTGGTTTTCGTGAACTAATGCAGTTCCTCTAGAAGCTGTCAATTTTTTAACTTTTATTACGTCATTTGTCATTAAGGACACAAAAATAATCTTTATATATTTGATCTTTTTATCTTCTTTTATCCAATTTTTCTCTCTTGTTTTCTTTTTCCAAATTACATATTCTATGTATCAGTTATTTTACCATGTCAATTGAAATAATTACACTCTAATTCATCTTCTTATCTGTCTCTAAATAAATATACATCTTGTTATCATTTATATTGAAATAATGGAAAGAATATTAAAAGTTGAATGAATTGATAAGAAGTAAGCGTTATGAAATTACGGTTGTAAAAAATAAAGAATGACTTTTTGTTAGGTTTGAAAAGGAATTTAAGAAAGGAAATAGATTTTCTTAGAAATAATGATTCGAAAGGTGTCTTAAGCATAGAGTTAATGATGTGATTTTTGAATGGTATTTGAATTAAGAAAAGCAATGAGTGAAGTGGGGTAATTGAGAAAGGTGGGGTTGGTGAGATCAAAGGCGTTGAATTGGTTTGGTTGGTCTAATGACATAAGGCATGGTCATATTTGTGAATGTGATTGGGTCCACCAAGACTATCATTTCAATTCTCATCAAAACAAATTATGCATATTTAAGTGTTCATAGAATTTGCAGCAATTGCTGAATAAGGTTGATGGCCTTTGACTTTGTTATGATTTTCTGTTTCCCATCGACAAAAGGAATTAGATGACACATCACACACTTTCATCACCTAAAATCATTGGTAAATATTCTCGGAACCTATGTTATTTTTAGTGTATGCATGAAATGGTAAAACTCTTACTTCCATCAATCATATCATCAAATTAGGTTATTAGCTTAAGTTTTTAAATTCTTTTCCGATTAGTTTTCTTTTTTGAATTGATTTAGTGAATAATTTATCCTGAATGTTTTAGGAATATATTTAGTTTATGCATTGATCCTGTATTTAAAATAGTTAGAATTAATTTCTGGTCAAAATTCTTTGATATGGTACAAAATCAATCATTAAATTAAAATTATTGATGGTTTATCGAAAGTTAAAAATTCATCAGTAAAAATATTATCGATAAATTCGTCACAAAATATCGTGATCTGATTCTCTTCTTCCCCTACTCTCCTTCTTCTTCTTTCTTTTACTTTTATCCATAGTCTAGAACCTTGTTTCTTTTTTTTTTCTCGAACCAAAAACCCCAGCATTTGGAGTTCTACTCGCACAAAAGGCATTATTCCTCTTCTTAGAAAGGTTCGATTCAATAGGAAACCCTCTTCTTCTCTTTTTTCTTCTCTTTTTTGGCTCTCTATGCAAGGAGGAGAGGCGTCACTCCTTCTTCCCTCTCTACTTTGGGTGGTTCACAAGAAGAAGGGGTTGAGTTTGGTGCGACACCTCAATAGCAGCGCCTAAGTGCGAAGCGTCGCAACGACTAGTGAAACGACGACGCGTTACAAGGGATTACCGACGACAGAGCTCGTAGTGGTGCATCCCATTTCGGGATGAAGTGCGTTGCTGATTTCTTTTGGTTGCTGATTTGTAAGCTGCCTCGCGCAAATGAATAAGATGTGTGAGAGAGAAAAAACTATCTCGCGGACAGAGATGAAAACTGGTTTACCGACACATTTTTTGTTGCTAACATATATTTTATTTACCGACAGATCTTTTTGTCAATAAGTGAAAAAATGGACAGAAAAATTCTTGCTCTTTTTATCTACGGATTATCGACGAAAAAATCTGTTAATAAGTGAAATATCCATTATCAACAAATTTTTTATCAATAAAAAGAGTGAGAATTTTCCCACCAATCTGTCGGTAAAAAATAGAAATTTAACGAATTTTTTCTTCGGTAAAATTCGTTGATAATTTGAAGAATCTTGGTAATTATTTTAAAGACTGAAATTTAGTTACAATTTTATCAAAAGAAACATCAAAAGATAAAAAGAGAAAAAAGTAATGAAACTATCTTAAATTTTAATTCCTAAACAATCGTCAAAATTAAGTATACCGAAAACAAATTGATAGAAATTATAATTGTAATTAACAATTATATCCATAATAATTGTATATCAATAACTAATTTAATATTTTTAATTTGACATCTTCAATAACTATGGTTAAATGTCATGGAACATAAGTGATTGTTATATTGAGAGTCATATATTTATTTATTCATTTAAATATAAGAATTAGAAATATATTTAATTTTTTATATATAGAATACTTATATATTTTTTAAATTAAAACTTGATACCAACTTTCAAACAATATTTTAAGACAAAAATATTAAGTATGTTATTATAAATTCATTTTTTTCTTATATTTAATTATGGAGAGAGTAGTGTGTATTACAATTTAAATGGTACAGTAATTTAGTTGTAATGGCATGATTATAGTTATGAAAAGTAGGTTTAATTGAATTTATAACTAGTTAGAATTGAATTGGGTTGAAAATATAAAATTTTTTTTGTACTTACGTAATAGGTGGCTTCTTTGGATTCAATGGTGAATAAAATTATGAAACATCTAGATTTGAACTTGATTTTGTCTTCCAGATTTGGTGCAAGGTCTCAAAAACTGGTCCATGGTCATGATATTGTTACCGGAGTGCGTAAAACTCCGTGAACTCACCTAACGCGGAGTTACAGTGATATTTTCCATCAATGAACCTGAAAATGTACTTCACCATCTTTACCATCATGATGAGTAACACTTTTTGCATTATATAAAAAATATTATATGAATAAGGTATGCATGTTGATGTGATGAAAAAGAAGGTTTTGCAGAATCAGAAACGAACCATGGTGGCATTATTATTAGGGTTGCTTCGTGATTCCTCAGAAGAGTATCGTCACATGCCATAACATCAAAATTCGCTTTTGCTTCACGGATTTAACGTCTCATTCAATCATCTTCAAACTTCAAACTCATACACTTGCTTCTTTATTAAGCTTACCACTTTCTATATGTATCTACCAAAAAGAAAATTAATGGTAGAAAAGTATGTTACAGAATATAAAACAAGTTCAAAATATTACCAAATTTGTAACAAATTTAGTAATTCTTGTCTGGTTTTGAAATTTTTAAGAGTGATATGAAACATGGAAATTGAAATTTTGTCATTTTTCTGTATCCCCTCGATATGAGATTAGGGAGATTTGGAAAAGAGAGAAAGTATAGTTTGTAACTTTTAAAAGGTATAATAAAAATTAAGATTAAATATGTTTTTTTTTTAATTATTTTTAAAAGTTGTATTTTCTCTTCATAGTAAATTATATGCATACTTCGTTTATACATTTTGGAACGTATTTAAAATATTTTTTCCAATCAATAATTCGTAAAGGTTATATATATAATCGTTACATTCTTTTATAAAATATATAAACAAAATAGATATATAATTGAATTTAGAATCAAACATAAATTTTAAAACTAGTTTTACGGATGAAAACATGTTTAATTTTAAAACTATATGAACAATTCTATTTTTTAATGTCTAAATTTTATAATTACATGAATAATCTTATTTCAAATAAGTACTTAAAAAAACTGTCACTACTTTATTTTAAAACCATCTTTTAAAACTATGCATCCACATCTCATACAATTTCATAATATCTAATTATTTTAGCTTTAAACCATGAAATCCATGAAAAAAAAATGTTTTTAACTTTAAAAGACTTACAAACAAAAAATATTAGCTTCCCTGTCTGAAAAATAAAAATCTGAAATAACTCTACAACTTCTCTTGTAAGCTCTATTACGTTTCTTTGCAGCCTTCAAACTCCAAATTGTAAGAATGTCTTTATTTCACTAATTACTTTCTGTAACACTTGTGGTTGAAAGTTTTATATTAGAAATAAAATTAATTTAAAATATATAAATAAACTTTATCTTATACACTGGTTTTATAAAATTAAATTAGATCTAAAGTTCATGGTATCAAAATCAAATTAAAATTTATTCTAATAATATTTATTATTTACAAATGAATACAAATTTTATCTTAAAAATCAATTTTATAGATTAATTAAATTTAAAGTTCTCTTCTTACCGTTCTTGTAACTCTTACATATTTAAAAGTAAAACTCACGTATTCACTTGTTCCTTTTTCAGTTAGAAAATAACTGCTTTACCAGCACCACATGTTTTTATTTCTAAGGAAAAATTGGTTTAAAAATACACTTTCCACGTAATATCTACCGACCATAACAAACCTTACCTATACATTTAAGTCCACTCAAATTTCACATTTATATCCCTAAATAAAATATAAAAATTGCACTCCACCCATTCTGCCTAAAATAATTCCGACATTCACTTATCTCTAATTTACTTTTATATTTTCTTATATTCTAACCAACTTCTATGTGGAACTACTAATATAGTTTTAACATTTTAACTTTCGTTTCGTAATATGTTTTGATTTTAAAGAAAATAAACATATATAAAGACGTATTAATATTTTTGAAATTTTCATAAACTTATAGATTTTAGTTAAAAAAACTGAAATCATATTTGTATTTCTTTCCATTCTAATTTTAGGTGTAACTTCTCCCTCACCATAATATCAATTCTATTTCTCAGTGAATATGTCTTACCTTTAATTAAACTCGTCATATCAACTTATAATCAAATTTCAAGTGGTCAAATCAACTTAAGTTTCGATGTTTCTGATATTTTAATACATAATTATCCATTGTAAATCATTTCGATAATTCATGTTCAACTCTTAAAATAATCACTTTTAATACAAACTTTTGTCGTGTTGAAAGTACATATACTTTTAATTGTTGTGTTGGACAAATCCTTTCCACAATATCTGTTATTAGAATATTGCATATTTCGAAAAACAACATTTCTTTTTTCGTGGAGGAAAATTAACGTTTTTTGTATCCATACGAACTTCTATTCGTAGCTTTTTGAATTTTTATGCTTTCGTATATAGCCAAATTAATATTCTCTCTTATACGTTAGATCACTCTCCCCGAAGAGGAACCAACATTTTAACCATTTTCGCCAAACTCTATCAATTCAATTTTATTAATTTCCTATGTACAAAGAATTAAAAAAAATATAATATTAATAATTAATTACATTATTAATTTACGGGTTTTATAATATTATATAAATTAAACATTTTGTATAAAATTTACCTCATGAGGTTGCTAGTGCGAATGTTTATCTTGATTTTGTGACTTTTTTTGTATTGTTTACAACAAAAATTCACATTAAGACATAATATATTATTCTCACTATTTTTTATTTAGTTATGTTTAAACCAACTGTTTGTAATTAAAAATTGTCTTAACTTTTGTAAGTAAACAATGTCAATGAAAATCATCCAACAAAGAGAATTCTAATCTCTTTTTATGGATTGATTAGTTGAGGGGGGAAAGCGTAAAAAAGAGAAGAGAAAAGATTAAGTTTATTGATTGAGAAAAATAGTTAATTTTAAAAGGTTTACAACTCATTATTTTTCATTTACTTCTATCCTATGAAAGAATTAAACATTAATTTTTTATTTTCATAAAAATGAAATAAAAGTGTAAATAAAATATTGGTTTTTTGGTTGTAATGTAAATGTACAAGGTATGGAGAAATTAGCTAAAATTTTGGGGTAGTTTTGATTGGACCCATGAAAGATGGATAACACCTAATTGTGCATGATAAAAACAGCATCCTAGTGGAGACTTTTTGCCCCCTAACACAATGTGGTCCAACTTTTGATTTTCTCCCTCTTTTTCTTTGTTTCTTCTTGACAGCTATAACTTGTATTTTATGGGGTACGTTTTAGTGTGGACGTGGCGTTTAAATTTGAGTTTCTAACACAACAAATTCAAAGGGATTAACTATAAAGTGCATCAAGAGCTGAGCAAGTAATGGCGTCCTTGCTAAGCATGGATGTTGAAAGCTGACAAGTCGCTACTGTTCACCTTTTAAATTGTTTTTTCATAATGAACCCTCTTGCCTTTCTACATCATTTTGTTCATCAAGGGAGAAAACTTTTTCTCTATTCACTCTTTCTGATGCCATCTTTCGGGAAATTAAGAGGATACATGAAGTTGTAGGCCCTCCTGAAGAAATTCGAAGTTCTATGCATATTAAGCAAAAATAAGATAATAGTTTAGATGCTAAGTCTTTAAACCTTTTCAAACCATCAAAGAAACACAAGATTGATGAAAGAATAAGAAAATAACACATCAATCTTTTACTGGTTCGATTCAGCTTCAATCTATGTCTAATTTTCTTTCTAGCAACCTAAGCTTAGGAAATTTCTCCAATTTTCTTTCTAGCAACATAAGCTTAGGAAATTTCCACTATAATCACAGAGCTAACAAAAGTCCAAGTGCACCTTAATAATTCCAGACCCTAAGATATCAAGAATTAATATGTAGATGTTATGCTTCACACAATTACATCAAGATTATCACTTACATAGTTAATAGAGTTTAATGAATGAAAAAAATGCAAAAAGTAAATGGATTTAATACACTTGGAGTGTATATCTTACAAATCACTCCTATGTCAAGCAAGAATCTCTATAATCAATTTCATCTTGATACCTTCTTGATGAATTTCTCAAATACCCAACTCTTACTCTCTTCAAGAACTCAATAACACTTCTTTCTCACATAATCAACTTTTAGATATGAAATTTTGTGTTTTTGGAATGATAATAAGGCTATTTTTAAAGGGAAAACATCTTTATGATGTTATTAATCGATTATGGAAATAACCTAATTGATTAATATAATTCGGATTTGAATTCTAAAATTTTGGTTCTATTTTAATCGATTATATAAGTATGTTAATCGATTAAGACAGTTTAGATGACAACTATGTATTTCAAAACAGTTTCTTTTTGTGCCAAATATGTTCTTAATTGACTATACCTTGATTAATTTGATTATAAAAGGATTCAAGCTTGACTTACAATCTATTCTAGACCCAACTTTACTAATCTAGATTTTGTTAACCATTTAGACATCATAAAAAACTTGATCATAAATCTCCCAATCTCAAGAGGGAGGAAGAAAAGGTTAGAAACTATATTAGAGGAATAAACAATGAAAATTTCATATCTGGTTCATACAATTGCTTATGATGAAGCAAGTTTAGAACCTCTAACAAGTTTAAAATCTCTACAAGAACAAACTCAAGATCCTAAAAAACTTGTGCTTCATGAGGAGTATAAGTCCATGCAAGACAATAAGGTTTGGTAACTTGTCCCATTACCAGAAGGAGTGAAACCCATTGGTAGTAAGTGAATATTTAAGACCAAGACGGATTCTAAAGGTAATGTAGAGAGGTATAAAGTTCGTTTTGTGGAGAAGAGCTATACTCAAAAGAAAGGGATAGTTTTTTAATAGACTTTCTCTCCAAATTCATCGAAAGACTCTTTTAGAACAATCATGGCTCTTGTTGCAAACTATGATTTGGTGCTTTATCAAATTGATGTCAAGATGACGTTTCTAACTGACATCATTGATGAAATGATTTATATGGTGCAACAAAAAAACTTTGTATCAAGAAACATAAATAATATGGTTTACAAACTAACAAAATCCATTTATAGGCTAAAACAAACATCTCATCAATGGTACCACAATTGTCATAAAGTGATTCTCTCATTTGGTTTTGAGATGAATGTTGTTAATGATTGTGTGTATCACAAATTCAATAGGAGCAAATATATTATCCTGACCAGGTATGTTGATGACATACTTAAAGGATTCAGCATGAAGGATTATAAATCAGGGGATTCTCCACTTGCTAAGAGAGATAAATTCAGTCTCAATCAATGCCCAAGATGAAATTAGGAAACTCAAGAATGTAAAAGATTCCTTATGCTTCAGTTGTAGGGAGTTTAATGTATGTCCAAGTATATACGTGTCTGGATATAACATATATAGTTGGAGTATTAGGCAAATATTTAAGCTATAAAAAATTTCTCTTTTTATAAATTTATTTTATAAATAAAATAAATTCTTCATAATTAATAAGAAATAAATAAAGAGTGTAGGAAAAGAGTGGAAACACTTCCTTTTACCAACACTAGGGTTTACAAGCTCACAACTTAAAGCACACAGAGTTTCTTAGCAAAAGCACTAAGCTTCTAAAAAAGAATAAGTAGTTTAAAAAATGTTCAAAGGCAAAGTATTTATAGGCCCAAGTTTAAAACTAGGTCAAAAGAACCTTCCTCGTAACTGCCACTGATAATCGCTTATCCCAAGTGATAATCGATTATTAATGGGTCTTTTCAAAAATTATTTTTCTTGTGATAATCAGTTATTAGTGGGCCTTTTCCAAAATTATTTTTCTTATGATAATCTATTATCCCAAGTGATAATCGATTATCAGTAGGTCTTTTGTCAATTCTGAATTTGATTGCATAATCGATTATTCCAAGTGATAATCAATTATTCTAGTGCGTTTTTGAAATAGTTCCTTTCTTTGATGGTCTCTCAACCTATTGTACATATATGTTAAGTCTAATATACAATTACAAAATGCTTTATTACATAAGCTTTAAATTAATCAATAACTTGAGCAACAAATTCTTCTAATTTTTAAACAATAAGTTTGCTTCATCATCAAAACTTCCTTGACTTCAATTATTTCTTTGTTGCTAAAAGGAATATGATTAAGTTTTTTGTCATAGGACTGCAAATTATGAAAGGAATTGAAAGACCACTTAAATTATACTATGACAACAAATCAATTGTATAATAAAAGCTCAAGCAAGCCAAAACACATTGACATAAAGTTCCTGGTATTTAAAGAAATGATACAAAGTGGACAAATTTCCATAGAAAATTTAGGGACAAACTCCATGATAGCATATCCTCTTACTAAGGTTCTTACACCCAAGGTCTTTAATGAGCATATTGCTCATATGAGTGTTTTACATTTTGAGGAATCATTGGTTTAGTGGAAGTTAGTCACTTTTGTGTGTTTGGTGTTCTATGCTTGATTTTATGTATGCATACATTGCCTTTTGGGTATATTTACTTTTATAAAATATGGTTTATTGTTCAGAAATTACACTATGTATATTAAAGTTATTATTATATTAATCTTATATTGAGATAATGTAAGGACCAGTTGAAAATAGACGTGTACAAGTTACCTTCCCATAATTTTTTGTTACCCATTTGATGATAAGTTCATGTCATTTGATTCTGTATTAGGAATCATTGTCAAGTTTGGTTGTGATTGATGCAATGAAAATTGTTTTGTTCTACTTGTGGATATAATCAATGGATAGATCTTTTAAACATGTTCAAGATATAGACATATTTGAGTTTATAAAGTCTAATACATTTATAAGAATTTATGTATTTATGACCAGTAAAAGATAATTAATAATTTGGATCATATATATATATATATATATATATATATATATATATATATATATTATTTGTTAATGGGTCAAATTACAAATATTAAAACTTAAGAAAAAGTAAACTACAGATGGTATATGAAGAAGTCATGGTCTTTTGTAAGCATGTACAATTTTTTTTTCTGTTTCTTTCTTTTCATCTCATCAGTTTCGAAGGGAATTGAAAATTGCTTTATCACGAAAGAGTTTACTGCTCATTTATAATTGATATGATTTGGATTCATAATCTAACAAAAACATTATTTACAAAGGAACTGAGGTTGCAAATAATTTTCCAACTAAGAACACTTGTTATAACTTCTCGCGTCATTGTTACTTTTAATCTTTTTTCGACTTAGTTTCAGTTAGATACAGAACCAGAATAACCAAACTTTAGATGTGATTGCTGAGAAATTCGTTATAATGGTGAAATAGCTACGCCCTCACGCTAAGCAGTTTCGTTTGAGAGCATATCAAGAAGCTAATAATGAGAATATTTGTAGGATAACTTCATTTTGAAACATGTTTGCTTCAGGTTAATTAACATATTTTCCTCAGTTTCATGAAAAAGAAAAAGAGGTATGTTCTAAACACTAGTCAATGCATCAAAATATTTACCTTTCTAGTAAAGGATGAGTGAACTTGATTTCAGACTTTTTACAGCTTAGTTCAGAAGTTGGTGATTTTGAAGCAGCATAGTTTCTGTTATCTCAACATAGCCAAATTTTTTGTTCTTTTAACAACTAGAAAAGAAAGAAACATAAAAGATGCTGAAGGAGTAAACACATTATATTAACAAAGCGAAAGCGAAAGCCAAAATTCGCACTGCCAGAAAAAGAAAATTCGCATAGCGCACCAGTACCTGTGCGCTGAGCGAATAAGTTCAGTTAAAGTGCAGCAGTTAAAGGAAATTCGCACAGCGCACACACACCTGTGCGCTGAGCGAATTAAGGAAGTTAAGTGGCTTTAAAAGACGTGACAGAAAGGCAAAAAGTATCTTCTGACACACAAAAATAACCAGAAAAATACTGGAGAATTCAGGAGACGATCAAGAGACCTTTCAAGACATCAAGACTTCACTTTCTGCAAGGAATTGCTGTAAAGAGTATGTTTGAGATGTCTAGGATAGGCTAAATTTTTTGTTCATTGGAATTGGTTGTATGATGAAACATTAATGTAAATTTTCTGTGCAATATATGTTTATGTTCTTGTTCTTTTCTTGACTTGCTTTTGATTATACGAAAGTATTCATCTCTTTAAAAGTTCTTTTGTACTGGAAAGTATTTTTAGAACCAGAAACGTAAGAAACAAAACTAAAAGTAAATTACGCTAGGAATAGCTTCTGTGCTTTTGGTCATTCTCACATCTGAACTTAATGCAAAATTATCTAATGAATTAATTAAGGAATTAATAATTCAATAGATAATTTTAGAACTTGTTTTAAGGAATTAAATCAAGATACTCTCATGTGAATGCTTGAACAGAGAATATATGTTGTTCAGGATCTTACTGTAATGTTAGTCAAAGACCAATTCCAGTGATCTTTTATCGCATTTTTCAATCTTATTTTTTTTACGTTGTTAATTTCATGCTTAAATCCAAATTGAAATCACAAATATCATCAGTAATTGATCTTGATAAATAATTTTAATTGATTAACGTAACTCAAATTCCCTTGGGAGAACGATACATTTTTACTTATCCACTGTATTACTTGGAACGATTTGGTATACTTGCCAAAAAGTTATAAAGTTTTTTTCAAAAACATTCCAATTGAGTTATGCAAAATACCAGCTTAAAAGTTGTATGCAATTATTTTACATTCACGTTAACTTGTACTGATCCTTCCTTAGTCTTTTTAATTCTTTCACTTTATTTGTAACCATTTCAATGCAGTCATGACAGGAGAAGGTTCAGAACGTCGTGATAAAGGAAATGGGGTAGCAAGGCCTAAAAAGAGACAACGATAGACACCAAAGTATGTACTTAGGGTGCCTGTTACACTACCTATCACTACTGCCCTCAGTCCATCATCCGTAGGGCCTTCTCCTACCCCTGCCGTACACCCTCCTCCTACCCCTGTAATACACCCTCCTCCTACCCCTGTAGTACACCCTCCTCCTACTCCTGCAGCAAACATTCTTCCTCCCCCTGTGATTATTACCCCCACTCCTTCTCCTGTGGTTATTACCCCGACTCCTCCCCTTGTGATTATTACCCCTATTACTCCCCCTGACCCTACTTCTATACCTTCCTCATCTTCTATACCGCCTTCTAAGACTGCCACACCATCTGCTGATCCAGATTTAGCTGGTGATGGTGATGATGTTGACCCGCCCCTCCATGATCGACCATGGATTGAGCCATATGGTAAAGGGTAAGACTTTAATCCCTTTTTAAACCATTTTTATGTTTAAAGTTTGTCTTACTTCAAATGACTTTTATTTCTTTATATAAAGGTTTATTCCATCCAGGGTTGCTTCCCAAGCCATCACATGATCAATTAAGCAACAATATTTGAATCCATGGCCTACTTGGGGAGCAATACCTATAGACGTTAAAAATCCATTCTGGGAGCGTTTTACGGTGAAGGTGTAGTGGAAACCTGAACATGAAACTCAAATACACAAAAATTTCCACATGAAAGCATCTCATCGGCTGTTAGAGATGTTTAGGGATGCCCGCAATGCAGGGGAGAGCTCTTACTGGTTGGGCGAGCACATTTGGAACTATTTACTCGCTCATTGGAATTCAGCAGAGTTTTGCAATAAGTATGCTACAGCCCAGAGGAACAGAGCTTCTGAAAAGGGTGGCACCCTTCGTACTGATGGGTCGATCACAGTTCATGAGCATGTCGTTCGTATGGTAAACTTTCAATACTTCTGTGTTTCTTTCATAAATAACTTATGTATTTTCTATTTCATGTAGACTTCTAACTATAAATTCTGTTACAGGCACAAGCTCTGGGATGGGCGGTCCATGTTGATGAGGTCTTTGCACAAACTCATGTTCGGAAGGGCACTAATCAATTCGTTGATGAAAGATCTCAGAAGACTCATGTAAGCAAATAACAATGGTACTAATATTAATTTCTCATTATGTTATTGTATCATTCCCTAACATTGCTTTTAATGTTTGAACAGGAAGAATTTTCTATGAGACTTTCACAGATTAGATCTGAACATGGGTAAGCTCCTACACCAGCTGATGCGACTAATGAGGACGACGACATCCGTAGGACACAATGCTGGGTCGATGTCGTTGGTGGGAAGAAAAAGGGACGAGTGTACGGTGCATGACAACTTGCTCCAAACTATACAACATCAAGAGGAGGTACTCTAAAGCACCAACCTTCTTCTTCCAACACTACTGCTGAAGAGACCATCGAGCGCTTGACATAGCTACTACAACAACATGACCAGGAAAATCATGATTTGAGAGAAAATTACAGTGACTTGAGAACCGAGTTTACAAACTTCAAGTCCCTGGTCATGAGAGTGCTGCCTGATGCTTCAGACATTCATTCCACTGTCCCTCTAAATCAGCCACGACCCTCCCCGTCACCCATTGTCCCTCAGCAGCCCACATCAGTCCAGCCCACATCAGTCCAACCCACACTAGTCCAGCCCACACTAGTCCAGCCATCTACAGAGCAACAGGATGATGAAGATCATTCTGATGATGAATATGTAGATTATTAGTTTTATTTTGTTATTGAACATAGTTGTTAGAACATTTTTTATGTTACATTATGATTCTCTTACATTACATTTTCTAGATGAACAATTGTTTTATGTTTAATGTTTCATTTACAAATACAAGTTCTTAAATTTGAACAATACAAATGATGTTATTATATTGTTGTTTACTCTATTAATGATTGGATGACTTTGGAATGTATATTATGGAGGTTTGTCTGTGGTTTGAAATTGTTATACAGGTCTGTCTATGATGTGAACATGTTATGCAGGTGATTGGATAACAAATACAAATATCACTTAATTCTGCCTGGTTCTTACCAATTTACAGTTTACAAATATCACTTTACAATTTACAGAGTTCAAGGTTCAAAAGCCGAACGGCTTGGATACAAAAAAAATAACGAGCGTAACACAGAAACAGGAAAGTAAACTAGAACGAACGGTTTTACAAAAGAATTAACCGAACGTCCAAATAAGCTAACATTTACAACCTAACATCTACGAGCGCTCTAATCAAAACGAAAGACGGACGTCCTACTGCTCCGCTTTCACTTCCACTTCAACCAAGTTTTCTTCTTCGATCACATCCTCTAGGGTGGCCTCGCCTTCTGCTCACATCCACACGGATGATCATTGCAAGACAGGACGAACGTACATAGACAGCAGGACAACACAAGGAAAACGAAAGGGTAAGCTTATATAGTTTAAGTTATACATCAACACATACAATAAAACATTTCATTCCACACAAACACATAGTTTAACATATAACATCATGTAGCATCTATATATATATATATATATATATATATATATATATATATATATATATATATATATATATATATATATATATATGACGACCGTCCGGACTGTATGAACCGTGTAGCTACAGGCGTCCTTGCACCCGAGTGATGTAGTAACTGGGATACACTCAACAGCTGCCACTCGAGGTTAGCTCTATCCAAAGTACCCCTAAGGAATAGAACCTCCTGCCATTCCCACACATGACTACTCTCCTCTACTTGAAGATGAGTATCACGGAATATCAGGATGGACCAAGCTAGCATTAGCAATAGCCACAGTCATACTTTACCAATTTAATATCCAACATATATGAGACGTTCCTCCCTGGAACGCTCGTTCAAATTCCATAATCGTATAATCATGTAATATAGTGTTCACACGTCTTAATATTTCATATTCATAACATTTTCATTCTATGTTCCACTTTCTTAAAAGGACGAACGTTCAACTTTCTGAAGGAAGAGGACGAACGTTAAAAGCCAGATTTAGAATAACCCATTAACAATCAGAAAGACTCCAGAGGAGTACGACCATTTTCAGAATATTTTAAGTACCAAGAGGTCAGATTGACTCAACTTGGACGGAGATACATCAAGAAGAATACTTAACTACATTGGGAATCTTTTGTTTAAAAGGGGTCGACTGCCAGTCAATGACCGAACGCACCAATATACATTTACTAATTATTTGGACGAACGCTATTTACGTTCGTTAAGGAATCAAAGATAAGGACGAGCGTTCGGTTTAAGACCGAACACTACGTTAAAACGAACGCTAGGTAGATGACTGAAAACCAATCATGACGAACGCTTGGTACAAGACCGAGCGCTCTTTAGGACGAACGCTTGGTATAAGACTGAGCGCTATTTAGGACGAACGTTCGGTATAAGACCGAGCGCTATTTAGGACGAACGCTTGGTACAAGACCGAGCGCTATTTAGGACGAACGCTTGGTACAAGACCGAGCGCTCTTTAGGACGAACGCTCAGTGTAAGACCGAACGTTACTTAATTCAGTACCATTTAATTTAAGGCGTACGACAACTCTAAGCTGAGCCGAACGCTCAAACATAGTAATTCGAAATAAGGACGCTCGTTCTCAAATCGAATTCTTCCCAAATGAAAGAATTCTACTCTAAGAAATTTTCAGGGAAACCGAACGGTATAAGACCGTACGATGACGAGCGTAATTTATCATAGGGAAATTATCATATCCAGATTTTCAATTAAGTTAACTCAACCTTTCTCATGTGATTCCTACTTTGAAAATTCATATCCATTATCAATTCTCATATTATACAAATTTCATTATATTAATAAATCAAACTATACTATAATCATACACCTTTCATACGTATCCAAATCAACATGCATTTCAAACAACAGAAAACATATTCAATATCAGTGATCGTTCATAACAGCTAAATCGGCATACTTTTCATACATCCAAGTCAAATCATACAACATGCAAGTATAAATTAAATATATAAGCTTCCCTTACCCGGATCAATGAAGGAAACGTCCTAACACAAGATTTTTGGTTCGTCCAGCTAACGGTATTCTACCCTCAATGCCTCTTGACTCTTCTTAAAACAAATCTAACCACAGAAAAATGAATCCTTTAGACTACACATTTGCATGCAGCCAACAACCTGGTTTCCAGAAAACCTAAGGACGAGCTACTGAAGGAGAACTTACCAATTTCAGTTCTTGAAACTGTTCGGTCCAATGTGTAGCTCTCGGTTCAGCGAACGTTCCTACGGTGCTGAAACGTGATCGGAGAAAAGCTTGGTGAGTTATAGTAGAGAGAAGTTGGGAGGTTTTAGAGAAAAGTTGGAGAGAAATGAAGGGGTGAGTTCAGAGGTAGAAGATGAGTGCGTGCAGGTGAGAGAGATTTTCGAAAAACTAAAGTTTTGTTAATTTCCATGCCCCACGGACGAGCGTCTCCTCTGCTGACACCTGCACTCCCACTTCTGATTTCAGAAACTTCTAACGTGACATGTGGCGTTCGTGCATGCAAAGAGTGGGAAGAAGATTTTCAGAAATTGGTTTTCTTCCCAAGTCAAGCGGACGTCCTCTGATACACGGACACCTGTCTTCCACTAGCATTTTTAGAATTCCCCTATTTGTGACACTTGGCAGTGGAGTTTCAAATTAGGGAGTGGGTTTTAATGGCTGAGCATTGAAGTGGCGTGCATTAATGGTGATGTGACAGAAATTATCATTGCTAATTATCAAGGGTCTCACATTCTCCCTAACTACAAAAATTTTCATCCTCGAAAATTTAAAATTTACCCGTAAACAAGTGTGGATACAAGTCTCTCATAGCATCCTCCCCTTCCCACGTTGAGTCGCCAGTCTTCGTGTCCCACACCATTTTAACTAGACGAACGTTGATACGGCTGTCGCGGCCGATCAAATTTAATTGTAATTAAGAATGCAGTACAGTGCTAGGATGTGACTCCTAGGTCGTCTCTCAGGGACCAAATGTGGTTCAATCTCATATCAACACGTATTGGGGGGGTTTTGAAATGTTTTGTTTTTGGTTACGAATAAAATTAAGATTGAAATTAAAGCATAACTGACTAAACATGAAAATATTAAATTAAACACTATAACAAATAAATATCCAAACGCAAATTTCCAACAAAAGAAGAAATTCAATACAACTTATAACGTAAATCATCCAAGTACCAAAAGGATTTTAAAATTAAAATGTTTCTGAAAGTCCTCTCTAACCGTGACAACTCAACTAAGAAAGAAAATAGAAACAAGCTACTACCAACGCTACACTTCTCTGGAACGTGTTTTACTTACAAGCAATGAGTTCATGTGCCCATAAGCAAAGATAATCTACTTCCTTATTCTTCTTGCGCGTGTGCTGGAACCAAGACGTGACACCACTCCTCTTTTTGAAAACACCAAGCTTTATCTAAAATGAAAGGTAAATCAGCACCTTTTCCATTCATCAAACCATTCTCCTATTACCGTGATGAACATTGCATGTGCTTCATTATCTCCAAATTATCACCGTACACCTAAACCCATCTAATCAACAAGCACCTTGCTTGAATAAAGAATCATTCTCTTTTCTCCCATTCTTCCAGCAACCGTGGCACTTCAAACACCTAACACATACCACTTCAAACCTCATCACGTAACCATGCACACCACTTCACGTACATACTCCATCACTTCCACTCCAAAACAAACCAAAATGAATATTCTATTCTAATGCAAAAGTTGATGGCTTGTTCACGGGTCCTAGGCCATTTCCTTCCAGCAAAATTCAATTGAAATGAAGTCCATTAAAATACTATAAAGTAATACACATTAAATCAACTATTCATTCCAATTTGTGTGTGCTTTCTCGGTGCAGGTAAATGAAAAGAGAGCTCCACTTCCGTTTTCTTCACAAGACCATGACACATAATGCCATCTAGATTCCACCTTCAATTTCTTTATTCATCACCACATGAGCTATATTTCTAAACAAACCTTTTTCTCATTTTTTTATGCAAATGAATGTTCTTTTCAACAAGCACACCTAAAGACTTATCCCTTACTTAAACAAATATCATATCCCAATAATTATTGAACATGGCCGTGTAGTGACACTTGCTTAAGGAATAAAATACGATGCAACACATAAGCTAAACAATCCAATACAATTCATGGTGGAAATATCATACATAAAACACATTAACAGAGGAATAAACTACTTCAATCAATGTTTTCCAACGTGTAGAATAAGATTGGTTCAAGCATTAAGATACAACAACACCTATTGAAGCTAAGCTCCTTTCCTTTCCTTCTGGACACCGTCTGCAATGAAAGCTCAACCAGAAACTCTTCTCAGTGGCAGCCAAACGTCTTCTCCTGCATGTTGTCCTCCAGCCAACTCGGTTCTGAAACTCCAACAGCAAGAGCTTCCCAGTAGCTTTCTAAAACGTTCCTCCAGAGAGTGTCTGTAACTAAGAGTAGCGTGTATCCGAGTGTGTGTCCCCGCAGCCAACTTCCTTCCTTCTTTAAATGCTGAAAACCATCCCTTTCAAGTCTGGAATGCAAAACGTCCAAATGTCAATCCCCTCTTCACACCTTTTCATGTGTTGTCTCCTCTTTTAGCTTGCATCCACTTGGAGCTCCTTGTCCGTGAGTGTCTCTTTTCATAAATGTGGCTGTGTGTGTTTTTTTACTGCACTGTGGTTTCTATATTAAAAAGGTTTTTATCCTCATTTGCACTACTTCTTCCAGCTGGGATTTACTTGGGTCAGTGAATTCTTTTACCAATGGAAGGATAAAACCTTGTGTATGTAGTGGACAAAGCATAGAGATCCGAATCTTGCATCATGAAGCTGCTCCCTTTTTACGTGAATTGCTCCCAAGGAATCAACTAAATGCCAACACAAAACCTTGAGTGGAGAATAATAGCGAGAGTGGTGGCCCTTTTGATTCAAACATATGTGATGTTTTATTTGGTGTGTAGTAGAAAGGCATGGAGATAGAAATCTGCAGATTTTAGACAAAGTGAATGGACTGTGAGCTTTCAACCAAATGGTGGCTCCCACTTTTAATTGCTTTGCCGTGACTTCACATAATGCCAATTCCATACTACATTTTGCACTTTTTCAACCGAGAGCTGTTCAAGGGTCGTATACCACTTCTATTTTTTTAGATTAATTTGCACACCAATTCTCTCCAATGTGCCACATGTTGCTTCCCATTGAGTCACTATTTCACCTGCTAGGAATCACATCAATCTGCAACACCAGCAATAAATCACAGTGCAGTTCCAGCTAAAAATGAATTCACACTTTTCTTTAATTTTATTCAAAGAATAAATCCCTCGTTCTTCTGGATGTTCCAATATATTTCCTTCAATTAATAATGAAAATAATGAGCTCAAAAGATGCAGATTAACTGAAGTTAGAATCTCTGATCAAATTAAGCTCAATTAGAAGATACGGAAAAATACCGGACATTTAAGCACAATTCCCCGATTAATTCTAGCACAATAAACTAAGTAAAGTGAATAAAATCTTGACTCATCAAAATAGACCACACTTAGACTTTTGCACTCTTGGGCAAAACCAAGACGAAAACCAGGGAACTACTCAATCATCAGGGATATGACACAACATCAGCACACAGAAAACAAAAACTAACAAGGACAGAAACACATTTGTACAATTCTCACAAAATTTGGACAGTAAAAGGTATAGGCAGAATCCCACACAGAGTTAATGAAAGTAAATACTCAAAGAGTTTTCCAAACAGTTCAGTACAAGGAAAACAATCAATCAGTTCAAGAGATGAATTGAAGGCAACAGAGCCTCACAGTTGCACACAATCAGTGTTTCTCTCAAGTGTTTAAGGTAAATCAATGTCACTCAATGCACTCAAGAAAGCAAACACAAATAGGCTTGGCAAGCTTCTAATATCAACACTCAAGCAAATACGCATGTTCAAATCAAAAGGTCTTTTTATGGTTATGATGGGGTCAAGGACATGGAATGATATATTTGGATAAAAAGCTACAAATCATAAGGGATAGATGAGCAATGGGGAACAAGTATAAACACATTTAAATATACCCACAACTTCTAATTCCATCCTTTAGTTGACTCCATTATTCACCATTTTCTTTTTCTTTCTCTTTTTTTTCTTCTTTTTTTTTTTTTACATCCTGTCTCTTTTCTTTACTTTGTTCAGCACACAATTTCAAGAGACAAGAGATATTCCACATATTTACAAAAACACGATAAGAAGAGGACTCAGTAGCCAATTCATCTAAAACTCCTAGGAGACCACACTTATTCCCAAAACAATTCCAAAGTTGCAAAATTCCCTAAGGCTCAGGTAATAGTGGTTTTTCACTCAGGGCTGATGTATGAGCTTCAAAATAAAGAAATGGGGAAAAACATAGGCTCAAAGGGTTATCAATGGATTAAAACAGGGTAGGCTCATCTGGCTCTAGAGGCTCAACAACAAAATGCCTTTATCCCTTTCAAACATGCGTATTAGTCAAGAATCATCAAAAAGAGTCGAGCCAAGACATATGTATAAGCAATCAAGAGACATCACACACAAGAAAGATAATCAAATGGCTCAAATCTCACACAGGTAATATGGTCACTATCAATTCAATTCTCAAATATCATGATCATCTCCCAAGCAAAGAAAAGTAAGGATTTCAACAATCTGGTACGGTCCTATGAATTTGGGAGATAGCTTCTTTGGACGAACGGCTCGGCCTACTCCAGTGATCGGATTTAGTCTTAAAAAGACATGGTCACCTGCAGCGACCTCCAAGGGTCTTCTTCTTCTATCCGCATATGATTTCTGCCTGCTCCGGGACGTCTTCAATCTATCTTGGATCAACTTAACCTTCTCGGTCGTTTGCTGGATGAGCTCAGGTCCAGTTAGCACGTTCTCTCCATCTTGGAACCAACAAAGTGGCGTTCGACACTTCCTTCCATAGAGGGCTTCAAACGGCGTCATACCTATGCTAGACTCATAGCTATTGTTGTACGTGAACTCTACTAGCGGCAGAACTTCATCCCAAGCGCCCAAGTGATCTAGGACGCACGTCCTCAGTAAATCTTCCAGCGTCTGGATGGTCCGTTCAGACTGGTCGTCCGTTTGAGGATGATACGCTGAACTCATCTGTAGTCTGTTTCCTAATTCACCTTGTAGAGATTGCCAAAACCGAGATGTGAATCTCGTGTCTCGGTCAGAAACTATGCTCGAAGGTACTGATAGGTGAAAAGTTTACTTGTTTTTGTTCCTTATATTGTGGGGCTTTTGAGTAAGTTTTAGTGTTAATTCTCATGAAAAGTGTATAATTGTTGATATAAGTATAATTTTGACTATTTAAATGTTTTTGATGCTTTTGTTGTTTATTTTGATGAAAAATAAGGATTGGATATCATAAAAGACTTGGACCAGGCTTAATGGACGCTGTTTTGTCGAAAGTTTCGCGCCCGGGCGTGAGAAAAAGGGCTCTGGGCGCGATTTTGACGAGAGGTTCGCGCCCGGGCGCGAGATACAAAGGGGCGTCGGGCGCCACTTAGACAAAGAGAGGACACTCGTCCAAAAGGCCGCTCGTCCAGGGACGCTCGTCCAGCTCGTCCAGCGCTCGTCCAGGGACGCTCGTCCAGCATGGGACGCTCGTCCAGCAGGGGACGCTCGTCCAGCAGGGGACGCTCGTCCAGCAGAGGACGCTCGTCCAGAATAGGAGAGGACGCTCGTCCAGAATAGGAGAGGACGCTCGTCCAGACCGCTCGTCCAGGAGAAGCACGTTCGTCCAGCAAGTGGACGCTCGTCCATAAAATGACCAAGAGGACGCTCGTCCAGAATTGGGCCGCTCGTCCAGCGCTCGTCCAGGGACGCTCGTCCAGGGACGCTCGTCCAGGGCCGCTCGTCCAGAAAATTGGACGCTCGTCCAGAATTGGGCCGCTCGTCCAGAATTTGGACGCTCGTCCAGAAATGGCCCGTGACTCAATTATTGTACCCTTCTTTATATCAGAATGCATAGGCAGTTGCGGAAAGAGGGATCTGGAACGGGGAGAAGACCAGGGACGCTGCTGCAGCTGCTCCAAGGGGCTTCCATGGTGGAAAATCACCAATTTCCACCATCCAATCCATCATTTCTCTCTTCTATGTTGTGTATGTGTAGCTAAAACTCCATTTCACTGGGGTTGAGAGTAAATTTCTGAACTTCTATGTAATTTTTCTATTAATGCATGAACTTGTTTGAATTATGTGTTCTATCCTTATTTTTCATGCTTTTGATGGAAATCTGAGCTATTTGAACGGTTAAATCATTGGAAAATGTATGAGACCGCGGACCTAGGATAGAACTGCTAAAGGATTTCGAGTCCTAGACATAGGAGGGAATTTTTAGTCATCTGTGACATTGTGTTTAAGGCAAATCTGATAATTGAATTAGCTAAGGAATTAGCAATTTAGTTTGAATGATTAAGAACTGTCTCTGAGGAATCAGGACTGCATGTGCCTAGGATGTCGATGCTTAAGTTTGAGGAATTGTGTTAATAGAAAATTACCGGAGTGATGAACTTGAATTTCAACCCCAGTGAACTTTTAGTAGACTGTTTTTACCATTTTACTTTCATCTGCATGCTAAAATTCATCTGTGTTACTAAATTTCGTTTATTAATCGCTAAATTAGTAAACTTTAACAATTAGTGAAACATAACAAATCTCTTGGGAAACGATATTCGGACTTACTGATTTATTACTTGTACGATTCGGTACGCTTGCCGAGGTCTCAACAAGTTTTTGGCGCCGTTGCCGGGGATTTGTTTTTGTTTTCGTTGATTGTTTGTTGTTTATCTGGTTTAGTTGATTTTAGCTATCTGTTGTTTTAGTGTGTATTTTGATTATATTTGAATTCTTGTACATATTTGTTATCATCTGTAGAGATTGTGTATTTTTGGATTGTTTTCTTTTAGTTTGTGTTTTGTATGAGAAGCAGAGAACAGGTTGAAAATCTACTTTTTGATCTGGAAATTGAAAGAACTGCTCGAAGGAACAACAGCAGAAGAAGGAGACAAAGTAGAGAATCCAGAGAATCATCTGCTATTTCTGAAGAAATTCTGGACTCATCATCTGGTCAAAGAAAAGAAGAAATGGAAGATAATCGCACTGGAGAAGGTTCTGGGCAAGGAAGACGTACTCTTGCAGATTATAATACTTTCTCAGGACCTCTCCACTTCAACAGTATTGCAAGACCAGTGGTGAATGCTGCTAATATGGAGATGAAGCCAGCTCTTATTCATCTGGTGCAGAATAATCAGTTTCATGGATTATCTCACGAGAATCCATACACTCACTTGGCTACTTTCATGGAGATCTGTAATACAGTGAGGATTCACCAGGTTCCAGATGAAGCAATCCGACTCAGCTTATTTCCATTCTCATTGGCTGGTAATGCAAAAATGTGGCTGAATTCTTTTCCAGAGAATAGTCTGACAGTCTGGGATGATGTGGTTGCCAAATTTCTGAACAAGTTCTTCCCTCAGTCCAAAGTCAATAAGGGAAAGCAGGAGATCTCTTCTTTCCAACAGGATGCTGATGAAACTCTAGGTCAAGCATGGGATAGATTCAAAGGCCTACTGAGAAAAACCCCTACTCATGGATTTGATGAGCCTACAATGTTAAATCTGTTTCTTGGAGGGCTGAAATCTCAAACAAAGTTAATGTTAGATGCATCAGCTGGAGGTAATATCAGATGGAAGACACCTGAAGATGCACATGAACTGATTGAAAACATGGCTGCAAATGATAATGAAGTTCAGAGTGAGAGAGCTCAATTTCAACAAAAAGGTGTTCTTCAACTTCAAACTCAAGATGCTTTACTAGCTCAGAACAAGATTATGACTCAACAACTTGAGACATTAATGAAGAAGTTATCTCAGCTACCTAAAGAACTGCAGAATGTTTCTCAATTTCAACATCAGATGGTTCAGAGTTGTCAATTGTGCGGAGGAGATCATAATAATGGTCAATGTGTAGTGCAAAGCATGTCTCATGAAGAAGTACACTATATGGGAAATCAAGGTCTTCAGACGAACTATGATCAACGTCAAAGTTTTAATCAAGGATGGAGACCTCATCCGAGTATGGGACAAGCTGTTCCTTTCAATAGACCACCTCCACAGAACTTTCAACAACAACCTTCTCTGACAGAAAGAACTTCAAAACTGGAAGAAACTCTTCAGCAGTTTATGCAGGTATCAATTTCCAACCATAAAAGTACAGAAGCCTCACTTAGGAATTTGGAGATTCAGGTGGGTCAATTAGCTAAAAAGTTGGAAGAAAAACCAGAGAAAGACTTTGGGGCAAACACTGAAGTAAATCCAAAGGCAGACTGCAATGTTATTACTACAAGATCAGGAAGAATTCTAGAAGAAAGAGGGATTGAGAAAAAAGTGAGTGAAGAAAAAGATGAGATGAGTAAATAGGGAGATGAAGAAAAAGAGAGAGGGAGAGAAAAAGAAAGAACATGTGTATGAGAAACCTCTTCCATATCCAATGGTTGTCTGTAGAAAGGATAAGGAAAGACAGTTCCAGAGTTTCATTGATATTTTCAAGAAATTGGAAATCAAGATGCCTTTATCAGAAGCACTGAAACAAATACCTGCTTATTCAAGATTCATGAAAGATTTGCTCACTAAGAAGAAGAAGAAGTATATTGAGGAAGAAACTATAGAAGTACAGGGCCAATGCAGTGCTATCATTCAGAAGTTGCTTCCTCCAAAGTTTAAAGATCCAGGTAGTTTTACAATTCCATGCACCATTGGTGAACTGGCTATTGGGAATGCGTTAATTTATCTTGGAGCCAGCATCAATCTTATGCCTCTGTCAATGTTTAAGAAGATTGGAGAATTAGAGTTGAAGCCCACACGCATGACTCTACAATTGGCAGACAGGTCGATCAAATATCCACAAGGAGTAGTAGAAGATGTTCTGGTAAAGGTAGATAAATTCTTATTTCCGGTGGACTTTGTTGTCATGGAAATGAAAGAAGATACAGAAATTCCTCTGATTCTGGGAAGGCCATTCATGAAGACTGCTCGAGTGTTGATTGATGTTGATGAGGGAAAGCTCAAAGTGAGAGTTGAGGATGAAGAAGTAAATTTCAATGTCTTTGAAGCAATGTCTCACCCAAATGATGAAGATACATGCTTTCTAATTGATGAACTTGAAGAAGTCTGCATGATTGCACAGAAGACGATGCATATATCCTCACCTCTTAATCTGGATGTTTTAAAGGAGATTCCATTTGAGGAAGAAGAGAAAAGAGAACAGAAGTTGCACTTGAAGTTGCTACCTTCACTTCTGAATGATGTCAAACCCTTGGATCAACCACAGAGTGCTTCTTAGTGTCAAGCTAAAGACGTTAAACAAGCGCTTACTGGGAGGCAACCCAGCTTTCTAACTCTATCTATTTATGTTTTCAGTTCTTTTGGTTGTGTGGATTGAATCTGAATATGTCTGGTTGTGTGGATTGAATTATGTTTCTGCAATGATTTGATTGTGAATTGTGTGTTTGAAGTGTGAATTTGAATTTGGAATTCTGTCCATGATAACTGGCATGATTGTGAGATTGTTATTGAAAAATCTGAGTTTTAGAACTTGTGTTATGGTTATATATGATTTGTTCTTGAATCTGATTGATTGTGACCCAGAAGTTGAATATCTGAGTGTACTGAGAAAGCTTTGAGAGCAAGTGAGAAGTTGTTATTGCTATGAATTTGGTTTTTGCATAATTCTTATTAACACAGATACATTCTGGTTTAGAAATGAGAAAGGCAGTTGTTGTTGTTGAAATTAGCTACTTGGCCAGATGACTACCCATATGTGAATATTCATCCATTGTTATCCTATTTGAACCTTATATATATTTGTTGTGAACCCTGAGCTTCTTACAGAACAATCTACCTTATCCAACACTCTAGAAGAAGAGAACAAGAAACATATTTGTCAAGATGATAGGTAGAAATTAAGTTTGGGGGAAATCATAATCAGTTCAACCTTAAACTGATGAAAAAAAAAGGGGGTTATTGTATCATGTAAATATGAAAAAGTATCAAAGTTAGAGAAAAATTCAAAAAAAAATGTGTTATGTGATGAATGAAGAGGTAGTTGATGAATAAAGTTTCAATGTTGCTATGTTCTTGTTCTCCTCTTCTTTAGTGTTGTTTTGTTTCCCTGTAAAACCATGTTTCTTCTAGCCAAGCCAAGTTATAACCTGAGAAAGTCCTTTTGATTTGAATCAGAATGTTTGAATTGTATATAAGATGATTTGCAAAAGTTGATGAAGTAGTTGATGACACTCTAAGCATGAATTAGAGTGTAAACACTTGCAGGTGGAGGTAAACACAAATTGAGCATTGTGGTTTTATTCTTTTTCTGGTTGTCTTATCATTTTGGATTCAAGAACTTGTCAATATAGAAGTCATGACATGTGATCCGAATATTTGGAGGTGTAGGTACAATCCTTACTGTTGTGTCAGATATTATGTGATGGAATATTAACTGCTTTGTTGGGTTCGTTTGTGTTGTTATTGTCTATTTTCATGAGGACACAAAAATATATAAGTTTGGGGGAGTTTGATAGGTGAAAAGTTTACTTGTTTTTGTTGCTTATATTGTGGGGCTTTTGAGTAAGTTTTAGTGTTAATTCTCATGAAAAGTGTATAATTGTTGATATAAGTATAATTTTGACTGTTTAAATGTTTTTGATGCTTTTGTTGTTTATTTTGATGAAAAATAAGGATTGGATATCATAAAAGACTTGGACCAGGCTTAAAGGACGCTGTTTTGTCGAAAGTTTCGCGCCCGGGCGTGAGAAAAAGGGCTCTGGGCGCGATTTTGCCGAGAGATTCGCGCCCGGGCGCGAGATACAAAGGGGCGCCGGGCGCCACTTAGACAAAGAGAGGACGCTCGTCCAGAAGGCCGCTCGTCCAGCTCGTCCAGCGCTCGTCCAACGCTCGTCCAGGGACGCTCGTCCAGCAGGGGACGCTCGTCCAGCAGGGGACGCTCGTCCAGCAGGAGACGCTCGTCCAGCAGGGGACGCTCGTCCAGAATAGGAGAGGACGCTCGTCCAGAATAGGAGAGGACGCTCGTCCAGACCGCTCGTCCAGGAGAAGCACGTTCGTCCAGCAAGTGGACGCTCGTCCATAAAATGACCAAGAGGACGCTCGTCCAGAATTGGGCCGCTCGTCCAGCGCTCGTCCAGGGACGCTCGTCCAGGGCCGCTCGTCCAGAAAATTGGACGCTCGTCCAGAATTGGGCCGCTCGTCCAGAATTTGGACGCTCGTCCAGAAATGGCCCGTGACTCAATTATTGTACCCTTCTTTATATCAGAATGCATAGGCAGTTGCGGAAAGAGGGATCTGGAACGGGGAGAAGACCAGGGACGCTGCTGCAGCTGCTCCAAGGGGCTTCCATGGTGGAAAATCACCAATTTCCACCATCCAATCCATCATTTCTCTCTTCTATGTTGTGTATGTGTAGCTAAAACTCCATTTCACTGGGGTTGAGAGTAAATTTCTGAACTTCTATGTAATTTTTCTATTAATGCATGAACTTGTTTGAATTATGTGTTCTATCCTTATTTTTCATGCTTTTGATGGAAATCTGAGCTATTTGAACGGTTAAATCATTGGAAAATGTATGAGACCGCGGACCTATGATAGAACTGCTAAAGGATTTCGAGTCCTAGACATAGGAGGGAATTTTTAGTCATCTGTGACATTGTGTTTAAGGCAAATCTGATAATTGAATTAGCTAAGGAATTAGCAATTTAGTTTGAATGATTAAGAACTGTCTCTGAGGAATCAGGACTGCATGTGCCTAGGATGTCGATGCTTAAGTTTGAGGAATTGTGTTAGTAGAAAATTACCGGAGTGATGAACTTGAATTTCAACCCCAGTGAACTTTTAGTAGACTGTTTTTACCATTTTACTTTCATCTGCATGCTAAAATTCATCTGTGTTACTAAATTTCGTTTATTAATCGCTAAATTAGTAAACTTTAACAATTAGTGAAGCATAACAAATCTCTTGGGAAACGATATTCGGACTTACTGATTTATTACTTGTACGATTCGGTACGCTTGCCGAGGTCTCAACAGGTACTCCATGCAGACGAACGATCTCCTTAATATACAACTTAGCCAAATTTGTCATTGACATCTTCAAGTTTACGGCCAGGAAGTGGGCGCTCTTCGTTAGCCTATCCACGATCACCCAAATCGAGTCATGATTCCTGACCGTTCGTGGTAGATGAGTCACAAAGTCCATGGAGATGTTGTCCCACTTCCATTCTGGAATCTCCAACTGCTGAAGTAAGCCACCTGGTCGTTGGTGTTCAGCCTTTGCACGTTGACAAGTCAAGCAGGATGCCACAAAACGAGCGACATCACTTTTCATTCCAGGCCACCAGAACGAGCGTCGAAGATCTTGGTACATCTTAGTCATACCAGGGTGTATGCTAAGACAACTATGATGTGCTTCCTCCAATATGATTCGCTTTAGTTCGCCATCATTAGGAACGCACGTCCTACCTAGGTAACGCAACATGCCGTCCGTTCCCGTATTGAACTCTTTAGCTTGATCCGAACCGAGCGCGCTTAAAATCTTCACCAGCTCTTCATCCTCACGTTGCTTCATTCTAATCCGATCAAACACATTGCTAGATATTCTAAGGTTACAGCACTTGATGCTACTCGGCTCCAACTCAAAGTGCAACCTTAGATCTCGGAAACTCTCAACCAAATTCAGCTCTTTAACCATCATTACCGAGACATGAACTGTCTTCCTGTTTAGGGCGTCCGCCACTAAGTTAGCTTTCCTAGGATGATAGAGCAGCTCAAACTCATAGTCTTTCAGAAATTCTAACCAACGCCTCTGCCTCATGTTCAACTCCTTCTGATCAAATAAATATTTGAGGCTCTTGTGATCACTGAAGACTTGGAAAGTAGATCCGTACAAGTAATGCCTCCAAATCTTCAGTGCGAAGACGACCGCTGCCAATTCCAGGTCGTGCGTTGGATAATTTCTCTCGTGGATCTTCAATTGACAAGACGCGTACGCTACCGCTCGCTTGTCTTGCATAAGTACACAGCCCAACCCTTGATGAGACGCGTCACAGTATACTTCAAAGGGCTTGGACGTGTCCGGAATGATCAACACTGGAGCGCTCGTCAATTTCACTTTCAGCTCCTGGAAACGCTCCTCACACAGATCAGTCCAGGCGAATGATTGATCCTTCCTAGTCAACTGAGTTAGCGGGGCTACTATCTTAGCAAATCCTTCAATAAAACGCCTATAATAACCCGCGAGACCCACAAAGCTACGAACCTCAGTAACCGAGCGCGGACTCTTCCAATCTAACACCGCTCGTACCTTAGCTGGATCTACTGAGATGCCTCCAGCCGACACCACATGTCCCAAAAACTGCACCTCCTTCATCCAGAATTCACACTTGGACAGCTTTGCATATAACTCCTTCTCCCTCAACACGGTTAGTACTGCTCGCAAGTGCTCCTCATGTTCGGCTGGCGTCTTGGAATAGATGAGAATATCATCTATGAAAACGACCACAAACTTGTCCAAGTAAGGTCGGAATATCCGATTCATGTAGTCCATGAAGATAGCTGGTGCGTTCGTCACTCCGAATGGCATCACTACATATTCATAGTGTCCATAACGAGATCTGAACGCTGTCTTCTGGATGTCGTCCTCCTTCACCCTGATTTGATGATATCCAGACCGCAAGTCAATCTTAGAAAATACCGTTGCCCCATGCAGTTGATCCAACAAATCGTCTATCCTTGGCAACGGGTACTTGTTCTTGATGGTCAGCTTGTTCAATTGTCTATAATCAATGCATA
This sequence comes from Vigna angularis, assembly GCF_016808095.1. Lineage (NCBI taxonomy): Eukaryota > Viridiplantae > Streptophyta > Magnoliopsida > Fabales > Fabaceae > Vigna > Vigna angularis. Next base: position 11,622,012 of record NC_068980.1, read on the forward strand.
ACCGAGAGCTGCCATCTTTCTTCTTCACTAAGAGCACAGGCGCTCCCCATGGTGACACGCTCGGCCTGATGAATTGCTTGTCCATCAGCTCTTCAATCTGCTTCTTAAGTTCAACCAACTCTGCAGGCGCCATACGGTATGGTTGAACAGAGATGGGTGCGGCTGTCGTCACCAAATCAATGGTGAATTCAACTTCACGAGCCGGAGGTAGTCCAGGTATTTCTTCAGGGAAGACGTCCGGAAACTCATCCACAACCGTTCGTTCATCACTGCCAACAACATTACTGCCAACAACGGACGTTCGTTCTTGCCTCAAATCTCCAAGCTCTTGGTCTTCATGCGTGATGATTAGGAAACAGCTCGCACCTTCCATTATATCCTCCTTTAACTGACCGAGCGTTACTGTCAATTCTTCTTCCTCTTCATTCGGAAACACCAACTCCTTCTTCCCACAATCTATGAGAATGTGATTGGTAGCCAACCAATCCATTCCTAAAATCACCTCCAACCCTTGAAGAGGTAGGCAGATGAGGTTTACTTTATACTTACGCCCTTCTACTTCTATAGGACATTGGACGCACATAGTGGACGTCCTAACCTCTCCAGCTGCTAGGGTTGACACCACCAGATCAAACTGCATCTCACTCACTTCTAAACCCAGTTTGCCAACGCACGCCTTCGAGATGAAGGAATGTGTTGCTCCCGAATCAAACAACACGCAGCAAGATGTACCATACACAAAACATGTACTGATGATGAGTGTACCTGAGCTGGCTGCCTCAGCCCCAGTTATGGCATACACACGTCCTACTGCTTGGGCTCGTCCACTTCTTGGCTGATTCCTTCCAGCGTTTGGTGGTCTCATGACCGCTCGTCCACCCATGTTGCACTCGTTCTCCAAGTGCCCATTCTGTCCACACCGGTTACAGTGTTTTCCTCCCACCAACTGAGGACATGACGAACGGTAGTGTGGTCCCCCACACTGGAAACAAGTAACGTTCCCGTACTGCCCAGCTTGTCCAGCAGGAACTAAAGCTTGAGAACCGCTCGTGTTAGATGGCTGACTAGGACGAGCGTAAGGAGTCCTTCTCTGAACAGTACCTCCCCTAGACACGATCGGTCCCCTACTCACTTGTTGCTGTTTCTTCTGTCGTTCAGCTTCCGCCATATTCTTCTCCAAAACTTTGGCCCTCTCAACCATGGCAGGGAACGTTCGGATACACAAGCTGGAAATTAACACTTTCAGGTCACTCCGCAAACCGTTTTCAAATTTTCTACACTGCCACTCTCCACTTGTGGCCATAGTATTGAATCTGACGAGGTGCTTGAACTTATTGGTGTATTATGAAACAGACATACCCCCCTGAACCAGCTGTAGAAATTCCACCTCCTTTGCAAACCGAACGCTGTTAGGGAAATATTCTTCATAAAACTTATTTCTAAACACTTCCCAAGTGATCGGTTGTTGAGCGTCCATCAGAATAGCTCTCGCGCTCGCCCACCAGTGACTTGCTTCTCCAGTCAATAAATACTCCGTGTACGCCAACCGGTTTTCATCTTGACATCTCTTAGCGTTACAAATCTTTTCCATGTCCCTTAGCCACTGGTCTGCCTCGTCAGGGAGGCCCTTACCATTAAACTTAGCCGGATGATGCTGGAGAAAACTCTCCAAACTCCACTCAGCAGCAGGTTGGGCAGCGTTGGAAGAGGACGCTCCAGGCGTACCTCTGGTTGCCGCCAGGATTTCCATTAACTGCCTTTGGGTTGTTTCAGAGTTGGCACGAGAGGCCTCCAAACTCTGCTCATCAGTGTGGCGTTCTGTTCCATTAACGTTGTATTCTGCTGCTGTAATCTATCAATTACTGTTTCCAACAACCTAGCGTTGTTGGGCGCATCTGGATCAGTAGGTTGACGTGGAGGAGGGAGTCTAGGCGCCATGTATTCTCTGGACCAGAGAAAAACGAACGTTAGTTATGTTCAAGAGTTAAAAACAATAACTCATTAAACACACAATAAGCACACAGCAAAAACACCGTGCACTCATAACCTACAGTGTCCTTTAAGAGAACAAAACTGCTCTGATACCACTAATGTAACATCCCAAAATATAGTAATTACCATAGATCAGAATTAATTACAATTAACAGTAAAACATGCAGTCTTTACAATTTACAGAGTTCAAGGTTCAAAAGCCGAACGGCTTGGATACAAAAAAATAACAAGCGTAACACAGAAACAGGAAAGTAAACTAGAACGAACGGTTTTACAAAAGAATTAACCGAACGTCCAAATAAGCTAACATTTACAACCTAACATCTACGAGCGCTCTAATCAAAACGAAAGACGGACGTCCTACTGCTCCGCTTTCACTTCCACTTCAACCAAGTTTTCTTCTTCGATCACATCCTCTAGGGTGGCCTCGCCTTCTGCTCACATCCACACAGATGATCATTGCAAGACAGGACGAACGTACATAGACATCAGGACAACACAAGAAAAACGAAAGGGTAAGCTTATATAGTTTAAGTTATACATCAACACATACAATAAAACATTTCATTCCACACAAACACATAGTTTAACATATAACATCATGTAGCATCTATATATATATATATATATATATATATATATATATATATATATATATATATATATATATATATATATATATATATATATATATATATATATATATATATATATATATATATATATATATATAGATATATATATGACGATCGTCCGGACTGTATGAACCGTGTAGCTACAGGCGTCCTTGCACCCGAGTGATGTAGTAACTGGGATACACTCAACAGCTGCCACTCGAGGTTAGCTCTATCCAAAGTACCCCTAAGGAATAGAACCTCCTGCCATTCCCAAACATGACTACTCTCCTCTACTTGAAGATGAGTATCACGAATTATCAGGATGGACCAAGCCAGCATTAGCAATAGCCACAGTCATACTTTACCAATTTAATATCCAACATATATGAGACGTTCCTCCCTGGAACGCTCGTTCAAATTCCATAATCGTATAATCATGTAATATAGTGTTCACACGTCTTAATATTTCATATTCATAACATTTTCATTCTATGTTCCACTTTCTTAAAAGGACGAACGTTCAACTTTCTGAAGGAAGAGGACGAACGTTAAAAGCCAGATTTAGAATAACCCATTAACAATCAGAAAGACTCCAGAGGAGTACGACCATTTTCAGAATATTTTAAGTACCAAGAGGTCAGATTGACTCAACTTGGACGAAGATACATCAAGAAGAATACTTAACTACATTGGGAATCTTTTGTTTAAAAGGGGTCGACTGCCAGTCAATGACCGAACGCACCAATATACATTTACTAATTATTTGGACGAACGCTATTTACGTTCGTTAAGGAATCAAAGATAAGGACGAGCGTTCGGTTTAAGACCGAACACTACGTTAAAACGAACGCTAGGTAGATGACCGAAAACCAATCATGACGAACGCTTGGTACAAGACCGAGCGCTCTTTAGGACGAACGCTTGGTGTAAGACCGAGCGCTATTTAGGACGAACGTTCGGTATAAGACCGAGCGCTATTTAGGACGAACGCTTGGTACAAGACCGAGCGCTATTTAGGACGAACGCTTGGTACAAGACCGAGCGCTCTTTAGGACGAACGCTCAGTGTAAGACCGAACGTTACTTAATTCAGTACCATTTAATTTAAGGCGTACGACAACTCTAAGCTGAGCTGAACGCTCAAACATAGTAATTCGAAATAAGGACACTCGTTCTCAAATCGAATTCTTCTCAAATGAAAGAATTCTACTCTAAGAAATTTTCAGGGAAACCGAACGGTATAAGACCGTACGATGACGAGCGTAATTTATCATAGGGAAATTATCATATCCAGATTTTCAATTAAGTTAACTCAACCTTTCTCATGTGATTCCTACTTTGAAAATTCATATCCATTATCAATTCTCATACTATACAAATTTCATTATATTAATAAATCAAACTATACTATAATCATACACCTTTCATACGTATCCAAATCAACATGCATTTCAAACAACAGAAAACATATTCAATATCAGTGATCGTTCATAACAGCTAAATCGGCATACTTTTCATACATCCAAGTCAAATCATACAACATGCAAGTATAAATTAAATATATAAGCTTCCCTTACCCGGATCAATGAAGGAAACGTCCTAACACAAGATTTTTGGTTCGTCCAGCTAACGGTATTCTACCCTCAATGCCTCTTGACTCTTCTTAAAACAAATCTAACCACAGAAAAATGAATCCTTTAGACTACACATTTGCATGCAGCCAACAACCTGGTTTCCAGAAAACCTAAGGACGAGCTACTGAAGGAGAACTTACCAATTTCAGTTCTTGAAACTGTTCGGTCCAATGTGTAGCTCTCGGTTCAGCGAACGTTCCTACGGTGCTGAAACGTGATCGGAGAAAAGCTTGGTGAGTTATAGTAGAGAGAAGTTGGGAGGTTTTAGAGAGAAGTTGTAGAGAAATGAAGGGGTGAGTTCAGAGGTAGAAGATGAGTGCGTGCAGGTGAGAGAGATTTTCGAAAAACTAAAGTTTTGTTAATTTCCATGCCCCACGGACGAGCGTCTCCTCTGCTGACACCTGCACTCCCACTTCTGATTTCAGAAACTTCTAACGTGACATGTGGCGTTCGTGCATGCAGAGAGTGGGAAGAAGATTTTCAGAAATTGGTTTTCTTCCCAAGTCAAGCGGACGTCCTCTGATACACGGACACCTGTCTTCCACTAGCATTTTCAGAATTCCCCTATTTGTGACACTTGACAGTGGAGTTTCAAATTAGGGAGTGGGTTTTAATGGCTGAGCATTGAAGTGGCGTGCATTAATGGTGATGTGACAGAAATTATCATTGCTAATTATCAAGGGTCTCACAACTCGCAAGTGAAGCAAATTTCCTCTTCAATCATTTCATTTGATGAGAAAACTATGATTTAATCTTCAAAAAACAGGTAAAGTTTTTAAAATTTATTTTATTATATTTTTATCTAGGATTGGGCATAGTTAATTAAATTATACTAAATTATGAATTATCTATACTATTTTACACTATAAAAACTAAATTACTTTTTATAAAAACTGAATTATACTTATTTGTAATTCAGTTTAAGAAAACTGAACTTCTTTTTATTAATAGTTTAGTTAATTATTTCAAACTATGTACTTACTGCATTTTACTTTTGCTTGTTTAATTGTTTTGCTCTTTTTCTATTTCCAGCAACTCAAACATAAGAAATAAAGGCACCGTAGATATATATATATATATATATATATATATATATATATATATATATATATATATATATATAATTTAGATTTTATTAATTTTGTTTTTGATTTTTTTCGGCATGATAGATAAATAAATAAATGTTCTTTTCAAGTCTCTTAAAAAGTTAACTATTATTATAATAATTATTAAAATAAAATAATATTATTAAATTTATACTAAAATAATTATATATTTAAAAAAAATTAAATTTTATTATACTGTAATTATATTTCAAGTGGTAAAATTTTTATAACTTAATAAAATTAACTATAATTGTAAAAATAAAAACATAAAAGTACTTATATAAGTAAATAATTATAAAATATAATATTGCTTATATATATATATAAGAGAGAGAATTCAGAAAAAGGTGAGAAGAGAAGAAAGATGAGAATTTTTATATTAAACTAGATAATAGTCCAAATAAAAATATTTCGAATAAGGCAAAACAGAAGAGATATTTTCTAGAGATTAACTTTTTAATCTATATAAAATAATATATAAAATAATTTATATTACTAAATTAAACTATATTTAATATGAGAATCAAAGTTTAGACATTTTATATTTTTAAATTAATAATAAATAGTTATAGTTATTAATTTAATTTTAATAATATGATAAAATAGTACCAATAATATTTCACTAATTTTTTATAAAATTTTTATTATAATTATTTACTAATTTTAATTATATAGATTTATAATTTAACTTTTTAAATGCTGTAATATTATTCAATATTAATTTGTTTGTTTGTCATTATTAAAAAGAAAACAAATTGAACTAATTTTTTTATGTTCTGTTCGCTTTGAGGTGATAAACTGTAGAGAATGGTTTGCTCGGATATTTAATTTTATGTTCGCTTTCATGGATTAGCGTGGATTTGTGCAGATGAATTTGGAGGATATAAAAAAATTTCATTCCTTCTTGATAGAAGAGATTTGAAAGTGATTATAATAAAAAGTCATATTTATCCTTGGTATGAAATAGCTTTTGCAAGGTAGGTGCATGCATTGCTGTAATAAAAATATCATTCTAATTATGAGACTTGAGTAGTTTTAATAATAATATATATTAATAATAATAATAATAATAAAACTAATAATAATAATTATTATAATAATATTTTTATTATTTCAATTTATTAAATTATAATTTTTTTATATTTAAAAAAAATATTTTTTTTCTTATAAATATTTTTATAAGTATATATAACATTAATAATTATCATCTTATATTATTTTACTACTAAAGCTATTTTGGTAATCTTCAATTTTTATCAATTAAACAAATTTTTTTTATCTATCACATCAATCAAATCCTACACTAATTCTCATAAACTTTAATTCCAAATCCATTCTCTTTTACCTTCAAATCCACTCAAACAAACAACAATTAATTCACCCTCAATTCTTCTCAAATCCATCCACTCACTCTGTCCCAATTCCTCTCTTCCAAGTGAACACACCCTTAACTCTATTCATGATTAGTCATTAACGCAGAACGAATGAGACAGAGAAGGAAAGATGTTGCAGGCATAATTACTAAATGAAATAATGTGTTTTCTTTGAGTTTAAAATAGTAAACTACAATACACTTTAGAAGAAAAAGAAATAGTTTAATTCAGTTTAATTCAACTAATTAGTTCAGTTCAATTTAAACAAACAAATTAGTTTTTGGTTTAATTTAATTTTTAAAAATACTCTGTAGTACAATTCATTTTGCCCACCTTTAATTTTATCCACTAATTTATATTTCTATTTTATCTTTTAACTGTTGATTCATTTTCTTTGTGTTTCATGCTAAATGATTGAAGAAGAAATTTTTCTTCACGAGTAAATTTGATAAATTTATCTAAAGGAAACCTTACAAATTAAATTTTAGAAATATGAACTTTTCTTCCTATAAAAACATCAATATATCCTAAAAATTAATTTTTTTATTTAAGAATTATACAAAATGAACAGTACGAAATTAGAAGTAAAAATCACTTAAGCCTGGAAAGTATAGTCTTAGATTGAAAAAAAAACATGAACTACTAAAATAAGAAAAATAAAAATGAAAAGTAATGTGAGAGAAGATGTTAAGCCTTAATAACAGGTAATAAAAATTACATTAATTTAGAAAGAACAACCGAGGCGAAGAAAAGGTATTGTGCTTGTGTCGTGTGGTGTGGCCCTGCAATTGCAAGCTTTTAAGGAGAATTGAGAGAGCTAAAAGCAAAAACAAATGGTGATGAAGAAGATGAGGCTATTACTGCTGCTAAAGCCCTTCAGTGTATCTTCACCACCTCCCCACACCCCCCCTCAGGTAACATTGCCTCCACCCACCATCTTCCCTTTTCGTTTCATCACCTCTTTCACATGTTTGTATAATTCCCCGTGATGGTTTTGTTTGCTTGTTTGAAGATTCATTTAGGAAACAATAGGTGAAGGGTTTGTTCCACACTTTCCAATATGCACGCATACTGCTTGATGAAATGTTAATTTGGGGTTTGCTTGTTTGTGCTTGGTTGGAAACTTGTATTCTAAAATGGGTAGATGGGAAATAAAAAAGGTCCTACATTTTTTTCTACATTCCTGCTACAATGCCATTTCCCTGCTGCCCACTTTCATTTTAACCTAGAAAAAGCTTTAGTTGAATGACCAACGCTTCTTTATACGTCCTTCATCTTGTAGGTAAAGTATTGGCGTAATACTGGTAATTTAATTTCTTATCAATGAATTAGAACAATAAAAATAGCTGTTTTTGTGTGTGAAATGTATTAGGTGCGAGCTTTTGTCAGAAGAGTTAATTTTGACCATTTAATAATAAGATTCTTCTTATTGAGAAAAACTAGAACTACAAACGTAGAATATAAGTTCATATTTTGATCATGTAAGCATTAGCTTTTAATCTTAACTATTCTTGTATGGCTCTATGACCCAGATTTATAGTCCACCTTTTTTACAATGACAAGAGTTCTCACCTCGTACACTGTTCACCCTATATAATGAAGAAGGGATAAGATACCAATAAGCCGTGCTTTCATTACTGACGAAGTATCTAATAAGTCAGCCCTTATATATATGTGTGTGTTTGATGGTATGATACACAAATAGGTGACACGTATCTGATATGATATGTGTTTGTCGTGGTTATTTTGGAAATAACAGGATGTATACATAATTTAAAACGTATAACAATTCATAAAACATAATAAATATATAATTTCAATTATGTGGCCCAAACATGACATTTCTTAGATATTGCCAAAATAAAAAATTATAAATTATTGTCATAATGAAAGTGCTTCAAAGATTGAGTTTTTCATCGATAAGCATATTAGAGTATTGGATATAGATAAGTTATTGAAGTGTAATGCAAATTCTAGAAGACTATAGAAAAACCTAAGATAAAAGTATTAAAATGTAATAAAAGTTCTGGAATATTGTAAAAAAGCCTTAGATAAGAAGAAAAAAAGCAAGAACATTCTACATAGGTAAAAATCTAGGACATTCCACATAAGTTGTGCCTAACATGTTCTAGAATAATCTATGAGTCTATAAATACCCATCTCTTCTACCATTTGAGGTAAGACAACATTTACCACAACTAAGACAATTTCAACACTTCTTCCATCTACTACTTTCACATCCTACTATCTCCACATTTTCTCTACATTCCACTATCTCTACATTTTTGCTATCCCATCAACTATTCCTTTCACAACCTCAAAATATTAACAATGGTATTAGAGCTACGTTCGGTCATCTACTAGGCATAGATAAAATTTTCAACTGCCTCAAACAAAACTAGAACTCAATTTGTACTACCTGCAAAATATTTTCTTAACCCATTTCTACTATCAATCAAACATCATCAATTCTAGTACCTATTTTCATAGGAGAAAATTATGATATTTGGAGTGTCAAAATGAAGACATTCTTTCGCTCTTAAGATTTATGGGACATCAGAGAAGAGGGATTCACTATTCCAGAAGACATTTCCACTCTTGCTACAACTCAGAGGAAGGAGTTGAAGGAAAACAAGCAGAAGGATTCAAGGGCTTTATTTGCTCTTCAACAAGCAGTTGATGACACAATTTTCCAAGAATAATTGGTGCCACATGTGCAAAGCAAGCTTGGATCATAATACAAGAGGAGTTTCAAGGAAGTGATGAGGTATGTAATGTTAAACTTCATTCTCTAAGACAAGAGTTTGAATTAATAAGAATGAAAGAATCTGAGACCATTAAAGACTACTATTCTAGAATAAAAGAAATAGTTAGTCCGATGAGAGCCTTTGGGAAAAATATTCTTGACAAGAAAATCATTGAAAATTTTTTAATTTCTATTCCCCAAAAGTATGATGCAATCGCAACTGTGATTGAATAAAAAAAGATTTGGCTACATTCTCAGTACCACAACTAATGGACTCTCTTGAAGCCAGTGAATAAAGATTAAAAAGGCATGAAGAAGACTCGGTCGAAAATTTCTTTCAATCAAAACTAAAATTACGGTCTCAAAATAAAGAATATGAAGGAAATAAAAGTAGAGGAGAAATTTCTAGAAATAAAGAAAATTTTAGAAGCTTCTTTATGACTCGTCAAGAAAAATATTCTCCATGTGGCATCTGTAACAAGACAAGGCACTTGGAAAAAGATTGTTGGCATCATGGAAAACCTCAATGTCAGTACTGCAAGAAATTTGGTCATGTAGAGGAGTATTGTCGTAATAAAAATAAGCATCAAGCAAACTTTGCGAAAGAACATAATCAGGAGAAACTCTTATTCTACGCCAATCAAGAATCTCCTAGTGGAGAAGGAAGTTGGTACTTGGATAGTGGATGCAGTAGTCACATGGTGAAAGATCAAAGCATCTTCAAAGACATTGATAAATGTGTCAAGGTCAAAGTTTGGCTGGGAAATGATGCCACAATGGAGTCTTAAGGCAAAGGAACTGTCATGGTAGAGACAAAGAAAGGTACAAAATTCATCAAGGATGTTTTACTAGTTCCCAATCTTGAAGAGAATCTATTAAGTATTGGCCAAATGATGGAGAATGGATATTCTCTTCATTTTGAGAAAGATACATGCAAAATTTATGACAGTAAAATGATAGAAATTGGCCTAGTAAAAATGGAGAAGAGAAATAGAAGCTTTCCTATAAGCGTCAAACCTAGAAGTAATATGCCATGAAGGTAGAAGTTGAGGACTTATGGCTTTGGCATAGGAGATTTGGCCACTTCAATACACATGCCTTAAAGCTTCTATATTAGAAAAACATGATGAAAGATCTTCCATGCTTGAAGGAGAATAATGAATCATGTGAAGGATGTCTCCTTGGCAAACAACACTGATTACCATTCTTGACAGACAAAACATGGAGAACAAAAGACTTATTGGAGTTGATTCATACCAATGTTTGTGGACCGATGATGACACCTTCACATCACAACAACAAGTATTTCATCCTTTTCATTGATGACTTTTCTAGAATGACATGGGTCTATTTCTGATAGGATATAATGGGTTTAGGATAGAAGGAAGAGGAAATGAGAGGGCAGTTAGGAGGGAAAAGTTGTTTGACAGTTAGTTAGTTAGTGGGAAGGGGAAGAAAGACTTTATAAATAGGGGGAGTGTTCTTACAAGGGGGATTAATCATTTTTTGTTTTTTTTTTTAACAAAGAAAGAATGTGTATTGTATTCCTCTCAACTGTACAATACACTCATACCTTTAAGGGAGCCAAATTTTCCCTCCAATGGAACAAAAATCCAGTCTATACCCAAATGAATACAAAAATGAATAATCCCTCCTGTACAAAACACACACCCTATCTATAAAGTCTTTCTTCCCCTTCCCACTAACTAACTAACTGTCAAACAACTCTTCCCTCCTAATTGTCCTCTCATTTCCTCTTCCTTCTATCCTAAACCCATTATATCTTATCACCCTATATCTTATCATTACACCCCTCTACAGAACAACCTTGTCCTCAAGGTTGGAACCGGGAAGCTTGATCTCATGGCTCCTCTTCATCATCATGTTATCATATGAAGGGAACCCACTGGCTAACTCCCTTCAATTCAGGTCTAGAGGCTTGGGTAGTGGTCTATATGAAAGAATTGTTGACTCCTTTAAGAGTTGCTTCTTTTCCAGAATTCCCATGGACTATATGATTGTTCTATACTGCCTTCTGACCTGGTGACCACTTACATGGGCCTGGATTTTAACAATTTTCTGATGAATGATCAAGAATTCTTTTCTCTTCTTCCAACCCCAAAACTTTTTTTGTATTTTTTTAGCAGCAGCAGTAGCTAAGCCCTCTCCTTGCCCAGATTTTTTCATCCTAGAAGCTAAGAAGGAAAGAACTTGTTAATCTGACCATCCAATTTCTTCATCATCATCATGTTGAGCTAATCGTTTCCTCTTAATGTTAAATTGCTGCTCGACAAAGAAATATCCCTGCCATTGGTCTTCTCGTGTTTTATATGTTTGTGACAACCATATCTTTTCCCCACTCAAAACAGCCGCATCTTCTACATTATTTCCAGCCATAATAGTCACCTTGTTCCCACCATATTCTGCTTTCTTCCCTTTGTCTTCACCCTTCTTCATTGTTTTGACATACACATCACAACCTACCCCACTATCTCCCCTAGAAACAGCAGTTGTTGCCACTTCCTTGGCAGCAACACCAACAATGTCTCCATCACAGTTTTTGTCTTCTGCACTAATATCTCTTTCTTTTTCAACAATGTCTCCATCACAGCTTTTGTCTTCTGCACTGATATCTCTTTCCTTTTCCTTCCCAGAAACAATAGCTTTTGCCACTTCCTGAGCAGCAACACCAACAATATCTCCATCACAGTTTTTGAGAACCCCTTCCTCTGCGTCGTTGTCTGTTTCTCTTGTCATCTCCCCATCGGTTGAATTTTCTCCTCCATATGACGGTTTCCTTACTTTCTTGATGTCTCGCAGACTACCTTTCACAACATCCCTCCCCATTTTTCCCTCTTTCTTTCCTTTCCTGGCAGATTCCTCACTTCTTGCTAAGGCCCTTATGATAGAAGCAGCTCCAATCTTCAAGACTTGAGCGGCTCCTTGATCTAGAATTGGCAGCGGAATGAAGATTTGGTTGAAGATGAATGACGCATGCAAGGTGTTTGTGAAAATGGTTCACTGTGTTTGGATGTGTGTGTGTGGAGAGTTTCTAACTCAGATAGCCTTCCAGCGGAGAAGGGAGCTAGAGGAAAACAAGCTAAAGCATCTCTAAGGTTGAACTCGAAGAAGTAGTGGCTGTATTCAATTCAGCAGCATATCACTATATCAATTTAAGTTATTTTTACAAGAAGGAGAAGCTCTCTTTTATAGAGTAAGAGAAGCATGGCTAGCAAGCTACAACGTGCATGAAGCTACATAGGTTGGGTGCATGTTTCAGGAAAAACATATTTAAAACGTGCTCAAGTGAAGAAGCTACACGGCTGGGATTGTGTTTCACGTGGAAAATGTTGAAAATGTGCTTCAAAGAAGGGAAGCTATAAGGCTGGCTGCAAAATGCATTCTTTTTTGCCTCCTTTGTGTTCTCTTGCTTGGCAAACTTCCTAGATTGTGTAGACATACTTCCCAGTCTTTATTAATGTCCTACAAAACAATGTAAATGGATTTAGTTAAAGAGAATCCATCTAAGACTTAGATAAGGAAAAAACTTTTAGAAATCCTTATTCCAGTTCCCTTTCTTTAGTCTTAGTTTAAGTTGTTACTTCTTTGGATGGAAAGTCCTAAAAGAGTTGCCATCACCTTATCTGAATCTTGATATCCTGCATCATTTCTTTTATTTCTTGGGTAGTTCTTCTCCATCTTGCACTACTCTGTGGAAGTCTTTCTTCCTTTTTCTCTTCGTCATTAGCCAAGTACTCTCCTTCTTCAAAGAATTTCTTGGCTTTCTTGATGTTTTGCAGACTGTCTTTCACAACATCCCTACCCTTCTTTACTTCTTTCTTTCCTTTCTTGTTGTCTTGCAAAAATTCCCCTTTCTCTCCCTTTCTTGCTCTGTCAAGAGATTTCTCCCTTCTTTGAGTCCCTTTCTTGATTTTGGTCTTCCAATATCATTTCTTTCAATTCTTGGCAATTTCTTCTAAATTCTGCCATCCTCATTTCCCTTTCACTGGTCGACTTCTCCCAGGTATTGTCTCTTCCTTCCATGCTTCCACCTCTTCCTTTGTCCTGCACTCCTTTCCTTAGGAGATCCGGTAGGTCAGACCAATTTGTTAGGTTTCTGGATATGAAACCTATAGAAAACGCCACACGCACACACCCAAGCAAGAACACAAAATAACAAAGAAAGAATATGTATTGTATTCCTCTCAACTGTACAATACACCCACACCTCTAAGGGAGCCAAATTCTCCCTCCATTAGAACAAAAATCCAATCTATACCCAAATGAATACAAAAATGAATAATCCTCCTAGTACAAAACACACACCCTATTTATAAAGTCTCTCTTCCCCTTCCCACTAACTAACTAACTGTCAAACAACTCTTCCCTCTTAATTGTCCTCTCATTTCCTCTTCCTTCTATCCTAAACCCATTATATCCTATCACCCTATATCCTATCAATTTCTTAAAGGCAAAGTCAGAAGTCTTCAGAGTATTCAAGAAATTCAAGGCTTGTGTCGAGAAACAAAGTGGAAAACAGATAAAAGTACTCAGAAGTGATCATGGCAAGAACTACACATCTTGTGAGTTTGACAAATTCTGCAAAGATGAAGGCATAGAGCAACAACTTACAGTCGCATATACTCCACAACAAAGTGGTTTGTCAGAGAGAAAGAATCGCACAGTCATGGAGATGGCTAGATTAATGTTAAAAGAGAAAAAGTATGCCTAGCACTTTTTGGGCTGAAGCAGTCTACACTGCAGTTTACATTCTAAACAGATGTCCAACTAAGGCAGTCCAAGACAAGACTCGTTTTGAAGCTTGGAGTGGAAGAAAACCATAAGCTAAACACCTATGAGTATTTGGGTCTATCTGCTACATACGTGTTCCTGATCATAGAAGGCACAAACTTGAAGAGAAGACTATACGAGGAATATTCTTGGGATATAGCACACAGTCAAAAGGCTATTGAATGTACGACCTACAAAAGAAAAAGCTCATCATGAGTCGAGATGTTGAAGTTGATGAAAATGCTTCTTGGAATTGGGAAGAAGAAAAAGTTGTTAAAAGCAACATTTTAGTTCTAGTGCAACAATCTGAAGAAGAGGTAGAAAATTTAGGTGCGCTTTCTCCACCTCCACAACAACAAGATTCTTCACCTGAATCCAGTTCAAGACAAATAAGATCTTTGGTACACATATACAAAACATGCAATATGGCCATGATTGAGCCTAATTGTTATGAGGAAGCATCAAAGCAAGAAGTATGGGTCAAGGCTATGGAAGAAGAGATTAAAATTATTGGGAAGAATAACACTTGGGAGCTTGTAAATTGCTCTCATGGAAAAGGCATCATTGGAGTGAAATGGATATATAAAACAAAGCTTAATCTTGATGGAACTATACGACAGCACAAGGCAAGATTGGTCAGTAAAGGCTACTCACAACATCCAGGAATCGACTATGATGAGACATTTGCTCCAGTTGCTCGCTTAAATACAATTAAGGAACATTTATCAATTGGATGTCAAATTAGCCTTTTTAAATGGAGTGCTCGAAGAAGAGATTTATTTGAGCAACCACAAGGCTTCATCAACAAAGGTAATGAAGGCAAAGTACTAAGACTAAAAAAAGCCTTATACGGCCTAAAGCAAGCTCCTCGAGCATGGTATAGCAAAATTGATCAATACTTCATCGATCAAGGATTAAGGAGGACCAAGAGTGAGCCAACACTAATATTAAGACACAAGGTCAGTATCATCTCATTGTCTCCTTATATGTCGATGATCTTATCTATACAGGAAACAATATGAAAATGATCAAAGAATTTAAAGAAGACATGATGAAGACATTTGAGATGACCGACCTTGGCTTGATGAACTATTTCCTTAGAATAGAGGTGAAACAAAAAAGAAGAAGGTATATTTATCACTTAAAAGAAATATATTGAAGCTCTACTAAAGAAGTTCAAGATGAATGATTGTAAACCTGTTGCTACTCCATTGGTGGTAAACAAGAAGCTACAAAATAATGATGGAGCACAAGAGGCAGATGCATCACGCTAGAGGAGTTTGATTGGAAGTCTCTTATATCAAGATTCATGCAAAAGCCAAGTTAGATTCATTATGGAGTAGGAAACAAAATTTTAAGATATCTACAAGACACAAAGGAGTTTGGTATATGGTACAAAACCATGACTAACTCAAGGATCATTGGCTACATAGATAGTGATTAGGCAGGATCAATGGATGACATGAAGAGTATGTCAGGGTATGCTTTCTCGATCAGGTATTTTATGGGCATCAAAGAAGCAAGTAACTGTGGCACAATCAACAATAGAAGCAGAGTATGTAGCAGTTGCTGAAACCACGAGTAAAGCAATATGGCTATGAAGAATACTTTAAGAAATGGGTGAACCATGAGATGGACAACTATTATCTATTGTGATAACAAATTGATAATAGCAATAACAAAAAATCTAGTCCATCATCAAAGAACAAAACACAACCATTAAATATTACTTCATTCAAGATGAAGAGACAACTAAGTAAATTCGACTCGAGTACTGCCCAATAGAAGATCAAATTGCAGATATTTTTATGAAGGTGTTACCACGACCAAGATTTGAAGTACTACATGCTATGCTTAGAGTTATCGAATTTGCATTAAGAGGAGTATTAAAGTGTAATGCAAATTCTAGAAGAATATAGAAAATCTTAAGATAGAAGTATTAAAATATAATAAAAGTTCTAGAATATTGTAGAAAAGCCGAAGATAAGAAGAAAAAAATCAAGAACATTTTACATAGGTAAAAATCTAGGACATTCCACATATGTTGTGCCTAGCATGTTCTAGAATAATCTACGGGTCTATAAATACCCATGTTCTCTGCCATTTGAGGTAAGACATCTATAACATCTATAACAACTAAGACAACTACAAGACTTCTTCCAACTACTACTTCCACATTTTACTATCTCCACATTTTCTCTACATTTCACTATCTTTACATATTCTCTAACCGATCAATTATTCCTTTCACAACTTCAAAATACTAACATAAGTATTATTTGATACGTTAAACAAATCAAATTGCAATATTGATGCATTTGATATGATGTCTTACATCCTTATTTAATATGGAGTGCTTTGAGGATTTTTTCCATATATTTTTGACATGTATTTTTGGCATGATTGTAGATGTTTATAGAGCAATTTAAAATTTGAATTGTTAGGAAAATTGCAGATTATACAGTTCTTGGAGAATAGGCGTAAGGTACACCATGATGCAATAAACTTTTGTCAAGCTATTCTGCAAAAAAAGTCAGTTGAATGGAAAGCTGTATTGCGTAACAATTTGTTGCCACCCATCAATGATGTGGATCTAGTTGTCACAATTGGTGGTGATGGAACTCTTTTACAGGCTAGCCATTCATTGGATGACAAAATTCCTGTTCTTGGAGTGAATTCTGACCCTACACGTATTGATGAGGTATATATAAATATAGTTTTGGCTTTGCTATTGATATAGCGTCTATGTATATATATTTCATTTGATCATCCTTTGATTATGAAAATAAAGAAGCACACTATAGGTTATTTAATCAAATTCCATTTGCAATAGGTGGAGCAATGCAGCAGTGAATTTGATGCTACCAGAAGCACAGGCCATCTTTGTGCTGCTAGTGTTGAAAACTTTGAACAAGTAAGCTTAGCTCTTGTCTACCCATATAGGAAAGATTATCAAGTAAGCTTGCTACTCCTTGAGGTTTAGCAGGAAGCATGTGTAGAATGAAGTTTTATAATTCAGTAACTTGAAATATTCAATTTTTTTTTTGACATTGTTGTTAATTATCACAATCATGAACCAATAATTACTCCTTTGAAACCATTTTAATCATTATACTCTGATGTGACTAACCAGCTCAAAGCTGGTTTAACATTGAGTAGAGATAGGATTGATTTGGGGTTCAGAATGTACCTCTAATCAATTATGAGACTTGGAGAATTAAACTGTAAAATAATTCTAGATGGCTTAATTGATCCCTCTCACAATCTTCTATTTATAAGAATAAATTGATACAAAAGTACATGATAAATGATAAATAGAGTAACCCTAGACACAATATAATCATGATAAATAGGGTAATCCTAGACATAATATAATCATGATAAATAGTATAATCTTTAACACAATATAATCATGATAAATTAAGATAAATATCCTAACAGTGAGAAATGAGACAAGCTTGCGGTGATGTCTGTTCAACGTCCATTCCCTCCTTTGTAAGTACAGTTTGGTGCAGGTTTCAATTTTATGACAAAACCTGTAATTTTGTTACCATTGTAGTCCATAAGTTGATGAGCTGAAAGCCTGCAGCACAAGTGGCAAATATCTTTTGAAAGGGAGTCCATTCATAGAAAAAAAGTTCCTAAATATCTAATTTGTCTATCTTAAGCATAACAATTTGTTGTTTCCTTCCCCATATTAAAGTTTTGGTATATCACCAATTTGGTTATTGAACATGTGACGCGTTGCAAATTTAATCTTTGTAAAAAGGAAAAAAAATCTAATTTAGTCCCCAAATATGTAAATTATCTTCTACTTTTAAGTTGTGAGAATATTGTCATTAAAATATAATTTTGAGGATCAATTTGATACTAAATCATAAATTGTTTTGTTATTAAATTATAATATTGAGAGACCAATTTGTATATTTTACACATTTAGAGATTAAACTTTTATATTCTTTCAAGAACTAATTTGTCAACGTCTTATATTCAAGGATGAAATTGGTCATTTAACCTAAAGTTTTCTTGTTAATAATGTTACTCTATATTTTTTGACTTCAACTTTTGGATAAATGTTCAGCTTCAAATGCTTATTTCTTGTGAAAAAAAAAATGGGACAAATTAAGGGATATTCTCTCGACTTGAAATCTAAGCTAAAGATTCTCCGTCTTGTATAGGCAATTGAAAGGTGAAAAAGCGGGACAAAGTGTAATATACAGATTAGGAATTAGAAATGATTTTCTTTAAATTTTGTTGGTTTCAATATAATATTTCATCTATCCAGTTTTTAAAATCTTTTTCAGGTTTTAGATGCTATACTTGAAGGTCAATTTCTTCCTTCCGAATTAAGAAGGACCATGATATCTGTTAACGCACTGCACTTGTCAACTTATGCTCTCAATGATATCTTAGTTGCACATCCATGTCCTGCCTCGGTTTCCAGGTTCTCATTCAGGTACACGATCATTCCAGTGAGAAATTAAAACTCAACTCACATTTTCTTAATTTCGTCTCAGAGGTTTTATTTTCTGTAATGAAGCCAACTAAGCATATATTTTTGTAGAATCAAAGAGGGTAACAAGCCATGTTCCCCTCTCGTTAACTGTAGATCAAGTGGTCTACGTGTTTCAACAGCTGCTGGTTCAACTGCTGCAATGCATTCAGCAGGTGGATTTCCAATGCCAATTTTATCTCGGGATCTCCAGTACATGATAAGGGAGCCTATTTCAACCGGGGAAGCCTCAGATCTTATGCGTGGATTGATCAAAGATGATCAAACATTAGTTGCTACATGGACCTGTAGAAAAGGAGTGATATATATTGATGGTTCTCATATCTATCATACCATCCAAGATGGGGATATCATTGCGATATCTTCCAATGCACCAGTTCTGAAAGTTCTATTGCCTCGTCATCTGTTATAGTTAGAGAAGACGACAACTAAATTTCACGGCATATCCTCATCCGGAGACTAAGCAAATTTTGTCGGAGTATTAGTGCTTTTAATGAAAAATATAGGCCACATGAGCTGACATAAGCTTGCAATGTTCCCATTCGTTAGTATGAGCTGACATAAGCTTGCAATGTTCCCATTCGTTAGTAAGGGTTGGGCCACAAATGCAATTCGAAATCTCATGCATTGATATCGTGGCCATAAATTTGAAGCTGACTTGACTTTAGATTTAGGAAGTTAAAGTACTGGGTTTTTTTACCAAATTAGGCAAATTTGCAGTGTAAATTACTGATATAAGCAAAAAAATTTCAAATTACGAAAATAGGCAAGTTGTGGGATGACTTCAAATGAAGAAGTCGTGCTTCCCTACACGAATTCGCCCTGACACCGTGGTCAGAGGTGAAGTTGTGCACCCCAAAAACGACTTTAAGGCATGGTAATTGATTACAAATTGATTACTAGTGTTGTAATCGATTACCACGTCTTTTTTCATAAAAAAAAATACAAAAAAAATTGAAGTCGTAGGATCTTGACGACTTTAATAAGAGAAGTCGTGCATCCTCCACACATCTTTACATTTTAAAATTTTTAATTTCTTTTATTAATTAAAATAATTTATAATTTGTAAAAGACGTTTTTAAATGTATTTAAAATAATTAAAATTATATCTAATTAACAATTAAAGTTTTTTAATATTATTAAATAAATAAAATTCACAATTTTAATTATTTTTGTAATTAAATTAAATTTCTTACAAATAATTTCAATTAAATAATTTATAACTATAATTATTGTAATTATCTAATTAAAAATACAAAAAAACAAATTTTCTATTTTTTTTAATTTTTATTATTATAGTATATTTTTTTTACAAATTATAATTAATTAATAACATTTTTTTTCATTATAAACTATTTAAATTAATAAAAATATTAAGTATAAACTATTTAAATTAATTAAAAAAAAATAATTAAAATTGTAAGGGGTTGACGACTTCTTTTCTTGAAGTCGTGTACCCTCCACACACTTTCAATGATGTAAGCAATAGTAAAACTTCCTGGATCTTTCACTTTTGGAGGAAGCGGTTTCTCCAAAATAGCTCTGCATTCTCCCTGTTTATCACTAGTTTCTTCCTTTAGATATCTCTTCTTTGCGAGGATTTGCTTCATGTGTTTTGCATAAGCATGAATTTGTTGCAGTGCTTCAGTCAAAGGTATCTTAATCTCCAATTGCTTGAAGATCTCTTTAAAATGCTTATATTGTCTCTCTTTATCAAATTTTTCACTCCCCTTAGGATAAGGAAGAACTCTCACTTTTCTCACAATTTTTCACTCCTCTCTTCTTTTCTTTCTCTTTTTTCTCATTCTCACCTTTTCTCTCTTCTTTTTCGTCTCTCTTTTCTAACTCAACTCTCTCTTTTTCATCCACCCTCTCATCACATATACTCACAATAGCTTTACACTCTTCCTTAGGGTTAACCTCAATACTAGCCCCAAAACTCCTGTCAGGCATATCCTTCAACTTCTTAGCCATTTGGCCAACCTGGATCTCCAGATTTCTAATTGCAGCTTCAGTGCTCTTGTGATTGGAGATAGTCACCTGAATAAATTGTTGAAGAGTTTCTTCAAGCTTTGTTGATCTGTCATTTAGTGTAGATACTTGTTGCCATAGTGATGGTTGCTGTTGTGGTCTATTAACTTGTCCTGCTTGTCCATTTTGACCTTGACCCATGCTTGGGTGAGGTTTCCACCCTTGGTTGAAGTTTTCTTGGCAGTATTTGAATTGATTTTGAAATTGATTGGTCATAAAATTGACATCTTCTAGGGCCTCCACTGGAAAAGCACATTGACCATTGATATGGTCACCACCACACAATTCATAGGGTTGTTGTTTAACCTGTGAAATGTTCTTCAACTCCTTTAGCAACTGACCGAGTGCCTTTGTCAAATTCTTCAACTGTTGAGTTATGATTTTATTTTGTGCAAGCAAGGCATCTTGAGATTGCAACTGTTGAAATGGAGTTCCTCTTTCACTATGCATCTCGTTGTCATTAGTAGCCATGTTGTCTATCAATTCAAAATCTTTCTCTGGAGTCTTGCATTTAATATTACCTCCAACTGTGGCATCTAGCATTAATTTGGTTTGTGAACCAAGACCTCCAAGGAATAGAATGACTATTGTTGCTTCGTCAAAGCCATGAGTGGGCGTCTTTCTCAACAAGCTCTTGTATCTATCCCATGCTTGACCTAGTGTCTCCTTCATGCCTTGTCTAAAAGAAGAAATTTCTTGCTTCCCTTTGTTGATTTTGGACTGTGGAAAGTACTTGTTTAGAAACTTTGAAACCACGGCTTCCCATTCAGTAAAGCTATCCTTCGGGAACGAATTCAACCATAGCTTTGCATTGCCTCCCAATGAGAAAGGAAACAAACTAAGCTTTATAGCGTCATCTGACACACCATTGATCTTCACAGTGTGGCAAATCTCATTGAATGTGGTTAGATGCTCATATGGACTTTCATGTGATAGTCCATTAAATTGGTTGCTCTTTACCAATTGTATCAACGCCGGTTTCACCTCCATGTTTGCAGCATTAACCCTCGGCCTAGCAATGCTATTAAAGTGATGAGGGCCAACAACATTGGTGTAATCCGCCAGAGTACGTCTACCATTGTTCTCTCCGGTCATCTCTTCAATACTTTGGTTAGATCTTTGTGGTGAACGTTGTAGAAGTGTCTCTGGAGAAGGAAATAATTCTCTAGATGTTCGGATTCTCCTTCTCCGTCTACTCTCGTCCAATCCTTCAAGAAGAGGTTTCGTTGTTTTCTTGCTCCTAGTCCGAATTGTATCTTGCATACACAAGAAAACAAAACCCCTAGAAACAATTGTTAGCACAAAAAGATAGAAAAGATAAAACAAAAAGATAAAAACATAAAAAATCAAGTCAAAGTTAATCAATAATCACACAAATAGAACAATTAAACCACGAGTTTCCGGCAACGACGCCAAAAACTTGTTAACACTCAGCAAGTGTATCGAATCGTATCAAGTAATAATAAAATGGTAAGACTAAGTATCGTTTCCAAAGGACTCACAGCCTAGACAGTTATGTGATTTCTTGATTAAATTAGACTTGTAAACGAAATTATTGTGTTTGAATTGCGGAAAATAAACATGAATGCAAGTTTTGATCAATTGGATTGAAAGAAGCAAAAAAGATTGATATAAAATATGAATGATTATGTTTTTGGGGTTTCCGACTTATCCTATCCACTCTATTATTCATGAATTTAACTTTCTTCATTAATGTTAATGTCACTTTCTAATTTACCTTAAACCTGATGTGTCGGTGAAGAAAGCCTACTCCTAATCACTTGTTTACAATGTCTTGTTTCCCTAGCAATTATTCATGCATACATTCGCATAGAAGCTTAAAGGCAACCGATCCTCCTATTCCTATGTCTAAGTAATATTGCTTCCGGGAGAATTTCCCCAATTCTAGATTTACCTATATGTGTCCATATAGATAACATCAATGATCATGCAATTGAATGAGTTAAACAAAGCATGCATAGAGTAAAGAGGAAAAACCCTAACAATTAATGAAGCAAAGCATATAAAATATAGAACCAATTCAATACATGAGAGTTTCAAAGGATTACATCGGTTCCTCAACAACAATGGACGTTTAGTTCACCAGAGACATGGTGAAACTAGATGAAAAACAATGAAAGAATGAAAGATAGAACCCTAGAATTTGAAGAAAGGAGCTTCCGCATCCAAAATCCGTCTCCAAGGGGTGAAGAAAGTGTGATTTCGCCTCTTTCTGTCCAAAGATACCAACCCTAGGTCGACTAAACCCTTATATAGTTTATTAAAAATTACAGAAAATAGGCCCAAGCCCAATTAAATGGCGCTCAGCGCCACTTTTGGCGCTCAGCGGTAAGTGCGACTCTTCAAGATGACGCTCAACTGAAGTTTTGGCCCTCAACGGTGACTGCGGTACTTCAGAATGTCGCTCAGCAACAAAAGTTACGCTTAGCGGTGTCTGCGACTCTTTTTTTGTGCACTTTTACTTCCTTTCCTGAGTCCAACTCCTTACTACTTCAACTTCTTTCATCTAATTCATCTTAATTCCTGCCAAAACAAGGAAAAGCAAGCATAAAACCCATCCAACTCTCTTATTTCCAAAACTTAAGTAAAAACATGATTCCAAGCTAGTTTCTAAGTCATAAAGGTTGTTTTGAATATCAAAATTAAGTATAAAAATAACGGTTTTTCAACCGTTATCATTTATGCATTAATGTCAACGTCACTCACTAAATCACTTAAACCTGATCCCTTGGCGAAATAAGCATGTCCCTAATAACTAGTTCATGCAATTCCTAGCATTCCTAGCAATTAGATGTGAAGATCAAGAGCTTTAAAACAACCAAGACTCATACCCTCATCCCTGAGAAGTATTACTCTTGGGAGAATTCAACAAGAACCTGAATTGTAAGGAACCTCCCGACACTCATGCAATTCATACATCATGCTATGAATGAGTTAAACAAAGCATGTAATAAGCACATATGAATTACTCTGACAATTAATGAAATAGCATGTGTTATTAAGAATCAATTCAAATACATGAGAGTTCACAAGGTTACATCATCCCCCAACAACAAATAGAGTTTAGTTCACCATAGACATGATGAAACTAGATGAATAATGGAAAACCATGAGATAGCAAAACCCTAAAAGTAGAGGATGGATGCTCCCGCATCCAAATCCGCCTTCAGAGAGTGGAAGAGTGTGTTGTTGTGCTGGTCCAGCCAGAGATACAAAACCTAGAACATCTAGGTTCTTTAAATAGAGCAAAGACAGAACAGAAACAAAGCTTAAGCCCGTGTCGTTGGCGCTCAAGCGCCCCACTTAGGGTGCCCGGGCGGTGAGCAGTGGTCCTTCACGCTTAAGCCTTCTAGATGACGCCCAAGCTTCATGCTTCCGGCGCTTAAGCGCCCAAAAAGGGGCGCCCGGGCGGTGAGTGACAGTCTTCTGCGCCCAAGCCTCAGAGATGACGCCCAAGCATCGTGCATCTGGCGCTCAAGCGCCCAAAAAGGTCGCTCGGGCGATGAGCGACACTCTTCTACGCCAAAGCCTCAGAGATGACGCCCAAGCTTCGTGCTTCTGGCACTCAAGCGCCTAAAAAGGGGCGCCCGGGCAGTGAGCGACACTCTTCTGCGCTCAAGCCTCCAAAGAGGGCGCCCAAGCTACGAGCATCCCTCCCTTCTGGTGCTCTTCCAGTCCTTTCTAAGCTCCATCTCCTTTTCACTTCATCCCTGTTTTCCATATTATCTCATTTTCAACCAAAATAAGGAGAATTAGTAATAAAATCATCAAATTCAACCTCAACTCTCTTATTCACACAACTTAATAGAAAAGCATGATTTCAAGCAAGTTTCTAAGCAGAAAAGGGTGCATTTAGTATCAAAATTATATGACAAATAATGGTATTTTCAACCGTTATCACAACCCCAAACTTAGAACTTTGCTTGTCCTCAAGCGAAACAGATTGTAACTCAGCTTTTCATAATAATGACTACAATGACTTAACATTTTTCAAAACTTTTTTTCTTCCAGGATAAGAGATCACTTTTATCAGCTCAGCATACAAATGTCAATCAAGATGTACAAATGCCTTAATTCAATCAAACTCAATGTGATGCTCATATACTTCAATAGATGTTATCCTTAAGAATGATCAATCAACCAAGCAAAGATGCAATCAGAAATTCAAAGAACTACTCCTCACCAAGGAAAGTGTTTCACTCAAGCACTCAAAAATGTATCACTGAACTCACAAACCATGATTTGATTTCTTGGTTACTTTTGTGACCTTTTTATTGTTTTCCTGTGATGTCATATTTTCAGCACATTAAGGGCTACCAAGCTTTCAGTGTTCCCTTTCAATATTAGTATGTTTAGAAGAGAACTTCACTCAGAAGGAAGAAGGGAGAGAAAGAGTGAATATAGTCCATGACCTAGAGTTAATTTCTAATGATACAAAATGTTATGTATCTATACAAGTTAGATGATGAATGTGACTAGCAAATATTATCAACGGGCTTCTAATAAGGTAATGGTTATTTCGTTTGTTGAACTTTGTTGCTGCTTGCTTGTAGAGGAGTCTCCTTCACCTGAATATTTACCAAAGAATCCTGGTTGCTTTGGCTCAGGCAATTCAACCTCACTCACTAACATCAAGAGCACACTAGACATTCCAGGCCTATCATCTGGATTCTGTTGAACACACAAGAGACTAACATGAATGCAACGCAATATCTGTGATTGAAAAATGGACTTTTCTATGCTTTTATCAACCAGTTCTAGTGGTCTTCCTTTTTTCCAGAGTTCCCATGCCTGAAAGACATTAAAATTGCTTGTCATAAAGGATACAGGCCTATTTGATGCATGTGAGTTTGCAATTTGTCTCTAATTACTTACATGGCCTATGAGATTTTGGGTGTGGTTCTGATTGTAATACCCTCTGCTTCTCTTCCCAGATATAATCTCCATCAATAAAACTCCAAAGCTGAAAACATCAGATTTCACTGAAAATAGCCCATCAGTTGCATATTCTGGTGCCATGTAGCCACTGCAGAACATGTTTTACATGAAAACTGTTAATTCGTTACTCGAATGGAAACTCTTAACATTTATTCTGATGCAGTGAATCTCTTAACTAGGATAAAGTAGATGTCATGAATTCAGCTTGACTGGAAGAACATTTATTCACTTACTAAGTACCAACTATTCTCCCAGTGTTTCCTTCTTTCTGATCTCCACCAAATATTCTAGCCATGCCAAAATCTGAAATTTTGGGGTTCAACTCATTATCAAGTAAAACATTACTTGCTTTGAGATCTCTATGAATAATCCTTAGCCTGGAATCCTGATGAAGGTAGAGAAGGCCCTTGGTAATTCCACATATAATGTTGAAGCGCTTTGACCAGTCTAGTAACTCACTCTTTTCCTGATCTGCCAGATTTTTCCATCAGACAACAAAATCAATTTGATTATATGCTGTTAAAAGATATTCTAGTGTGAAAATTGTTTAGGGGATAATCTATCATGATATTAATCTGAACTACTTAAATATACAATTCCTTCCTTGGATCCATACCAAAAATAAATGAGTTCAGGCTGCCATTTATCATGTACTCATAAACCAACATTTTTTCCTCTTCTTCAAGGCAACATCCAAGAAGCTTTACAAGATTGCGGTGTTGGAGTTTTGCAATCAATTTTACTTCGTTCTTGAATTCAGTCAATCCTTGTCCTGAACTTTGTGAAAGTCTCTTCACAGCAATTTCCAGTCCATCTGCTAGTGTTCCCTGAAAAATTTAATTTTCAAATGATCATGAGATAGAAAATTTCATTCTATCTTCCAATTCTTTAGGTCATGATAATCTATAAGCAAATTACCCTGTATACAGATCCAAATCCACCTTCTCCAATTTTGTTCTTGAGTGTAAAGTTGTTAGTGGCTTTGGCTATAGTTGACAAGTCAAAAACTGGTAGGTCCATATCACCCACTTCCATTGCACTGTTTTGATATGATTTGATACTGAAGTCTGATCTTTCTGACAAAGTATAAGTGGGTGGTTTTAGATTGTGATAACTGACAAGCATTTCAGAAAGTGTCTTTCAATTTTTGAAAGAAATGAAATTTCATCTTTTCATACAATGAAGAAATTCTACATCCTAGTTTGAGTAATCCCACTTAATCCCCACTCTCCCCCCAAATGCCAAGAAATAAAAAGGAAATGAGAGAGCTAGTAACTCCAAGTGGGTGCAAGAAATTAGGAAAGCATGCGCAGAAAAGTGTTTCAATTTTAACTTAATTTGCAGAAGTTGGCATAAGTATTAGGAACACAACATATTAGGCAGACAAAATTTAGAAAAAGGTCAGCATAAATATGATGACAAAATTGAAAATCATATAAAAAAATATTTATAAATTTATTGTCTTAATGTTTTACATTAAAAGTGACATCAATCTCGAATTGGACTTAAGTCATGTTATGTAATCTCTCCCTCATAAAACATTTCTGAAAAAAAAAATCATTCCATGACTTCTCAACATTCGTATGTCTTTTTTACCTCTTATTTCAAATTGAATTCCTCAAACTTCTCATTTAGCAAGAAAATATTGACCAAGGAAGGTGAACCAGATTGGTAATAGTGGAACCTGTACACTGTGTTTACTTTCTACGGCTTTTGATGTGGATCACTGCATGGCTGGGAAATAATATGTGCATACATCTAATGCAATACTACAACATTACTAGGAAATTCAGATACCGTTTTTCCCCTCATGAGAAGAGGAGCAGAAATGTGAATTTTACCTTTCACATTGGCGCGCGATTTCTTTCTATAACACAAGCCAAGTATTACTAGAATACCAGAAACTGTTGCCACAGCTAAAGAAACTGTCACTGCAGCCAAGACTCTTCCCTTCTTGTGGCTCTTACTGGTGTGTTCTAATTGAATGTGATCACAAATTTACAGAAGTTGGCATAAGTATTCCCAGATGAAAATCTAGCCTAGCTAAGAAATTTAGTTGAAGGACTAAAAGGTGGCAAAGTTTAGTTCCTACCTAATTCTGAAGCATCCACTCGAACATATACTTCCTGGCCTCCATCTGAAAACTGTCTCATATCAATGAGATCACCAAACCACATGGCACAACCACTTCCTTGTCCACTGATATCTGAACTTGCATAAGCCATACAAGAACAGTTATCCAAGCACTTGGCTCTGCATTCCTCTAGCCCAATTGTCTGATCTAGCCAACTATGTGTAGTGTCAGGCGTTTTCATCTCAGGCAGTTTGATAAATTCATCCTTGTGTTTGTTCTCACAGCTTAATTCCTTATTGCGGACACATCCATGAGACCAATCCATTGAGTTCCATGCTTGAGGGTACTTAGGTTTGAACCCTTCCAAACATTGGCACACAGGTGAATCTGATATAACACAATTTGCATTAGCTCCACAAAGGGAATAACTGTCACATAAGTCCAGTGGCACTGAAGTGTA
The DNA here is from genome assembly GCF_016808095.1 of Vigna angularis. NCBI lineage: Eukaryota > Viridiplantae > Streptophyta > Magnoliopsida > Fabales > Fabaceae > Vigna > Vigna angularis. The sequence continues at coordinate 11,650,307 of NC_068980.1, forward strand.
GACCTCCCATATTTGCTTTGATTCAATCCAGACATACCGTCTGCGAACATAGCTTGTTGCATTCAGCACCAACCTCGAGATCACAGAGGAGTTCTTGAGGCTATATGTGTAGTAAACTTCAGCTTCGTTGAAAACAAACCTGAAGTCATAAATGGGGTTGGCCCTAACATGTGGTGAACCACTTGAATGCAAGCCATTCCATGGTCCACTTCGGTAGAACTTTTCGTTACCCTTCACCATGTATGCTTCAGGATAGCTGTTGAGCACCATACCAAAAGAGAAGTCACTGGGAGATGGATCATCAGGACTCTTCCAAGCTGTTATCTTCCTATTGAGACCAGATCTCAAGTCCCAACCAAACTTCATTTCTGGTAAGAAGGTATCAGTAGGGTAGTCAAAGCTCTGCCACAAGTAGGCCTCAATGTTTGCATCTTTCTCATCTCTTATCACAAGATTGCCAGAATCCAAGAGAAGGGCTACTGGGCTTTCTGCTTTTTTCAAAGAGGTTGTAGTCCAAACAACTTTGTCATCATGTGTGAGGACAAGGTTCCCACTGCTGGTGTTCATCCTCAAGATGCCAGATGAATCATTGATCGGATTGAGCCTGTTTGCAACCCAAACCACAGTTTGAATAGGGATTTTCCTGTACCAAACCCCCAGGTAACGTTTCTGGGAATTTCCTGGGGTGAAGAATCCAAGTTCGAAGGTTCCATCTTTCGAAACCAAGGTGGTGTTATCAACATCATCACTTAGAGACAGGTCTTGAGAAATGGAGTCAAGTGCCAAGGAAATTTCACAAAGACAGAGAAGCATATGATAACACAGAAAAATGATTCTCATTAAAGACATTAGGTTCTTCATGTTTATAACATCTCAAGAACTATGCTCTTCAGCTACATAAATATACAGTGATTGATAAACCAAAGGAATAAACAACCTGGATTGTAAATTGCTTAGGCTTTTGCAACGATGTTATTGGCACCCTATGAAAAAACTGAATTGAGTGAAATGTGAACACAGGAATGAACATGATGCATCACGGTATCTGGATGGAAAATGTTACTTCTTTATGTGATTTTCATTCCACAAATAAATAGAATTGATTGAGTAATAATAAATGCGACCTTAGAGGTTGGTTGTGGAAAAAGAATACATTATGTTACTTTCATAGTGAAATCACGAAGTGGTGGTTGGGAAAATTTATAGAAGTAGGAAGCAGTAGACTTGAAGAAGCCGGTGCAATTTCTTTGAAACAACGTTGAACACTAACAGACACATTATTGGAGAACAGTAGAGTTAGAAATTCTGAATGAACAATTTGCAAAGGGCAGCTTCCGTTGAAACACTGCTTTAAGGAAAAGTCTAGAAACTTAAGACTCCATAGCCAAAGTCCCTATCTCAAAGAGAAGACTTTTCTTCTGTGGCCCAAAACTTATAAGAAATAAAATGCTTTGTTGGGGCCTCTGTCTCACTTATTTGTTTTCTGTATACAAGTCAGTATCAGTCAATTGTATTTATATTTTTTTAATACATGGCGAAAAGAAAAATAAAATAAAAGAACTATTTGTAAGAACATTTTTAAGCTTTAAAATTGATTTTACAATTAAAAATTGATGAAGAAAATTTCATTGCATTAATTGTGTGAAGGACCAATGAACAGAAACTGTTGCAGTAAGTTTGGTCATTGTTTTGGAAAAGTTCAACCTTTCTGTGTACTCTATAGTCAGTAGCAGAGAGATTTAAATCTATCTATTGCTTACTTCAGAGAGTGGACAAAAGCTGCATTGAAGGAGCTCACAAGTCAATATTGCATATATCAAGATCAAAGGAGCACTTATACAAAATGAATAATTATAAACAAATGATTCTTTAAAAAGGGTTTCTGGTTTTTATACTTTTTCTTAAACCAAATTATTAAAATAATTAAATACTGTAAAAATGAAAAGTGAGTACATTGAATTACTCGTAAAGTAATGTAACTCGTAAAGTAATGTAATCCTTCTTCATAATTTTATATTTTTCTTTTCTAAAAACATTGAGATATTTTCATTTTTAATTATTGAGCATGAAAAGTTAATTTAAAATATACCTAAATTGTTACGAAACAATCAAGAGTAAAGACATGATGTCAGTGTAATGACTCGACCGAATAGAATTGTGAGATAAACGATGTTTTCTTGAAGCAAGGCAAAGCGACAAGTTGAGGGATTCGTAGAGTTTCAATGTTCGCAATTTGTTGATTTGAAGCGATTTAAAAAAAAGTTAAACTCCTTCGGAAATTCATGTGGGTTTTCCACTTAGATTCCCTTATAATCTTATAAGTTTTCTCAATTTAATTCTTTATATTAAAAATTAGATTCAATTGGACTGGTATGTTAAATTGATTTTACGGATTAAGATTTTTATGAGATGTGAGATTGACGTGGATAATTTTTTGAGACGTAGTTTACACATACCTTATACATGATTTTTTATTAAATAATCAGTTACGTGACATTTTATAAAAGAAACATTTTAAATCATTCTCCACATGCATCATCTGACTCCACCACGACCTCATCCACAAATCTCATCTCTCCCACATCGTTTCCTCCACCGCCAAGATCATCGCCTCCTGCAACGACCTCCTCTGCCTCTGCCACAACACCACCCTATTCATCCTCAACCCGGCCACCCGTCAAATCAGACAAGGTCCCATCGCAAACATTTTGACCTTCAACTACGTCGGATTCGGGTTCAGTCCCCTCGTCGACGATTACAAGATCATCCGAATCTCCATTGCGTCTTCCCCAGACGACCAGGTGGTCGTTCTTGACAACGTTAGGGTTGATCAGATCGAGGTCTATTCGTTAGCCTCCGGCTCCTGGAGGGAAATCGATGTCGCCAAGTTGCAACCTTTTTTTGTGTATTGTCTCTAGTTTTGTGGCCATCACTAGAACTATATTCTGGCTTGCCACCATGACTTCTGCTTTTAACACTGATTCTGAATTTGTGGTTTCATTTGACATCGGAAGGGATTTGTTTACTTTGGTCATTCATGGTCATTATCATAATAATACATGCGATATTTTTGGGGGAGAGTTGGGTGAAGATGTACAGTGTGGGGTCATTTTCGAGGATTGTGTATCCTTTAAGCCTTTGGGGAAATTGTGTACCGGGAAGAGTTGTCTGGACAGGAGAATGATTTGAGAACAGTTGAAACTGTTTTGGCTCTCTTCAATCCTCTCAGTCAAGAAACTCCCATGGATTGCAAAACCAAAATATGAGGAGGAGGAGGTTCTGGGAAATAGAAAACAAAATTGAAATTAGAAAAGGTTATCAAGATTGTGAGGAGGAGGAGGTTCTGGGATGTCATCTTGCGGTGCTGCTGTTGGGGTTGGTGTTTCAATCGAAGGCGTTGGTGCAGGTGATGGTTTTGGCGCTTTCTTTCTGTGTGCAGGTGATGATGCCTTTTTGGCTAGTGCTGGCGTTGTTGGTGCTTCCGCAGGTGTTGGGGATACTTTTGGGGTAGGCAATAATGGCAGTGGTGGTGGCGAAATAGGGGCTTTTTTGGGTGGTTTTGGTGGAGGGATTTTGGGGGTTGAGGGTTTCGGACTTGATGTTGGTGTAATCTTTGGAATAAGTGGTTTCACTGGTGCTATTTTTAGGGGTGTTGTTTTTGGAACGGTGCCAATAACGTAACCAATCAATAAAAAAATTCCAAGTTTCTTTTCCTTCCATCATAGTGGGTCACGGGGGTTCGTTGTTTCCTGATTGCAAGTTGTGCAATGACGACGAAGAAGAATCCCGGCGGCGATGCGATAGGGGAGCAGTAACGCTGTAGTGATCTCGGTTGTGAGCAGCGATGATGCTAATGGAAGATGAACATGAATGCTACAAGCCACGTCTCCATGTCTCAAGAAAAATGTCCACGTCACCCTCACAGTCATAAAAAACTTAATCCCGATAAGTTGATTTAACGGTAGCGGCCCAATTGAGTTAATTTTTCAATATAAATGACCAAATTGGCAAAACTTAAAAGACGAGGTTGTAACTGGTAAAACCCCACATTAATAGGGACCTACGAAAGGGTTACCTAAAAAAAATGTTAAATTAATGCTTGTACAATTATCATTTTTACCTTACATAAAAGTGGAAATAAATAATTACATTAAGATAGAATCAATTCCAACCTTCATATGAAAGCCTTGTAACCGATTCCAACTAAGGATAAATCGATTAGGAAATCTATAATAATAATATTTGAAATGTCTTTGTTGCCCTATCACAAGTTGTTGAGCTATTTGAATTGTGTGTTGATTTTCTTTAGCATGCACAAGGATTCCTTACTCACAATTATTCCTCCGGTTACATAGAAGAGGACAAGATTTATGATTTGCACAATGCCTAATTTGAAAACTTTTCGCTTTTTGGTAGGTATGGTTGGTAGCATTTACTGGTTTATAATAAGTGTCATGCTTCATATATAAGGTTGTGAAAAGAGTGGTGTTGGAGTATGAATTGCCTATCGAGAGTGTTGAAAGAGAAACTTTGGAATATTCACCAAAGTTTTGAAGTACAACCTAGAGACTCTTGTTGTGACTTCTTTGATATGAGTGTTCATGATTCGGTGTTGTTGTTGTTGTGTGGTTATTCTTTTATATAAGTTAGACAATTTCTAGTTGAAGACAAAACAAGGTTAATAACATCCATTCCATACACATGAAATTTTAACTTGTGCACCTTGGGATTTTAGTTTTGATGTTTAAGGTGAAGAGGTTGAAGATGAAAACTTTGAACATGGAGGTTGCAGGATTATGAAGGTTGAAGAAGAACTTGGAATCGATTCCAGTGCAAGGTAATTGATTCTACTTGTACCTGGAATTGATTCTAGAGAGCATGTATCCGATTTCAGGCCACAAGGATTCACATCGTAATCAATTCCAGCAAAGGAGTAATCAATTCCAACTCCTTGTATTCGATTCCAACTCCTTGTATTTGGTTCCAAGCTCCTTGTATTCAGTTCCAAGACCTTCAAAAGGTTACATATAGCAGCGATGAACCTTGTAATGGTAGGTTTAACCAATTTTTGTGTATTGCAGATGTTACAAAAGGAAGGTAGAGGTGAACGTGGTTGTTTTGGTGGTGAACGTGTGAAGCAAACATTAGTGGTGAATCTATAACTCTACAAGATGTGTTTCTCAAGGGTAGTGGACGTTCTGAACCTGGTGGAGGAGGAGGATTTGTTCTGAATCTGGAGGAGGAGGAGGATTTGAGGTTAGAGTTAGTGTTTGTCAATGAGGTGGAGGTTAGGTCTTGGTTTGTTTTGGTGAAGTTTATTTGTGATTATTTCTTGTATGATATGTTGTAATTTATGTAGTTCTTAAAGTTGTGTTTGTCGTTGGTGGAAGTTAATTGGTTTTGTATTTGGTTATGGGTGGTAATTTGACAGTTTGGTGTGGTGGTTCTAGCTAAAGATTTGGTGGTTGGTTGGTTGGTATCATCTCGTGGTTGTTTGTTGGCTTCGTTAGTCCCTTGTTGGAGGATATTTCGCGGATTGGAGGTTATGTATGACTTTCATTGTGGTTCTCTGAATTTGTGGTGCTTCTGGTGTGGTAGATCCTTGGTATTATGTTATATTCCTTGCTTCAAAAGTCTTCAAGAGGTATGTGTATTGTAGTTCGGGTATATTGCAGCTAGACAACCCATGCATATAATAATATGGTCGACAATCTTCATCAGTTTGGGTATATTGCAGTTATAAAAAATAACGTCAAAAATAGGTAGAAAGTATTGAAGGATAAGTGGCGCGAGGTTCATGACTTGTTTGGCTCACTTAGTGTATTTGCATGGAATGCAACATCTAAAAAATTTGAAGTGAAGGATGAAGTTTGTGATGACCCAATAGAATTTGATTTATTATTCAAATGTTAAGCAATTGGTTATTTATGACTTGGTTCTGCCTTGCATTTCAAGAAAATCCTATTGCGGCTAGGTGGAGGGTTACTACCATTAGACATTACGATCTAATTTTCAAGCTTTAGGCCGTTAATTAGGCTATTGGGATTTAAGTGCGGACAGCTTGTCAAGCACGTCGTCTTTGGCAAGAAGTTTGTTTACAGGTTGATCTCAACGAGCAAATGAAATATATGCTCGAAGAACTTGTGTTTCAAGTGTATAATGGCCCAACTCCACCATCCCCTATGCTTATGAACAAGTATAGTCTAGGGGCTACTCGGTTTGTGCCTTTCGTCCCATCTGGGGGCACATCATCTTCACGTGGTTCAAAGCACAAGGCACCAATGATTGACTTAATCGAGTCACAATTTGATAAGTTAACTACAAGGCTCGATGGATTCATGGATTTCATAGGACCCAATAACTCTCATTTTGAGAAAATATCATCCATGGTCGAGCATTAAGTGGTTGCCATTAAGAAAATGTCATTTTTGTTATGACATTTGTTGTTTTGATGTTTTTTTTGAAGTTATTGTTCAATGGCGTCATCGTTGTAAAAAGGACCCATTGAAGTCATAAGGGACAAAAAACAATGATTAAGACAAACACTCCTGCATAGAGAAGGCCATATATCGAAAAAATATTAGATCAACAACATTTCTCTAGCGATAGTCATCAGATGGAGCACTATGCAACTGATTTTTATACAATAAATCTTGTAGTGCCAAAGATTATGAATTTTTATTCATTTATTTGGTTGGAATCAGATTTTATAAATCTCTTTTTCTATAAACTTAACAATAATGTATCTAACAATCATTGTTTGGATTAATCTAGGTATCATGTTCATCGATCTTTTATTCAAGACGATGTGAACACATTAGTTTTGTTTGTGGAAATTGGTGACAATCCATCATTGGTGAATTTTCAAACCGTTGTTGTTGGGTCGGCTTGTGGAAACACTCATGAGAACAAGAGTTTGGAATTATCCTGTCATGGACATCCCATTTTAAATATAAAATTTTCAAGTTTTGGCAATCCACAAAGTGAATGTGGAACATTTAAACAAGGTACTTGCGAAAGCATAAGTGATGCTTTGTCCATTGTAAAAGAGGTAAGTTTTTTATTCATTTTCATTTGTTTCTTTTTTGTTATGGTGTGCACAAAATGATGATGCTTTAACAAATTTACGAACCTACAAATTATGAAAATGTGGTGAAAAGACTTGTTATGGAGGTAATTTGTTAAGATTTTTTATTTTAAATATTAGTTGTTAATAGTAGTTAAATAGATTAGAATGAAACAATTTATTATGTCTATGTTTAAATTTCAAGCTTTCAAGATTTGCTTAATATTAATGAAATCCCCTTTTATATAAATTTACTCATTTTAGTACGATGATGGTTGATTTCAAATTATGGCTACATGAATCATTTATCATTAAAAAAATGGTGAAGGGAAATTATACATTCTCTAAAAGGTTATTATTTAAAAGAAGTGAGTAATTTTACTAATTGATTTAATTAATTTTTCCATTTTATGAAGTGTTTTGTTTGGTTTCACTTTTTTAAAATGTTGGCCGTATACAACCTATTCCTATACAGGTAGAGATAGGGACAGAGGAAGTTACATGGCCCAAATTTATGGTTTAAAGTGTTTTTTATTAAATATGTTAGATTAAATGTTTTATGTTTTAGATAATCCAAAAGCTTTTGTGTTTTAAAAAAAAAGTCAAATACTTAATACTAATGAAATAATTAAATTACTTAATCTTTATTCCTATAAAATTAGTAGTTAATATTAATTAATATATCATAACTTTAAATTTTGTTTTGCAGATATTCATATAATACTATAGTTGAATTGCTGATTTATTTTTACATTATAAGTCAAAAGACAAATTTTAATCTCCAGTTTTAATGTTTATAAATTCACTTCTATCTGCATACGTTATTTTTTTTTTCAAATTTATCATAACAACCTATTTTTTTCTATTTGTATTATATATATATATATATATTTATTAATTTAGGTAATCAAGTGTATCAAAATTTAGTTGATAAAATTTTTTTTATTTATAAATAAAACATATTTTTAATAATTTTAATTTTTAATTTAAAATAAAATTAGAAATTATTTAAATACTTTTAATCTTAAAATTTAAAAACTATAATGTATAAGAATATTTTTTGAACTTAATACATTTTAAAAATTTACATAAGTTAACAAATTATATATATATATATATATATATATATATATATATATATATATATATATATATATATATATATATATATATATATATATATATATATATATATATATATGCACCGACGAATGAGTGTAGACCTCTCCTAACAAAGGTTGGTAGCCATCTATTGAAGCCTGACAACGACACATCTTCATCTAACGATGACTCAGCCAATGCATGTAGCTTCCTTAGTTCCTCTTCCCTGCGCCAACTATTTTATAATAATTTGTTATTTCATTCTTTTATCTTACAACAAACTTGTTATTGTTAAGGACATTAATAATTTTTCTTGAAATTTAAATTCAATTATTATATTATAATTGATATTTTATTTGAACTTTTATGTATAATTTTAAGACAGTATAAAACTATGTTTTCTGATGTTATATATGAAGTTATGATATTATATTTAATTGATAGTGTTTTAAAATTATTTAAACTTATTACCATTTTATTAACTCTTGTTCAATATATAATTTTTAAGAATTATGGTTATTATAACTATTAATGTAATATTGTTTAATAATTGTATATAGAAAATATGAAATTTTATATGGTCATTATCTAAATGCTATAAAATTATATTTATATATAACTATATTTTTAATGTTAATATTATTAATAACTCTGTAAAATTTAAATCTAGTCTTTCTGATCTGCAAACAATCCAAAAGTCATTATATATGTCATAATGGGGAAGAGTTTGGATCACAAATTTTCCGGTCTCCCTCGCAAAAATGGAATTTCGTTATTTAGTGATCTCCATTTCTGTTCTCTTTGCTTAAGTGTTAATTAGGACTATAAAGTGTTTGATTTGAAAACTTTCACGTTCTTATCAATTCTTACTAGTTTTTCATTCATGTTAACTTAAACATGGTAATCAAGACTGTGAAATGATATTGTTCATTAAGACGCGAGAGTTAATTACGAGAGAATGCATGCATGTTGTGGCAGCTTGCTCTGGGAGGAGAAAGCCATCCCCAATCCCACTGCTGTTTGGCCAAACACTCCCATTCCCACTGCTCTTCAAGAGTTTCTAAAGCCTATCACTTCAGGTTGGTTGCATAATCATGAATTCTCAACTCTAGGTTACTGATTCCAGAGTTTCATGAGCCTTGTTTAAAGCATGTAAGAACTGACTGATTATTGTTTTGTGAAATAGACTAGAAGAGAAAAAAATTATATTTTTATATTATTATGACAGGTGTTAAAATCCAAGATCACCCTACTAAAATTGATGATACAGAGTACCCGAAAACCTTTTTCTATGAGCATGACCTTCACCCTGGCAAAACCATGAACGTACAGTTCAGCAACGGGCTCTTTAAGCAACCTATGACTTTACTCGCATGGTTAAGGAAAGTTAAAGACACTGATAAAGAAGGATATACTTTTGATGAGCTATGCATCAAGAGAGAATCTATAGAGGGAGAACACAAGTTTTTTGCAAAATCTTTGGGAACATTAATCGTTTTTGCCATTTCAAAGGGAAAAAACAAGTACTGTCAAGTTCCTTTGTGAATAAGCAAGAGCAATACACTGGAAGGAGTGCAAAATCTTGGAGACAAAGCAGTGATGTGTCATGGGCTCAATTTCCAAACGGTGGTGTTTTACTGTCATGAAGTCTGCGGAACATCAGCTTTCATGGTTTCACTTGTGGCTGCTGATGGAACCCAAACTCAGGCACTTGCTATTTGCCACTCAGATACTTCAGGCATGAATCATCAAATGCTTCATCAAATTATGGGAGTTGATCCTGGAACTAACCCTGTTTGCCATTTCCTTGGCACCAAAGAAATTTTATGGGTACCCAATTTAGCTGTGGACACTGCCTATCAGACAGAAGTTGTTCTTTAGTCCATCTTCGATCCGCACCAGGAGTTTGAGTTTGTCTTTGTCTGTAAAGTTTAGTATTGTGTGTATGTTTGTACTACCTATGTGTACCTTAAACCTCGTCATTATGCTATCAATGCAGCTGTTGATGATGATGGTTGGATGCAATAAATATGGTGTTCTATGAATTTCATTAGTATGCCATTTAATGTCTAGTTAATTATAACTTCCTGTACTATGTCCATTAATGATAAGATGCCACAGGTACATACATAAGATTTGGTTAAGAATATGCATATTGGAGGGCACATAACCATTGGAAGAAAAATATTTAATTTTCCATTTAATCAATGTGTAATATTTAATAAACTTCACACGACCGATAAAATACTTACTGCGAACCATGTATTCTACTTTTAATTCAATTTCACCATTAAATATTGATGAAGCTTAAGTCTTTTATTTCAATTCATTAAAACGTTATCTCTTTTATGATCTTTATGTATAATTCCCATTGTTGCATATTGTGAAGATAGAATCTTTAGAGTAACTCCACTTGTAATTTAAAAGGTTTAGAAATCTACTTTGACTAAAAATCTGTCAAATTCATCAAATGTTGTTATTTTCACCAAGTTTCTTGTCATTTAAGTTTTCAGTGACGCCAAACAAATTACTTTTACATGCCGGTTTTATAGGAAGTGTTAATTAGTCATTTGAATCCACGTTCTTATCAATTCTTACTAGTTTTTCTTACATTTTTTTTTTCTTTAAAAAGGTTATGCTAGCCATCATTATATACTTTGGCATCTTAGATATGTTGATATTCCAATATACATCTATCATTTACTATCAGATGAAAAAGATTATTAAAAGAACAAAATAAACCAGAAGGTCAAACCAAACCCATGAACAAAAATTACAACCAAACTTCCTAAACAGGCTAAAATTTTTTAGAGATAGGAAGTTGATATCTGTCATGAAAAAAATATCTGAATTGATAACAGATTAAGTGTTCCATTAAAATATTTCCTATTATCCAAGTATAAATTAGTCAATTTATTAGCATAGTTACTGTCTTCCCTAAAAATATATGAGGCAAATAGTGCACTAGCGAGGCTCTAACATGGTAAGACTTATATCATTGGTAGAAGAAAACAGGTGCTTGGTAGAGGACTCTGCTCCAAGAAAAATTTTCTCCTTCTCCATAAGGAAACCAGGCTCCTTAGGTTGAGGTAGGGAACTCTCACTGCTCAGCATCACTACCACAGTGGACATACTTGGCCTATCCTCAGGAAACTGTTGAACACATAAAAGACTGATATGGATACAACGCAATGCTCCTGACAGAACAGATGAATTCTCCATGCATGAATCAAGTAAGTCCAGAGGTCTGCTTTCTTTCCAAAATCTCCATGCCTAAACAGTGTAACAGACATGTCATTACCAATATTTATTACTTGTAAAGAAAAAAAGAAACATGTCCTTTTTAGTTTCACACTTACTTGTCCAATAAGGTTAATACTATTATTTGAATGTGAAAAACCTCTGTTCTTCTTTCCACTTACTATCTCTAGCATTAGTACACCAAAGCTGAAGACATCAGATTTCACTGAGAATAGACCATAAATGGCATATTCAGGTGCCATGTAACCACTGAACAAAATCATTAAAAGTATGGTTTAGAAGTTCAGAACAACACTGTGTAGTGGTAGATGCAGATTGCAAATTATGTTGAGATATTCACTTACTATGTTCCAACCACCCTTTTTGTATTTCCTTCAATCTGATCTCCCCCAAAAGTTCTAGCCATGCCAAAATCAGATATTTTTGGGTTGAACTCATGATCAAGTAGAACATTACTTGCTTTGAGATCTCTGTGTATAATTCTCAATCTGGAATCTTGATGAAGATACAGAAGTCCTCGCGCAACTCCACAAATAATATTGAAGCGTTTAGACCAATCTAAAATTTTAGCCTTTGCCTGATCTGCCAGATTAATAACATTGCTAACTCATTCACTGGAAACTTAAAGAAATATTTGAAAATATAACAGGAAAGAGTTTTGTGAAAGAGAAACTGGAGGAGGAAAAATTCTAGAAGAAAATGAAAATTAAATTGAAAAAGAAGTCGAGAGATTAGAACCAAATATAAAGGAGTCAAGGCTTTTGTTGGGCATGTATTCATAGATAAGCATCTTCTCCTCTCCTTCAATGCAACAACCAACAAGCTTAACTAGGTTCCGATGCTGCAGTTTGGCTATCAATATGACCTCATTCTTAAATTCATTAAACCCTTGTCCAGAACTTTGTGAGAGTCTTTTCACAGCAATTTCCTGCCCATCTGCTAGGGTACCCTATAGTGTCACACACATAGGCCACATATTAATATGGTTAATAAGATGAATTCTGGGATTTTATGTTGAATCAGGGAAGTATACTGCATAATTACCATATATACTGTCCCAAATCCACCTTCTCCAAGCTTATTGTTAATTGAGAAGCCATTAGTTGCTTTGGTGATTGCAGCTTGATCAAAGAAAGGAAGCTCAAGCTCTTCCTCATCTTTATTATTATCTACTATCAAGGAATTACTTGATTCACAAGCTGTAAAGATAATATTCCGTTAAATTCAGAACCGGCAAATTATCCATATTTTTTTACTCCATTGATAGAATTGAAAATATATGTTTCTTTCTGTGTTGTGAGGGGATGTTTAAACTCTTGTAGGCTCTTGCATAGAAAGGTTTAGTAGAGTTTGACTAGCCAAACCTGTGCATTGTGATTTGGTTGTAAATATAATCAAAGAGGTGAAGAAAATGTCATGCATGGCTTTAACACCCGGGCCACCAAATAATAATAATAGTATATAAAATTTTAAATGCATTAATTAAAATATAAAAGAAAAATTGATATTCTTGTTGTGTATATGACTGGCAAGTCCTTGAAATAAATACAAGAGTAAGGAAGCTACCTCTGAACTTTTTCATTCTCTTTCCAAATTGGTACAAAACCAGAATGGCTGCAACGACTGCGACTGTTGTGAGGACTACTGCCACCACCTTCGTGCTATAGTTTTTTTTCTCACCTTCATGATTTATATAGAATTGAGAGACCAGAGTAAATTCTGAATCATTGAAAACTATTAAAATTGTGACAAAAGCAGAGCAAGTTCAGTAAAGTAAATATACTATATCCTGTGAGAGATTAAGTCAAGACCTTACCTGATTCTAAAATTTTAGTTCTAATATATAAATCCCAACCACCAGCAGAAAATTCTCTGATATCCCTGAGATCACCAAACCACATCAAACAGCCCTTACCTCCTTCTCTAACATCTGTATTTGCATAAGCTTTACAGGAACAATTCTCCAAGCATTTATCCCTGCACTCAGTGAGACTCATACTCTCATTGACCCAAGAATTTGAAGTATCTGGAGCTTTCAGCTGACTGAATTTAACAAACCCATGTTTCCTCCTTTCCTCACAGTTCCATTCTTCAGAGAGAAAACATCCTTGAGTCCAGTCCATCATGTCCCACTGCCTCGGAAATCTTGGTTTAAATCCACTTAAACACTGGCACACTGGAGAATCACCAATTACGCAATTCCCATTTGGTCCACAGATATTGTAGGAATCACAGTTATCTCTCGGTACAGATGCATAAATCCTCCAAGCTTGAGCATCTTCAATCCATATGTACCTTTGGCGAGTGGAAATAGATTGGTTCATAACAATCCTTGAAATGATAGACTCATTCGTGAGGCTGTAGGTGTAGTACACCTCATTCTCGTTGGAAACAAACTTGAACTTAAAAACTGGATTTGCCTTCAATTCTGGGGCACCACTGAATCCAAGACCATTCCAATGACCACCACGGTAAAACACCTTTGACCCCTTCCACATCATCACTTGAGGAAATCCTTCGAGAGAGATACCCCAACTGAAATCACCTGGTGATGGATCATCCCAATTCTTCCAAGCAGATACACGCCGCTCAAGGCCGGTTCTTAAGTCCCATCCCAGCTTCATTCCTGGTAAAAGTGTATCAGAAGGGTAATCAAAGCTTTGCCACAAGTAGCTTTCAGGATCTTGGTCTCCTTCATCTCTCACTACCAAATTTCCAGAATTTAACAGCTGGACAATGGGATTCTGAACCTTCTTTGTGGAGTTTGCTGACCAAGCCACAACCCCATTATGGTTGACAAGCTCAAGATTTCCCTCACTGTTAATATGCAACACACTTGAGTTGCCTTTTACTGGCTTGGCTCTGTTGGCAACCCACACAACAGTCTTCACAGGTATTGACTTGTACCATATCCCCAAGTAAAGATCTGCAGCACGTCCTGGACGGAAGAAACCCAATTCAAAAGTACCCTCTTCAGAAACCAATGTATTGCCTACAGAAAGTGATTTAAATTGGGATATAGAGTCATTTGCAGTGGAGGTGCAGAAAAAGAACAGTAGAATCATAGTAAGAACAAACATTAGAAGAACTTTTTTCATCGCTTGACACTCTCGAAGCTCTGTGCTTTCACTGAACCAGAGCTTTTCTGTGTCCGGACAGCAAAGAGGAGAATAAGAGTTACACCATGAAGCTCACGGTTTTAACGTTGGATTTCTGTAACTGCTGGCGTTGAGTGAAAAAAAAAGAACATGAAATCGGTAACGGCTGATACTAAATTCCTCAATTTCTGGCATGGCCAAACTTCTTTTTTTCCTATTAGTGATTAGGTTTATAAGTTTCTTAGCTGGAGAAAACGTCTCTCAAAAATATAGTATTACGTTGAAACCGAAACAAACGTGAATACAAACACATTTTCTGAAGTTTGTGTCAAATTTTTCTTTGGACAAGTTTGACCTGTATTAGGTAGACATGAATATAAGGTTACCTCTTTTGTTGGTCCTCGTGTCTCATCAATGGCGAATGTCTAAGGTTGTTTTATGCTGATATTAGATATTACAATGAATGAACAAACGTTTTGTATTCAACTCTCTTTTTTGTATTTGAGTTATAATAATTGATAGCTTTTTGAAGAGTTGAATTAGGAGAAAAGTTACTTATAGACTGATTAAGTTGTAGTTGGAACGAAAACTTAAAATATGTGGGACTGATACCATTAAGTACCAGGTAATGAATTAGTCTTTTGGGTAAAAGAGCTCCTAAAATTGTAGCTAAGCAGTAGTGGATGTTCCTTAAAACCTTGCAAGTAGGTAACCTTGTAGTGTAACTAGCTTAAGGTGAAAATCAATATCCATGACACAGAAATTTGACACTTTTTCCTCTTTCCTAGATTCGTGATATTGTCTCTATGCTTCCTTGCATTCATGCTTGAAGGCGAAAGCAATAGTTTCTTCAAGAAAGCAACGGCTTATCAGGTAAACACATCTGTGCAACTTCCAGAAGCTAATGCATGAAACATGCTCCAAAAACTTGTCAAGTCTATGCCCTCAAACTTGTGGTCAAGCAAGGGTCTATTTGATTAGCTAGAGTTCACACACTCTCTTTTGATTCCTCTGCACCATACATAGTTTTGAAAACGATATTTCACCTAAAGTTGAATATTGAGTAATGACGAGTGGAAAAAGACTTGCATCTTGGTGCTTTAATTCATCCAAGTCTTCACGACTTTATTAGCTTTTCTAAGCCAATTAAGTTTAACCCTTTTTAGGCAGCCGACAATTTGGACTAATTCACAACTCGTTCAGAATAGAGTCTGTTCAAGGCAGGGATAAGACGGCAGAATTCAATCATCAATTTTTCAGAACAAAAAACAAAAAAGATTGAATTTTTTTAAAGAAGCATAAGAGAGGTTAACCAGCATCTGTGCATAATAATTGAAAAACTGATAAATATACGGGAAGTATCAAATGAAGCACTTCTGCCATTTCATTTTCTCTTTCATTTCCTTACAAAAGTATATGGGAAATTGCCCAAAATGAAAAATGAATTAAAAGGGGAAAAAAATTAGAAGTAATCTTTGAGTTCTTGTTGAAGGACCTGCTCCAACCACAACTTTGAGCCTTCCATGAGTTCAGGACTGAGTCTGAACATCAAAACACAGAACTCCAACTGATTGAGCGCCCCATCACCGTCAAAGTCACCTTCTACAAGCATCGAGCGAAGATCCTCATCACTGAGGCCCTGAAGGCCAAGAAGGGCAGAATTTCTCTTGAGGCTGTCAAAGGTGATAACCCCTTTTTCTGAATCCTTCAAAAGATTGAAGCCATTGCATAGTTCATCGATTAGGCCGTCCCCACCAAGCTTGTTGGCCATCACAGGCAAACAATCTTGGAACTGGGTTTGGGAGTTTTGTGCTGCCATAGCGGTGAATTGGAGTTGGGTGAGTAAAAAGAGAGAACAAAGATCAATGATGAAAGAGAGAAACAATGGAAATTGATGAATTGATGAGATAATGAGGATGATGAAGGGAACATGATAGTATATAAAGATGAAGAAGGGAAGAGAGAGGAATGTGGAATGGGATCTTCCGAGAAGGAGAAGGCATAGATAGATACATCGAAGACAACTAAGCAACAGAGAGGAACAAACTCGGTCAGACACACAAACACACACGGTTTACTTTGGAGTGGACTTTCGTGGAAGTTAACAGAAGGGTAGAACCGTCCCACTACAAATAGTACTTCTACTATTATTATAGAAAAATAATGCACTTTCATAATTTCATGGTCTCACTTTTTTTTTGTATATAAATGTTATCAAGACTTAATTGATTAATAGAAAATCTCTCATTTGAATAAATTTTTTAAATTACAAAATAATTATTAAATAACAGTTTATATTTATTAAAGTTAGGAGGTTTTAATAAACTTTATAACTGTTTTAAACTTAAATGTAAATGAATTTTCTAATTCATTTTTATTAAGATTGTTAGTTAATTTAATTTGTTTATTTTATAAAAATATATTCTTCAAATTGGGAAATTATTTTATACTAGATATGTTTAAATTCGAGTTTAAATTTATTTTTAAATAATAATATTAAATAAAATTGAGCTAGCTATTTTCTTTTTTATATTAACTTTAGCATGAGTATTTTTATATGTTGGTGTCTAGAAGAAAGAAACCACTCAAGTAAAAGAAAGAGTTTTCTAAGTTTTTTTTGTCTTGTTAACTAGTGATTTTAGGAAGCTAGCTAAGAAATTAAAAATTAAATAGAAACACACTAAAAATCATTTAAAAAATTCATTCTATGTACTTTAATGGTTTAACAAATATGATTTTAAAAGTTTTAACTCATATCCTGGCAGTGGCTCTTGTTAGCATTTACTTCTTTTTCTCCTTTTAAGTTCTGGTCTCCTTTGACTGTTGACTGCGGCTGCGTCAACGAAGGAAATTTTACGATATATGAGTTTAAGGTCTACGTCATGTCATACGATATATTTGTTTTAATTATTTAATGTTTTTTAAATTAAATATGTAATAAATTATAAGATTTTAATGGAAGTATTTAAAATATACGTATTTTTATTTCGTCATTGTGATCCATAAAATATTTTTATATTTTTTCTGATATTTTAATTTATTTTTCATAAAATGACAATGTATTATGTTAGATTGATAAAACAAAACTAATAAATATTCCAGTTTATATGGAACTCTTTCAACTTAATATATATAGATTTTTTTTATTCAGTATAAATTAAAAGTAAATATATATATATATATATATATATATATATATATATATTGAGTAATCAAAATAAAAACCAATTATGTATAAAATATTTAAATTTTATTTAATTTTAAATTATCATTTATCCAAGTATAATGTATTTCATACAATATTGGATAACAAATATGAGTCTTATGTGGTGTTTAAATTGGTGAAATTAGTAAACATCTTTTATTGTTTTTCATTATGATCATTATTAAATTAACTAATTATGGAGGATGTTAAATTTCTCATTATCTACTTTCGTTGTATACAAATTAAATATATTCACCATCTGATTGGATTGTGACATGTATACGCTTCTTGTATGTTTTGAACTTTCGTAGTTATGTGGCAATACGTGGCAATCTCGATTATGACTGCAATCAAATATTAATATGTTGGATATTTCATTTTTAAACACAGAGTTGATAAGCCCAAGGATCTTCCTATAAAATATTATATGATGAAAGTGCATGACTCCTATATATCTTATTAGTAGTGCTTTTGTCATTCATTATCCCCAAACATCCTTCTTAACTCATTATGTCCTTGCACTCTTCCTACTTTTTAAGAATCCTACTATAACACCGTTGAAAGGTTTTATGTCTCTTTGGAAATTCTAAGACCGACAAAGACATCCCAAAAAATAATATTTAACTAACTTCTTGATCGACCAAAACCTTAAGAATATATCTTGTATTTTATGATGTTGAATTTCAATATGCTTTGACTTTAAATAAAAGATTAAGTGTTGAGATAAATTATACTTTTGACTATCACAATTCATAACATATTTTCTTGTAACATTCTTATTTTTTACAGAAATTTTCACGTCCAAAGTATTTCCTTAGCACCTTTTATAACAACAATTTTGCCTATATTTAATACAAAAACAATACATTTTTGTATTTTCAAATGCCTAAGACCACTCCCTAAAAAAAAGTCATCAAGTAACCATACTATTCTTAGTCTTGTCTACTTCTGTGTAATCAATAAACTTTTGGGTCTAAAAATGAGGAGGTTCAACATGACATACAAACATTAATGAGATATGAGTCCAACCCCATAAAGGATTGACAACACTCTCTACCAAAAACCTTAAGGCAATGAGTTAATGGGTCTTTCATCTTTATATAGTGTTCTACTTTCTCATTTCTATCCAATGTGGAACTTGGACTTACACTTGAATTCCCAACATGAACATAGGGTTTGCATAAACAAAAAACTCTAGAAGTATATATGAGATACTTGAGTATTCACTTTATAGCTTTTCCATTAGCTTTTTCAAAATTTGTAAAGAAACAATTAACAATACCAACAACATAAGCATGGTGTGACCTTATAACATACACCACATTCTATAAAATTGCGGATGAATATGAAATTTTTTGCATCTTTTCTTTTTCTTTTTCATTTGAAGGACATTACTTTGAGCTCAACTTGAAGTGACCTACAAGTGAAGTACTAATCGACTTTGAATTGTTCATATTAAATTTTTATAATACTTTTTAACGTATTTTGGTTGGGAAAGTCACAAAATTTTTCATTCTTTCTTGTCATGAACAATTCTCATGTCAATAATTTGTTTTTGTAGGACACCAAATCCTTCATAGGACTTGTTTAATTCTCTTTTGAGACTTTGAATCTTATTCATGACAAACAATTGACATGTTGTTAACATGAGTAAAAGAATAATAAATTTTTTATTAGAATTTTTTCACAAAATCACATTGATCATAGGATGTTTTGTCATACCTATGACCTTTCATGTGAGTTTGACTCATTATTTTTTAATCTCTTTGATAAATCTTTGTCAAAATACCCTAGTGGTAACAGAGTCAAAGGATCATTTTAGTGATCAGGCTAAAATGAATATAATATGGCCTCTCGTATTAAAAGTTTTTAGGGTTTTAGACAAACATGTTTGGTTGTGCAATGATACAAGAATGAGTTATTATTCAGATATTCGTGGATAGAAATTTTTCCGCTCAAGAATGTATGAATATGAAAGAGACTTATATTTGATGGAAAGATTATTAAGAATTTAATTGAGTCTAAGTTTAAAATTGAATAAAAATGTGAAAGTTGACAACTAAATAAAAAAAGAAGAATCACAAATTTATTGTCTTAAAGTATTGAATTGAAGGTGGTATGATCCTTTACGTGAGTTTGATTGGTGTTTCATTATCATTGAATCTTCCTTCTAAATCCCTCTCAAATGACCTATCAATACAGGTATAATTTGCTAGCTTGATAAATTCTAATAATGCGCTTAAATCATCATCATGGTTGGGGGTTTAAAAAGTTTTAGCTTGCATTGAATGCAACGGTTATTGTTGGTGAAGGTAGTCCAAATTCAACCTTTTCTGCATGGTTTTCACACTGTTGTTTGGCTGGACGCATCAATAACTGTAATGTTGGCAGATAAGATGATTAACATTATGATGATTTCCTTTGCAATGGCCACCAAACATTAAGTCTCTCTTCATTCTGTACATTGTGTCTATTCATTCATTAATTAAAGAGTCAGCATACATGTGCCTCAACTTTATGTATAGTATATGCATAAATAGATACCAACCACTTTTTGTACACATCACCAAAAACATGTCTAAGTTGCTTTCAGTTCGAAGAATGCCAGTTTGCTGTGTGGAACCAGCTTGTTTTGAGATCATTGACTTTATGGAGCACACCTGCCTCATTAACGAACCACACAAGTTGAAAAATCAACTCATTAAGGGAGTGCTTCAGGTTTTGTACCTCAGTTTGTTGATATATTAAAAGCATTGCGATTACTGGAACAGAAATATTGAAGAAAAGGATAAGCACCTGAATGGAAAAAGTTACCTTGCTTCTGTTCTGCCTTGCTTTGCTGAATAGTATAGCTGCTACCACTGTGAGAGAAAGTATTAATGTATTGCAATCTATCAGTGATGGCCAAGTCATTGTTTCACCTGGCAAAACCTATGCACTGGGATTCTTCAGTCCAGGTAATTCCAAGAACCGTTATGTGGGAATTTGGTATAATGAGATCCCAACACAGACTGTAGTATGGGTTGCCAACAGAGACAGCCCTCTTAATGACTCATCAGGAGTTTTGAAGCTCAATGAAACCGGAGTTCTTGTTCTTCTCAACCACAACAAGAGTGTCATCTGGTCTTCCAACACAACAGGCTCAGCACGACATCCGGTGGCAAAACTTTTGGATACTGGAAATCTCATTGTCCAGAATGGAAACGGCAATGATGAGGCAAAGGATTTACTGTGGCAAAGTTTTGATTATCCAGGGGACACACTCTTGCCAGGACAGAAGTTTGGAAGAAATTTAGTTACAGGTCTGAATCGATACATGTCATCATGGAATAGCTCTGAGGATCCATCTCATGGTGTATATAATTATCAACTTGATATCACTGGATATCCACAGTTTGTTTTGAGAGAAGGAACTACTAAAAGATATCGTTTTGGATCATGGAATGATGTTCAGTTCAGTGGGGCACCTCTGTTGAAACAAAGTGATTATACTAGATTTACTTTTATTTCGAACGACGAGGAGTTGTATTTCATGTTTGAGCATACCAACAAGTCATTTTTACATAGGATGGTGCTAACAACAGAGGGACGTATTCTGGGGACCTTTTGGGATAGTGAACGAAAAGATTGGAGCTTGCATGCACGAATTCCGGTGGATGACTGTGATTACTACGGCAAATGTGGAGCCTATGCTACCTGCAATATAGACAACATTCCTCCATGTCAATGCTTGGATGGATTTGTGCCCAAAACGGCTGACTTGTATGGTGGTTGTGTCAGGAGAACTTCACTGAGTTGTCATGAAGATGAGTTTTTGCCGGTTCCAGGGTTGAAATTACCAGACACAGAGAGATCCTGGTTTTCCAGAAATATGAGCCTTGAGGATTGTAAGACTTTTTGCAGGAACAACTGCTCCTGTAAAGCTTATGCAGCATTGGATATGAGTAAAGGGCCCAATGGGTGTTTACTCTGGTTTAATGATCTGGTTGACATAAGAAAATTGACCGATGTTGATGAAGACGTATACGTAAGGATGGCTAGTTCAGAATTTGGTATGATATTGTCTCTCAATTGTGGAACATCCCTTCTTGTTTCTTTCTTTTGTTATCATCTTGTCACTCTTACCGTTTTGGAATATCTCTTTCTTACAGAAGCTACTGAAGGAAAGCAATTGCATAAATCCAACATCCGGAAGTACAAGAGTATTTTCATAATTTGTGTGTTGTTTATTGGAATTTTAATACTATGTTTAACCTTCATCACCCGTTATAAACGGTTGAAGACACGGCAGAAAGGTGGTTAAGTAGTTCCTATTTATGATTTTAAATTACGTGTCTTGATTCTTCTATATGTTCTTTTTACTGCAAACTTAGGCTGCTTTATCCACAAATTTGAAACACCTCTATAGGTGATGATGTAAGCTCTGAGTCAGTGCATGCAGGCATATTTTACTTAGTTACCTTATAGATTTTAACTGTCTTTGAGTTTATCTTTCTCCCTTGAGATTTGGTTAACTGGTATTAATCTCAACAAGAATAACTCATTATTCACAATCATTAAAGCACTTTAATGCTAGTCAATAAAGTGAGTAATGTTGTCAATAGCTGCATAAAAAAGTTGTTTAAACTAAGTTTGCTTTTCTCTGTTTTAGACTTGGGTGAGGCAGATTAAGGTACAAAGAGTACAGAAGAC
The DNA here is from genome assembly GCF_016808095.1 of Vigna angularis. Lineage (NCBI taxonomy): Eukaryota > Viridiplantae > Streptophyta > Magnoliopsida > Fabales > Fabaceae > Vigna > Vigna angularis. The sequence goes on from NC_068980.1 coordinate 11,672,730, forward strand.
AGCATATTCTACAATTCAACTTCTTTATTCCTTACACATTCCAATTACTATATTGCAGGAAAGATGGAAGGTAATCTTGAACCAGACGTGAATGTAATAAATGAGCACGAGAGTAAAGATCTAGAGTTACCCATGTTTGAGTTGTCTACAATTACTTCTGCAACCAACAACTTTTCACCTGACAACAAACTAGGAGAAGGTGGCTTTGGATCAGTTTATAAGGTAATTAATTGATAAAATGTCTTCACGAGCATAGAATGCATGATATTTAATAATTTTTTACATTTTGTGCAGTGTTGTACCAATATAATGGTCAAATAATTATAAGAGACGGGACTTTTAGCAATGTCTTTTTCTGGAAGAAATCTAGGAACTATTTGTTTTAAGAAAGTATTTTCTGTTTTCCATTTTTTATTACAATAAAACATGTTTCTTTATTTTGCTTTATTTATTGTTCTCAAAACTATTTTATAGGAAATCTTGACAGCAGACATATTTTTTTTTCTTTTTGTTATGCAAATATATTTGAAAACAGATAACAGATTCAAAGCAGTATTATATTTTATACATTAAAAATGAAAATAGAAAACAAAGACAAAAGTATTCAGACTAGTAGACCTTGCAGAGCTTAGCTGATCTGCTGATGACTATACTTCGGATTCTATGCCTCTTTTTCCTTTATTAATTCGCTGCTTGTTATATATCACATTTCATATATCACGTCATTGAACTTTGTAATCAATTCTCTATATTAGAAAAACGAAATTAAATGTTGGAACACATGAACTGAACTATTAAAGTTATATAAATTTTTCTGTAACATGTTTTAGTAAAATGAAGTCTATTCATAGCTTAATCTGTCATTGTCCCAAATTCCAGGGCATCCTGGCCGATGGAGGAGAAATAGCTGTGAAGAGGCTCTCTATGAATTCCAAACAAGGACTTCCAGAGTTCAAAAATGAAGTTATGCATATTGCAAAGCTTCAGCACAGGAATTTAGTGAGGCTACTAGGGTACTGCCTTCAAGCAGGAGAAAGATTGCTTGTATATGAATTTATGCCCAACAAAAGCTTGGATTCCTTCATATTTGGTTTGTTTCAAGAGAAACCTTTTTTTATTGTTTCATTCATTTGGGGTTATATATTCATTTGTTTAATTGGATTCTCTTAGCTTGAAAATTATTGCAATTAAACAGATACATACAAGAAAATCATGCTAGAAAGGAAATAAATTTTCCAATCCAGTTATTTATCATGGCATGAGGAAGAGATATTAATTTATTTTGCACTTAAGTTTATCATTCCATAATCTATCTATATAGAAACTACTGAAACTGATCTACCACTATCTAAAGCTTGGTCACATTTTTCTCAGATGAAAACAAGAGCATGTTACTAGATTGGCCAAGGCGCATGCTGATTATCAACGGGGTTGCACGGGGTCTTCTTTATCTTCATCAAGATTCAAGGCATAGAATAGTTCATAGAGACCTCAAAGCGGGGAATGTTTTGTTAGATAGCGAAATGAACCCAAAAATCTCGGACTTTGGACTGGCTAGAAGCTTTGGAGGAAATGAAATCGAAGCAACCACAAAACATGTAGTTGGAACCTAGTAAGTGTCTGATTACACCAATGTAGTATGAGTATGATCGCTTGGCACTGTCTTACAATGACTTTTGGTGCATGTGATTGTAGTGGCTATCTTCCTCCAGAGTACATAATTGATGGAGCTTATTCAACAAAGTCAGATGTTTTCAGCTTTGGTGTGCTGATATTGGAGATAGTGAGTGGGAAGAGAAATAAAGGATTCTGTCATCAAGATAATCTACTGGCACATGTAAGAATGAACTTGAAATCTAACCACCTTTGAGATGTTTCTGCTGATAACCAAATGGTTTGAAAACTTATGCAGGTGTGGAGGCTGTTTACTGAAGGCAAATGTTCTGAAGTAGTTGATGCAGCAATAACAGAGTCAGTCCATTTGTCTGAAGCTCTAAGAACAATTCATGTGGGACTACTGTGCGTGCAACTAAATCCTGAAGATAGGCCAAACATGTCATCTGTGGTTATGATGCTAAGCGGTGAATCTGCACTGCCTCAGCCAAACTTGCCTGGATTCTTTACAAGTACAAGCATGGCTGGTGATAGTTCATCATCAAGCAGTCATAAACAATACACAAATAATGACTTGTCACTTAGCATAATGTCTGCTAGATAGTTGCATTTCAAACATGTTTTGGATTGGTTTAATACGTGATTGTGGACAAGTACTGACTAATGCAAACTGCTTCTAATATATGTATAGTTCCTCTATCTGACACAAGTTATTACAAAATATTTCAAATTGAACATAAATAATGTTACCAACAACTCAAATAAATATATTCTAAATTATCAATTAATAAACTTGATAAAAAAAACTTATTTGTATGGATGTTATCACAAACAAAATATATGACAGGTTGTTCTAGCCAAAAGGTAAAAATCCAATCAGCTAGAGCATTTACGGATTTGATTTTCCCAACCTTTGCTTCCAAAGTCCTCTTTATCTTCATTCCCCTGTCTCTTGAGTTTTCTCTCCTTTAACACTCTCTTTACTCCTCTTTTCAGTCCTTAATGTCCCATCTTTACTACCTGACCTTTTAGTTCCTTCAGTAACCACTTGGTCAACGATAAACAAAACCTTCCCCTCCTATAAAACATCCAATCGATATTAGGTCCATCACTTTGTGCCTATCATGACACAGCCTCCGGCCTTTAGCTCTTGTAAGACTAAGAAAATGTATGACCAACTTATCTTGATTAGTTTTGGGTCTACCATTTTGAGCTTATCATCACACAACCCCTTAGCCTTAGCAAGACATTTTTAATTATCGACTTAAATGTCATATCTCCTATTATAAGCCCAAATAATGTTGGACTTCTAAAAAGAACTGCTAAGTTGCATGGTGACCTTAATATCACCTTTCATTGTTTGTAACGTTCTAGAATATGAAATGTAAAAACATTCCCGCCTATGGCTTAATGTTCTTTCAAAAGATGGATTTGAGGTTGTTGTTGACCAAGCAAAAGTATTGTTTCTTGATATAAACTTTTCAGCTCCCCTAAAAGAAGTTGTTGATGACCAGATTGTGAATGGTCAACTTTGAACGATGTTTTGTTCTTATTACTTGCTTTGTCAGAACAAAATTAATGTATTTTCGTTGTTGCATTGCTTTTGGAAAATCTTCGGATGTATCATCTATGTCATCTCGTGCGAATTGCAATAATGTTGTTTGTTGTCTTGATTTCTATTTCCAAAAATGGTTTAGAGCATAAAAAATGCATGAGATAAACATCTCATCTTGTACCCAAAAAACTGTAAATCACTTCTAAGTAAGCGAAACTTGAGAATTTATTCACTCCATCGATAATTACTCTCATCAGATCTGCAAACTAGTATTTTCCCTATTTTAAGAGCTTATTTGCTCCCTCGTATCTTGCCCCTTTTTTATTCCATAAGAGACTGGATGAATCTTATCAGATTCTTTTTATTCTTTAGGAGACTGGTTGCTTCCATAGAATTTTTTCCTTTTTTTTATTCCTTAAGAGATTGGTTGCTCCCTGCACTGTATTTAGAAATTAGAGGTGTTTACATTAAACGTTTATCTACTTTTTTGAAACATTAGGATATTGCCCTTTTCTTTCATGGTTCATGCATAATACTCAAATAGGCTGCATTTCAAACTTAATATTGGAGTAGTTTAATGTGGGCGTATACCTATGATGCACAGATACAATACGTCAATTGGATACGGACATGTATCTAATATACATGTTGAAAAATGTATAAAAATTCTTAAAAACATGATAAATATATGATTATTATTATTATGTGAATACAAATCAAAAGTATTAAACATTATCAAAAAAATAAAAAATTATAAATATAAGTAAAGTATCTAAAGTATCGGATACGGATATGTGATACAAAATGAAGTATCATAGGTGTGTGCTGAGTTAAAGAATTGTGTTTCATATGTAGGTATTTGTTTCTGAGACCAAACACACACTAAACTCGAAAGAAGAAAAGTAAAACATGATATTGAAAAGAAACAGATAAAAATGCAAATTTATTCTCTGATTTTCTGAATTTGGAAGTCACCTTATCCCATGAGCTTGACAAAAAGTTAAAAATAATCACTGAATATGTATAGGGTCTGTCAGTCACTATAGACCAAACATTAACACGTGTTTATTAACTAAAAGTCTTATATCGCATGTTAAATGCCTTCATGGTACATGTGAATTTTTCATACTGCATCAGCAAGGACAATTTGAACATAATTGAATTCTCAAAGCATGGGGAACTAGTATTGTTGTCTGATCAGATCAGTTATGTAACCTCTGCCTTTCAGAAACTTCCTAGAGTTTCCAAAATGTGTGATCTGTTCGCTTATTGGGCTCCCTTCCTACGTGGAGAATAGGCCTAAATAATGTGGACCATTAGGTCTCACTAGGTTAAATAGAGATGAGTCAGATTAGTAGAGCACATTAGAGTTATTTGAAGAGAGGCAAAAACCAAGTGAGAGAAAAATGAAGAGAGAAAGCTATTCCCGCATAACCCTTAACCTGCACTAGTGTTTTCGTGGCTGTGAAGTCGTTGATCGAGCTGATTTTTGGATAATAGGTTCCAGACATATGGTTCTTCATCCTGACCGTTTGGATCATCAATCGGAGGTCTAGATTGGGAGAAATCAGTCTCGCACCAACAGCCCTGTTTTGGAGAATTTTCATCTTCTTTGTTCTCATTTGTAAGCATTTGTGCTTATTTAAATTGGCTTATTGAACACACCAGATGGTGTTATTATTGGATTGGAGACTCTTTTGTATCCTATTATTGATCATAGTGGATTTTTCTTTGGTCGGGACGACTCGTGATTTTTTGCATTGAGGGGTTTTCCACGTTAAAAATTGTTGGTGTCTCTATGCTTTTGGATTCCATTTTTATTCTATTTGTTTGGTGCTCCTCGCATATTCTCGCAAGAAGGGGGATTGATTTTCCGCTGCATTATTACTCTTTGCCAAGTTGTTATATTTTTTTGGCCCTTTCCCTATCATGATCCCCTCTCTCTAGATTATGTATGTCTTCCCTCCACACATGATGCCTTTACATAGCAAAAGTTCATGAATTTGCTTAGATAGTGGCTTAAATTATCACACCTCTTCAAGAGTGAAGACGCATTCGCCAAGCCTTGGAAGCTTTTTAATTACTTGCATCAAGATTTGGAAATTTTGGATTGATGTTCCCAGCAATTCCATGTCGGATTGTCATGCAAGTGAAAAAACTTTTCCCTGTCTCTAAGTGTGATAGAGATCTTTACAGATCTCTTCTTCTTCGTCCTTACCGATCGTCACTACCGATCGGCTCTTCTCTCGGACGATCGGTCGTACCGATCGACAGGTTCTGTTGTCTTCTCACTACTGTTCCTGTCGTCTTCTCACTACCGATCGTCTCTACTCTCGGACGATCGGTCATACCGATCGACAGGTTCGGTTGTCTTCTCACTACCGATCGTCTCTACTCTCGGACGATCGGTCTAGGAAGCTGCTCGGTCTGCGTTTTACTTTTCTTAGTTGTTTCTTTATTTTTCTGTATAAATACTTTGCTTTGTTGTAATTTCTGTAATTTTTCAATACAATTCATTTCAGTTTGTTCTTTCTGGTTTTCTCTTTCTCGTTTCTCTAATCACTTACATGGTATCAGAGCACAAATACTCTTTTGTTCTATTCTCATGGCTTTCTCCAATTCCACGACCGATTATCTTTATAATCCTGCTAATCCTCTGTTTCTCCATCCCGGTGAGAACCCAGCTCTTGTTCTTGTCACTCCTCCACTTTCTGACAACAATTATCAACAATGGCGACACGATATGCTCCTTGCTCTTGAAACCAAGAATAAAGAAAAATTCGTTCTTGGTACTATTTCTTGCCCTCCTTTTGATGATGTCCTTCACGAAGCCTGGAAACGCTGCAACAAGATGGTGATTTCATGGCTGACGCGATCCATGACGCTTCCCATAAAACAATCTGTTATGTGGATGGAATCTGCCTACGAGATTTGGACTGATCTCCTTCAACGTTTTTCTCATGGTGATAAGTTTCGTATTGCTGATCTTCAAGAAGCTCTTCACTCTTGCAAACAAGGTGATTCCACTGTATCTCAATATTATACTCGTCTTCAAATAATTTGGAAAGAGCTTTCTCTGTATCAAACCATTCTTGTCTGTACCTGTCATTCTCCTTGTAATTGTGGATTATTGATCAAGATTCAACATGAACGCAGTGATGATTCTGTAATCAAGTTTCTACGTGGGTTAAACGATGAATTCTCTTCTGTACGTTCTCAAATCATGCTAATGGAACCCATGTCGACTCTTACCAAAACTTTTTCTTTGGTCCTTCAATAAGAACGAGAATTTCACAATTCTTCCTCACAACTTCCACAAGATTCCATGGCTAATTTCAACTCTCAAGACCCTTAGAACAAGCCTTATAATACCGATCGTGGTGTTTTTTCTGGTTGTGGACGCGGACGCCTTACTAAATTTGGTGGTCGTTCCAAATATTGCGATCATTGCAAAAGAACCAATCACACTTCTGATAATTGCTGGATCAAATATGGCCTTCCTCAAGGTTATAAACCCATCATCAAACCTAATTCTGCCATCTCCAAACCTTCTGCCAACCTGACTGATGGTGTTTCACACACCTCCAATGATTCTTCCGCTAATAAAACTCAAGTTCAATGCACTTTTTCTCAAGATCAGTATGACGCCATTCTTGGTTTATTGAAACAGTCTCAATCTCCTACTACTAGGGAGGCCAGTGTTAATCAATGCACTCCACAGTCATCAGGTTCTTTTTCTTCACTTAATTTTTCTTCTTGGATTATAGATAGTGGCGCTACTGATCATATATGTTCTTCAAAATTTCTTTTTCATTCTTTACACACTCCTATTTCGATACGTTTACCAAATCACAGTTTTGTTACTGCTAAATTTTCTGGCACTGTCATTTTAGGCAATTTGATTTTTCATAATACTCTTTTTGTTCCCAATTTCTCTGTTCATCTTATTTCTATTTCTAAATTGTTACATTCCAATAATTTCTTCATTGTTTTTTATCAAAATAGTTATCTCATTGTGCAGATGGATACTTACCAGACGATTGGAGTAGCTAAGAAATACAAGGGCCTTTTTTATCTTCTTAGTAATAATCCAACAACTAATTCTGAATTAAACATTTTTCATTCTGCTTTTCATAATAGTTCTAGTGATTCTTGTAATCTGTGGCACATGAAACTTGGACATCCTTCAAATAAAGTTTTTCAAACTTTAGCTTCTCAATATACTGATATTTCTTTTCAACCTATTGATGCTTGTGATGCTTGTGCTTTTGCTAAACAAAAACGTCTTCAATTTTCTGTTAGCAAAACTAAATTTCCTTGTTTCTTTCATCTCATTCATGTTGACATTTGGGGCCCCCTTTCTATTTCTTCTATTGATGGATACAAATATTTTTTAACTATTGTTGATGATTATAGTCGTTTCACATGGATTCTTCTTTTGAAACACAAATCTGATGTTAAAACCTTACTTCAAAAATTTATTCTTTTAAATGAAAATCAGTTTTCCTGTACACTTAAAATTCTAAGATCTGACAATGGCAAAGAATTTCTTCTTAATGATTTTTATTCTACTAAAGGTATTTTTCATGAAACTACTTGTGTTGCTACTCCTCAACAAAATGGCATTGTTGAAAGGAAGCATCAACATATTCTCAATGTTTGTCGATCTCTTCTTTTTCAATCTAAAGTTCCTAACATTTTTTGGTCTTATGCTATAAAGCTTGCCATTCACCTTTTCTTCACAATAAATCTCTTTATGAATTAGTTTATTCTATCAAATCTGATTTTTCAAATCTGAAAGTTTTTGGATGCTTATCATACTCCAGCTCTGCTACTGCAGGACGTACAAAACTTGATTCCAAAAGTAATAAATGCATTTTTCTTGGATACAAATCTGGAACCAAAGGGTTTGTGTTGTATGATCTGCATTCACATTCTACTATCATTTCACGAAATGTCATTTTTCATGAATATATTTTTCCCTATAAAAATTGTTTAACTTCACCTTCCTCTCCTACACATGATGATAATTCTGATGTTATTTTTTTTTTATTTTCCTACTTTACTACCTATTTCCACTGCCCCAAATCATCCACCTAGTAACATTTCTTATCCTACTTCTGATAGTATCATTATTCCTACTGTTGAACAAAGAATTTCTCTTAGAAACAAAACTCGACCTAAATATTTAGATCATTACTACTGTGGTACTACTTCTAGCATCCAACCAACCCATACTACCCCGTATCCCATGCATTTGTTTCTTTCTTATAATAATTGTTCCTCTAACCACACTTCTTTTTGTCATAATATTTCTGCTCAAGTTGAACCTTTTTCTTTTAAAGAAGCTAGCAAGTTTGAATGTTGGCAACAGGCTATGAATTCTGAACTTGCTGCTCTTGAAAGAAATCAAACATGGACTTTGGTGAATCTCCCTACTGGTAAGAAACCTATCAGTTGTCGTTGGGTATATCGTATCAAGCATAAGCCGGATGACTCTATTGACAGATATAAAGCTCGTTTAGTGGCAAGAGGTTTCACTCAAACTGAAGGATTGGATTACTATGAAACCTTTTCCCCTGTTGTTAAAATCACCACGGTTCGCCTTGTTCTTGCTCTTGCTGCCATCAATAAATGGTTTCTTCATCAATTAGATGTCGACAATGCTTTTCTTCATGGTGATTTATCTGAAAAAATATACATGAAGCCTCCTCCTGGTCTCTGTTCATCTACTCCTAATCTCGTTTGCAAACTTCAAAAGTCTCTTTATGGTTTAAAACAAGCTAGCATAAACTGGAATCATAAACTCACATCTGAGTTGTTTTCTCTTGGTTTTAGACAAAGCTCTGCCGACCACTCTCTTTTTATCAAACATTCTCCCTCTGCTATCACTATTATTCTGGTATATGTTGACGATATACTTCTTTCTGGAAATAATCTGTCTGAAATTACCACTGTCAAAGATCATCTACACAGCAAGTTTCACATTAAAAATCTTGGAGATCTCAAATTTTTTCTGGGATTTGAAATTGCTAGATCTGAAGCTGGGATATGTATTAATCAAAGAAAATACTGTCTTGAATTAATTTCTGAAGCTGGTATGTTAGGCTGTAAACCTGCTCCTACCCCTGTTGATCCTTCTATCAAACTTCATGCTGATGACGGCCTTCTTCTCACAGATCCTTCTTCTTATCGGCGTCTTATTGGTCGACTTCTCTATCTCACTAATACACGGCCTGACATTACTTTTGTCGTACAACAACTTAGTCAGTTTATCTCCACTCCTCGCCAACCTCACATGCAACAAGCCATGAGGATTATTAGATACTTAAAGAATGCTCCTGGTTCTGGTCTATTATATGCCGCAAATAACTCCTTCCGCATTCATGCATATTCTGATTCTGATTGGGCTACCTGTGCTACCACTAGAAGATCCATTTCTGGTTTTTGCGTTTTTCTTGGAACTGCTCTTATCTCCTGGAAATCAAAGAAACAAACCACCGTTTCCAAGTCTTCTTCTGAAGCCGAATACAGGTCTTTAGCTTCCTTAACTTGTGAATTACAATGGCTGCAATATCTTTTAAAAGATTTGCATATACCGTGTCCGACCCCTTATTCTGTTTACTGTGACAACAATTCTGCTATCCACATTGCCAAGAATCCCACCTTTCATGAAAGAACCAAGCATATTGATATAGACTGTCACGTTACTAGACAAAAGCTTCAAGATGGTCTCATCAAACTTCTTCATGTTTCTTCTACCAATCAAGTTGCAGATGTTTTCACCAAATCCCTCTATCCTTCTCCTTTTAATACTGTTACTTCCAAGCTAAACATGCATAATATCCATGTTCATCTTGAGGGAGGGTGATAGAGATCTTTACAGATCTCTTCTTCTTCGTCCTTACCGATCGTCCTTACCGATCGTCACTACCGATCGGCTCTTCTCTCGGACGATCGGTCGTACCAATCGACAGGTTTTGTTGTCTTCTCACTACTGTTCCTGTTGTCTTCTCACTACCGATCGTCTCTACTCTCGGACGATCGGTCGTACCGATTGACTGTTCCTGTTGACTTCTCACTACCGATCGTCTCTACTCTCGGACGATCGGTTGTACCGATCGACAGGTTCGGTTGTCTTCTCACTACCGATCATCTCTACTCTCGGACGATCGGTCTAGGAAGCTGCTCGGTCTGCGTTTTACTTTTCTTAGTTGTTTCTTTATTTTTCTGTATAAATACTTTGCTTTGTTGTAATTTCTGTACTTTTTCAATACAATTCATTTCAGTTTGTTTTTTCTGGTTTTCTCTTTCTCGTTTCTCTAATCACTTACAAAGTGGCCTACAGGACACAGAAATATGTATTTCATCTGGTGAAACTGTAGCATATATCTTATGTTGACTAATGTTGCCTCATTTACATTGAATTCTATAACTTCATATATATAAATAAACTATCTTGCCTCCAACAATGAAATAGAAATCTCATTGTTTGATTGCAGTTTACTATTTCCTGATGAAGAGCCAGATTGATGGGGATAAAAAGCAGGTTCCCTTGGCCTGGGCAATGGTTTCTCACCATTCAGCATAAGAACTATTAATGACATTTCTGGTCTATCCTCTGCTCTGTCTTGTACACATAGAAGCCCAATGTGAATACATCTCAATACATCAGCTTCGGCTAGAGCTACTGATTCGCCTAGTGATTCATCTATCAACTCCATTGGTTTTTCTTCACACCAAAGTCTCCATGCCTATGATCATCAAATTAAAATTGTCAATTTTGAGTTCAGAGTGTGTTCTTACTTACGTTTTGTATGCTTTTCAATGCTCAAAATCATGATCAATAACGAAAAAAACGCAGAAGCTACAGATAATAGCTTCTCTTTGAAGTGGATAAAAATGAAGGAGATGGGTTTTCAAACATGCTCTGAAGACTATGCCAATATAAATGGTATGAGTGGACTAGACTTACATGTCCAAGAAGGTCATGATCGTCAGAATATTCCCTATTCTTTTTTCCACAAACTATCTCCAGTAATATAACACCAAAACTGTAGACATCAGATTTCACTGAGAAATTCCCACGGGCTGCATATTCTGGAGAAATATAACCACTGTAATACAGAAAATGAAATGGAGCTCAGAAAGGGAGAAGAGGGAAATTTTATGAAGATAAAGTAACAAATCAAGTTATTTATGCATGCATACTAAGTTCCCACTATTCTCTTTGTTTGGCCTTCAACTTCATCTCCTCCAAATGATGTAGCGAGACCAAAGTCTGATATTTTTGGATTCATGTTTTCATCTAGAAGAATATTGCTGGTCTTGAGATCTCTGTGGATAATTCTTAATCTAGAATCTTCATGAAGATAGAGAAGCCCTCTGGCAATCCCACGAATAATTTGGAAGCGCTGAGCCCAATCTAGCAAACCTTTTCTAGCTTCATCTGAAAAAATTTCAACTAGTTAGCATGAAGATGGTTTGGTGATCATGGCAAGATAAGACCAAGTGTTGGGACAAGATAAAATTTATGACCAAAAATAAAGTAGTTCAAGCTTTTGTTAGTCATGAATTCATATATCAAGATCCTCTCATCGTCTTGAATGCAACACCCAAGAAGCTTCACAAGGTTTCGGTGCTGAAGATTAGCAATTAGCACAACTTCGTTTATGAACTCTTTCGGTCCTTGTCCTGAATTATTGCAAAGCCGCTTCACAGCTATATCTTGGCCATTTGCCAAAGTACCCTGACAATCGTTTCATAAGAAAGTTAAGCACAGAAGATAAATCTAATTGTAAGATATAAGTTCAATCAAACTACCTTGTAAACTGGTCCAAATCCACCTTCTCCCAATATGTTAGTAACGCAAAAGTCATTAGTTGCTTTAGCTATGGTTGAAAACTTAAATATTGGAATGTCAATGTCTTCCTTCTGTGTCTTAACAGAGTGATTTTTCCAGCTAACACTTTTGTTGTTTCCTGTGAAGATAGAAGAATGTATGTATATAAAGTACTTGCATTATAGGTTCTATCGGAAGAGGAAAATCTAAAGGTTACCAAACCTTAAAATTTTGTAAGAAAAAAATATTTTCAATTGTAAAATAACTATTAATTCTACCATGGTATAAGTACCTGACTTCTCAAGCCTTTTTCTCCGAAGTATGGCCACTGCCAATAATATCATGACCACAATAAACACTGCAGAACCTGCAAGAACTCCTGCAAGCTGCTTCTTGCGTAAGCCTTTTTCATGACCTGAGAAAATAAAAGCACTGTTAGCCCACACACCAAATTTTGAGCAATTTAGAAATCCCAAAACATAAGGTATCTAAAGCACGTATTCACAATGAAAGTTGATGGTAGTTAGATGTTGCCTGATCACAATTTTTTTAATGCTAAGTAGTATTATACAATGTCCTCTAATGTTCATCATTTCTTATATGTTATGTTATCTACTTGCAAGAAGGATGAAATTAATAACATGCATCCAAAAAACTGTCAGGCAACAAACATAATCTGCAGCATAGTAAGAACATGAATTTATATACATGTACTTCGCACAGTTAAACCAAGTTCTGCAACAAACGAATGTTATAAGTTAGATGGAAATAAAGTATTAGCACCTAGATCTGAAGCTGACACTCTTATGAAAAGATCTTGTCCTCCGGTGGTTAGTTTTCTCACGTCCACAATGTTATTAAACCAAAGCAAGCATCCACTTCCACCATTTCTGATATCTAAATTTGCATATGCTGTGCAGGAGCAGTTTTCCAGACAGAAATTCTTACATTCCTCAAGGTTCATGCTTCTGTCAAACCATGAGGTTGATGTGTCCGGCAACTTCGTTCCCTGATACTTCTGAAAGCCATCACTGTTGCCACAATCTAAATTAACTCTCCTAACACACCCATCTGACCAGTTTTGTGCATTCCATTTTTCTTCGGATCTGGGAATGAAACCCTGAAGGCACTCACACGTTTGAGAGCTATTTACATCACAATTAGAATTCACCCCACAAACGGCATAATTATCACACTGGTCTGCGGGGCCTGAGTAGAAAAGCTGCCAACTATTTGTCAAATCAGACAAAACAAAACGTTGTATTTGACCTGTTAACGTGATCATGTACCTCGAAACAATTGACTTGTTCAGTAGTTCATATCCATAAGAGACTTCCTTCTCAGTTATAACAAAAGAGAAATTAAAGTTTTTGTACAATGTTGCAGAAGGAATTCCAGATAAAATATTGCCATTCCATGAACCTGGCCTATACAACAATGCCCCTCCCTTCATAATCACCACTTGAGGAAAACCACGAGCATCTATGTGATATGAATACACACCTCTACCAGGATCTTCTGTGTCTCTCCAAGATGTCAGAGATGTAAAACTGCCATTTCCCATGCTACTTCGAAGTCGCATCCCTGGCAACAAAGTGTCCCCAGGAAGATCAAAACTCTGCCATAGAAGATTCTCTGGGTTGCTTTCTTCTCTCACAACAAGATTTCCAGTCTCCAAAAGCTGCACAACAGGATTCTTTGCAGCTGTTGATGTATTGGAAGACCAGAATATGGCCCCTGAACCATTCAAAATGAAAAGATTTCCCACATGAGTTACATTCAAAACTCCTGAGGAGTTTTGAACTGGAGTATCTCTATTGGCTATCCACACAACTGTTCTTGGAGAAATATCCTTGTACCATATACCAAAGTATTGACTACTTTGATCCCCAAAGTTGAAGAACCCTGCTTCAAAAGTCCAATCTGCTGAAACTAGAGTCTCATTATCCTTCACTGATTGGCCAGGACCAATGGTTTCAAGGGTGCTCAAACCTGGTATGAAATGCAACACAAGAGACCACAAAACCATTGCCTTTAAGCTTTCCATTCATTTCTTCTTGGATTAGAGTTAACTCTAAATTTCTCCACTACTTTCCAAAATCTTCAAAGAATAGCTACATAACTGGATACTCTTTCCTCTGTTCCATGTCTATACAAAACTTTATTATATTATTATTTTAATGTATCACTGACTATTCAACTTATCTCACAGCGTTCTTCTGAGAGAAAGGCAGGTGGACTTTAATCGCAAAATATACAAACATTTTGAGTTTTTCTCTTATATATTATTTTTCTTTTTATATATTCAACCTCACCCTTGAAATCACAACATATAATAACGTTATTATCGGACGGCGCTGTCACCCTTGTACTTGAGATTTATCATTACTATCCGCGTTCTGATTAACATTGTCTAAACCAAATGTTGGGTTGATTAATAATTAAATAAATTAAATAACTTTTTTTACAGAAAACTAAAGCTTGGTGACTTAAGCAATTTCATAATCTAAATATGAAAATAAACTTCTAACTTCGAAATGTAATTCATATTTTTCAGGGCAACGAATACTTCTAAGCATGCTTATCTGCTACAAGATTGTTCTGGTATAATTTTTTGTTGAATTGGAAAAGTAAGACAATATGTTTAGAAGAAAATAAAAAATAAAAATGATCTTTTACAGACTTATTTATTAATTTAAGGGTTAATTTTATTTTTTGAAATAGCTTTTTTTTTCTATTTTTCTTAAAAATGTTTGGGAAAATATTTATGAAATCAAGCATTGTCTAAAGCTAAAGGAATGTTTGTTATTTTATGATAGTTTGACAGCTAGAAGTTGTTTCAAATGCTATATTTTAACATGCACAAGTCAACAACTTCCGTATATTGTAAATTTTTTTTTTTTATATATACGTAATGAGCAATTACAGGGTATAATATATTGCCAAAATTGAGTTATTATAACTATGTAAAGTCAAACCAAACTAATTAAATATTAAGATTATTTTATTATTAAGAAACTTAAGTGTATCATTTCTTGGATAATATTATTTTTACAGAATACACGTATTTTCTTATTCAAGCTAACTAGATAACTCATGCTTTCCGAGGATAAAATTATGTATATAGTATATTTTGAAGATATAACTATGTTAAAAATAATCATTATGATGAATTATTAGATTTAATAATTAGTTTTTGTTTTTGTTTTGAAATCTAATTTTCCTTACCAAATTGTATTTTGACACAGACCGAACTGAAATTAATCTTTGCCCAATTTTGGAAACACACGTTTAGATCCAATTTGAAAATAAAGATAAAAATTGAAGATTTATAAATTCACAGCTTTTATTTTTCTTTTAAATATTATCTTTTGAGGTATTTTCTTCAATCTCATCATTATTATTACCATCACTAATAACACCATTATTCTCATTATTACTTTAATCCAACTACGTAGCACCAAAAATTATTACCATCACTATTATAAATATTGTATTTTTAAATATTTTAAAAGAAACGTAAAAAATAGAAAATTATATAACAGAAAAATATTTTTTCTGCTAACTAAAAATCTAACATCTATTATTTTCTTAATCATTGAGAAAATATTTCATTATATTTTTTTATGGAAATGTCCTTCAAATTTCGTATACTTCATATAAGTAAGAGGTAGAGTATAGTTTAAAACTTCTAGAGTGGCAACTTGCAAATAAATTTAATTGACTTTATTCGCAATTACTATTAATCATGTTGGAAAGAAAGAGACTTCGAAGACTATTCTTTTGTCTTCAATAAATACTATATATGTAGTATATTGATTTAACGTTGTTTTAATCTGTAAAATTTAAAATGAAAATGATTTTAGTTCACAAATTTAAAAAGTTTATTTTAATAAATTAAATTTTCAAAATAGAATTTTAACTTCTTAAATTTCTATTTTTAACTTATAATTAATTTAAATGATCAGCTTAGTCCATCAAATTTGAAGAATTAAAAAATTTTAAAAAATATAAAGAACCAAAATTAAATTTGTTTTGAATATCAACAGAATAAAAAATAATAAACCGTTGAGTATTTATTTGATGTCCCAAGGGACTCCATTATTGAATATTGAATCAGAAGAAATTGACCAGCTTTCAACGCCCAACCAACCCCTCATTAATTTGACAGTTAAGTGTCTGCAAATTTTATATTGTAACTTCAAATTAAAAATAAAATTAAAGAAGTGGAAATGTTTGAGACCCAATTAATAATTTTTATAAATTTTCATCGTGAAAGAGAAAAACTAAATTATGTGTTATTAAACTTTCGTCAAAGTACATAAAACAAAAGAAAATATATGTCTAGACTAGAAAAGTATAAATAGTTAAGATAAATTGGAGTGGATGGCTATTCTGTTGCTAAAGCTTCCCACGAAGATAATCTAGTAATTAATATGTTAATTAAACCATTTTTTTTAATACATATTACTTTAAATCATTTTTTAATTCATATTTTATTTTTGAAAATACTTTATTAAATTCGTATTAGTAGTTTAACATATTAGTTTATATTTTTTGGGTAAAGACTACAAGTATAGTTTCTTAAAGATATTCTTCATACAATTATGTTTGCTGAAGAGAAAATATATTAAGTTGTAATATTTATGATACAGTGAATTCTTCCCTACACACATATTTTGTTGTTCCTTTATTTATCTTCTCCTAATAAATGTCAATAGTTTTTAAAAAGTTTAATTAGTCAAATGATTTTTACTTTTGTGAGAGTGTCTTAAGTTAGTCTCAGCTTTTAAAAAAAATCAATTATACATTAACATTTTATTAAGTTATTTTAAAAAATATTACTAATGGAATTATGCCACATGTTAATATATGTTTTTTTTTGTCAAATGTTATTATTTTGATTTTAATTTAGTTTTTTATATATATTTTTTTATTAAATTTAATTCCATTTTTTTTAAAATAGAATAATATTGTCTCTCTAAATAAAATTTATTATTTGTATAAATATTATATTGATATTTTTATTAAAAATAATATTTAAACATATTACACTATTATATATTATTAATTCAATTTTTGTTAACTTATGTTTCTTTTATAAGATTAAATCTAATTAAATATAAATATTTTTTCCAAAAAAAAATAAGAATTTAAAATTAATATATTATTAATTCATGTTTTTTTATAAGAATAAATTAATTAATATCATTTTTATATCAATAATAAATTTGGTGTTATTTTAAATGGGACCAAATTTATTATTTGTATAAATGTTATGCTAAAATTTATATTAAAATTTAGTAGTTAAAATCATTATTAATGAAACATGGGTTAATAATATTCAATAATGTAATATGTTAAAAAATCATTTTTAATAAAATATCAATATAACATTTATACTTATAATAAATTTTGTCTCAATTTGAAGATGAATAGTATTGCTCCATTTTGAAAAAAATTGAGATTAAATTAAATTAAAGAAACATATAATAACCAAATTGAAATCAAAACACACTAAAACTTTTTAAAAAAGGAGACCAATTTGAGAATTTTCATCAAAGTGGAAACATGTGAATAATTAAGCCTTTTTAAAGTCTATCTCTTCCTATTGCACTTATATAAATATTACCAATAAACAACAATAGTCTATGCAATCACATTCAAAACTTAAGACATTAATAATACTGAAAACTGTACAAACAGTCAACACATGGTGGTCATTTAAATTAATTTAGGTTTACTATCTTGCCTCTAAACTGATGGACATATCATTTGAGCTGAATTCACACTTGGTGGATGAAGAAAAATCTTCATGGTGTGGATAAAATGCAGGCTGCTTGGGCTTGGGCAATGGGCTCTCACCATTCAGCATCAGAACCACACTTGACATGTTGGGCCTATCCTCTGGTCTTTCTTGCACGCACAAGAGCCCCACATGAACAATTTTCAACACTTCACTTTCAATGACTGAATCACCTAGTGATTCATCAACCAGCTCCAAAGGCCTCCCTTCACTCCACAATCTCCAAGCCTGAACAAAAATTAAATACAACCTTTGAGGTTAAGTATATAGAAATTAAACTCTTGTTAGAATAGTAACAAATTTATGCTTACATGCCCTATAAGGTTAAGTTGGTTCAGTGGATCAAGAAATTTTGTGTTCTTCCTCCCACTAACAATCTCTAGCACAATAACACCAAAGCTGAAGACATCTGATTTCACTGAAAAATATCCATACACTGCATATTCAGGAGGCATGTAACCACTGCAAGACAAAGTAGAACAAATTCAGATAAAAGAAAAAGTATACAACATTCATGGTATCTAGTTCAACTATCAAAGCATAAACAAGCTTACTGAGTTCCTACAACCCTTTTTGTATTGGCTTTAGTGTGATCACCAACAAGCATTCTTGCTAGTCCAAAGTCTGATATCTTTGGATTCATATTATTATCAAGAAGAATATTGCTTGCTTTGATATCTCTGTGAATGATCCTTAGTCTAGAATCATGATGAAGATATAGAAGACCTTTAGCTATGCCACTTATAATTTGGAAGCGTTTGCTCCAATCCAATAATTTCTTTCTTGTGTTATCTGCATGTCGTTGCCTAATTTAAGTTAAAATAATTTTGGCAGAAATGAGAGTACAAAAAAATCTGAGTAAAAGCCTCAAACCAAAAATGTAAAGATCCAAGCTCCTGTTAGGCATGAATTCATAGATTAAGATTCTCTCCTCCTCTTGAACACAACATCCTAGAATCTTTACAAGATTCCGGTGCTGAAGATTGGCAATCAACACCACTTCATTTCTGAATTCATCTAATCCTTGTCCAGAATTTTTGGAAAGTCTCTTAACAGCTATTTCTTGTCCATTTGCCAGAACACCCTGATAATTAAATGTGGACAAATATTCAAAATATATTAAGTGTAACATTGGTGGGATATCCTGATGTTACCTTGTAAACTGGTCCAAATCCACCTTCTCCCAATATGTTATTGACAGAGAAATTACGAGTGGCATTATCAATGGTTGATAAATCAAGGGTTGGTAAGTCAATGTCTTTCTTCCCATGTTTTATAGTGTTAGGCATCTGGTCCACTATATTTGTCTTTCCTGATATGGCAGCAGCAAATTGTAAACAAATGACAGCCTATTATTGTTTTATGGTTGAAATATACTTTGGTCTCTTATTTTAGTTTTTACTTTTTTGCATTTTGGTCTCTTAAAATGTGTTAGTCAAAATTGGTTTTTATATCAGTTCACCATACTAACATGGTCAACTTGATAGTATGGCAAAGTGTGAAAGATGACACATCAAGAAATTTAGTGCAATATGACAAAGGGAAAAACAAATTTAGTTTGACAAAAACACTTCCAAGACTAAAGTGGCACTTTTTAAACTTAAAGACCTTGAAACTAAATAAATGAGATGAAGGACCAAACTGTAGGTTAGCCCTGTTTTACTTTGGTGGTTGCCAATTCGTGTAGTGAACATTACATAAAAACTCACCTAATCTAAAGTTTACCTTGTTTCTCAAGTTTTCTCCGTATGTATAGAACTGATCCTAATGTTATGACTATAATGAACGCAACAAGTGCTGCCAAAACCACCACAAGCTTCTTGTTAATGTGCCTTTTATGCCAAGTGTTCTCTGTTAGAACAAAAGGAATATTAGAAAACACATTAAGCAGTAAAGGTAAGAACATTAAATGCAATGGTCGCACAAACCTGAGTGTCATGCATTATTTTTCTGTTTCAATTGAAAACTTACAAGTACCTATATCTGAAGCAGCCATTCGTATGTAAATCTCTTGTCCTTGGGAGAGATGTTTTCCCATATCCACAATGTTACCAAACCAAAGAAGGCAGCCACTCCCACCACCTCTGACATCTAAGTTTGTGTATGCTGTGCAAGAGCAGTTTTGCAAGCACACCCTCTCACATTCATCAAGACTCATTCTTGCGTCATACCAGGAGGAAGATGTGTCTGGCAATCTCATTCCCTCGTACTTAACAAAACCATCTTCATTGTCACAACTCAGACTCATTCTCCGAACACACCCACCAGACCAATCCAATGATCTCCACTTTTCTGTGAACTTAGGGATAAAACCATCCAAGCATTCACATATGGGGTAGCTATTTACATTGCAAACAGAATTTACACCACACAAGGCATAGTTTTCACACTGTTCCCTGGGGCCAGAGGCAAAAAGCTCCCAACTCTTTGTTCTCTCTGACCATGTGAAACGTTGATCGCTACCTGCTTGGTTGATCACAAACCTTGTAACAACAGAACGTTCCAAGAGTTCATACTCATAATACACTTCCTCCTTGGTTAACACAAAATAGTAATTGAAGAAATTGGGCAACAGTTTCCAAGGAACTCCTGAGAATTGATAACCATTCCACGAACCTGCTCTGTACAACCAAGTCCCTCCCTTTGTAGTCACTCTCTGAGGAAAACCATGAGGATCAATATACAATGAAAATTCCCCCACAGCAGGATCTTCCGTGTTCCTCCATGATGTCAGAGAACTAAGTGCACCTGTCACAAAACTGCTTCTGAGTTTCATTCCAGGAAGTAAAGTGTCACCAGGATAATCAAAGCTTTGCCACAAAATCTTTTCTGGGGCATTACTACCACCATCTTTCACAACAAGGTTGCCAGAGTCCAAGAGCTCCACAGTTGGCTTCTGAACAGTGGTTGATGCATTGGATGACCAAACATTTGCACCAGTGCCATCAAGTACAGCAAGATTCCCCCAATCACTGACTTTCAAAACCCCAGTGGAGTTATCCAATGGGGTGTTTCTGTTGGCCACCCATACAAATGTTCTAGGTGATATATTCTTGTAACATATGCAAAAGTAATATCTCTGAGAACTTCCAATGCTAAAGAATCCTGCTTCAAAGGTTCCAGATGCTGAAACCAGGGTTTCATTACGATGCAAGGGCTTATTTGGAGTGATACTGCTCAGTGCAGTGATGTTGGGTATGAAGGAAGAAAGTAAGAGAGAGCACCACACTATCACCTCATAGCAATCCATATAATTTATTCTATAACTTACGTATTGTATATGCAACTACTTATTCAACTTATATTGGACTAGAGCTTGCTAAAGCGTAAATTTTGAAAGAAGATTCCACATACGAACACGAGAGTCTTCATCCACATTAGAAAATAAGAAAAAGTAACTTTATTTTTAGTGGTTGGAGCGACCTGCACTAAAAATTTGACTTTTGATCATCCTCTGGTTTATGGTGTGGATGTAACACTCTTTAACTGCTCCAACTCAACTGGGGTCATTGAACAATTTCGTCAAGCAAAAGAATTAGACTTATCGAAAGTGTGGCATGGTTTGAGATGCTTTTTTTGCAGAAACATGTTTGACACTTCAAAACGCTTTCCCAATATTCATAAAAAATTAAGAACTTTCTGGGACCTAGAAGAAATCGTTGGTGGTAATAACTTCCACTGTGTAATAAAATAATGTCTCAGCTCTAAAGAATGATATCTCAGTAATTGCATACTCAGGGTCCAACTCATGATTGTTATATAATTATATAATACTAGTATATGAAATGAAATAAATACCTTTATATGGTGAAGTGTTGAAGTATAAGCCAGTAATAGATATCCACATGCATACCTAGAAGCATAAAAGAGATTACAGTTAAATTTGCAAGCATGACAACAACATTCAAGCACAAACTCAAAGCATTAGTTAATCATATAATTCAAAATATCTGGGTTCTAAATCTCCATTTCGGATAGTCTTTCAGGTGAAGCCATAACATAATTCTTTGTCAGGAAATCCATTTAACAGGCTAATTACAAAACTTGGCCCTTTACATAATTATCTATTTTATTACAAACATCGGATACCTAAAGCCACTTGATAAAGACTGCAGTTTTATATGCCATATTGCCTCCAACCATGTAATGGATATTTCATAAATATGGTCTTTTATTGTTTCAAAAGATTTCGTCTCAGATGAACCTAATTAAGTCGAAAGATATTAAAATTAGATCATAGAGTGATTAAGTTGCAATATGTTGAATAGACATCATCTTAACGTTAGTGACACAAAAGGAATAAAGCAAAGGAAAATGAATGATGAAAATTGAGAAATTTTTTTAGGTTACTATTGCAATAAGTCTTTTACCAATTACTTCTCGTTATTTTTTCCATTTTGTATTATTCAAATTCTTAAAGATAAGTTACTTGTTGAATTTAAGGATGATCATGGATTGGATTTTTCAATATCCAATCTAGATTCAATAAAATGACTAGAGTTATAATCTAAATTTAGTTAATTTAGTTAAAATGAATCTAAATTAAAATCTAGATCCATTTCAATTACATTTACTAAATTTGAATTTTTTTCAATCTAATTTAATTGGATTAAAACTAGCTTTAATCTACTTTGTTAATTAGATCAAATTGAATGAGATTGATCTACTATATTAGATATGGATTTGGACGATTGAGCTCAACCCTTCGTCTTAGGCTAATTTAGTCTGAATTTTTTACCCAGGCCGATTCGATTCGACCTTAGATCCTGATTGACTCGGCTTGATTTTTGGTTGAGACTGACTCAACTAATATTTGATCAGGGCCAAGTGGACCCACCTTCATCCAGGATTGTCTCGATCAACCTTCGCAAGAAGTAACTCAATTAACTTTTGGTTGGGGCCAACTTGATATGTGAACTTATTCACTTTATTATTTGTACGTGTTAGTATATACTTGTCAATTTTGTAACAATGATCGAATCTAAATCTAATCCAAATCCAATTAAAGGATTGAGATTTGGATTAAAAATCCAATTTAAGCGATTGGATTTAAAATTAAAAAATATGAATTTAGATTTGGAATAAATCGATTTAAATTGATTTAAAACAATATGGATTTAGATTATTTTGGAATGTCTCAAAATTATTTATTTACCCTTAATTGAATTATTCTATCAATAAAAAAAATGAAAAATACTGTTTTAAAATTTAAGAGTAATTTTTCTCATATATATATTGTTTTTTTTTTGGAATAGTGAATTTCAGGAGAAAGAGAAGTGAAAGTAAAGTTTTTAGACAAGGAAAAGGTTATGAGAAATTATTATAAATTAATATTATTGTTATTATTATTTATGTTATTATTGTTATTATCTATTTTATTTATTATGATTATTATTTTAATAGTAAAAAATCATATTTTATTATTTTTATTACGTTTAATTATTTTAACTATTCTTGTTTTTTATCGAAGTTGCATATGAGCTCTTTAAATTTGTGTCTCAATTCATTCTGTCATTTTAAAAAATTGAAGCAATCAGGTCTTTTTCGTTAGTGCATTACTAACATCGTTAAAGAGGTATCACATGTCAATTCGTGATTTTTTTAATATTTTTACAATAATTTTTATTTTATTTTATTTTTTATGTATTTTTCAAAAAAATAAAAATTTGTCAAGTGGCAAGCAAACATTGTGCCATGTGGCAATGACAATGTGATGTGGCAAAGACAGTGTCACGTGTCACTATCATGTTATGTATCATTGTACTAGTTTCAATTTGGTCTTTATATTTTCATTTTTTCTCAATTTAGTCCTAATTTTTTTTAAATAAATAATTTCAACCCTTTTCAAAATAAAACGAATTTTAATTTGTATATAAATGTTATACAAATATTTTTATTAAATATTTCTAAAAAGATTTAGTTTATTTATATTTTACATTGACTTAATTATATAAATGTTAATTATGTTTTTTACATACACCTATAAGAGTTAAGAAAAACTAGTGGTAAAACTAAGAATTGAAATAAAATTTGGGAGAGTGTGGAAGAGCATGGAAGAATAAGAAGGAGTACTAGTAACAACCATTAACTAGGTTTTCATGAAATTTTCTCCAACTTTTTATTTAAAAAAATAAAATTCTACGTCATTAACTTGTTTTTAAATATACCTGTAAGAGTTTAAAAAAGTGTAACGTGACACATTGGTATGGATTTTTCAAATGACGCATGACTCAATGAACAAGTTAATGACGTGCCACGTTATAGTTTTTTAAACTCTTATAGGTATATTTAAAAACAAGTTAATGACATAGAATTTTATTTTTTTAAAAAAAATTGGAGAAAATTTCTTAAAAACCCTAATTAAAGGTTGTTAATGGTACTTCTTATTCTTTCGTGCTCTTCCACCCTTTTCCCATTTTATTTCAATTCTTGCTTTCACCACTTGTTTTTATGATTAACATTTATATAATTAACTCAATATAAAATATAAATAAACTTGTTAAAAATATTTAATGAAATATTAATTTTAATAAAAATATTTGTATATCATTAATATACAAATTAAATTTTGTTTTAATTTAGAAATGGACGAAATTGTTTAATATAAAAAAAATTAAGACTGTATTGAGACAATAAAAATATAGGAATCAAATTGAGACTAGTGTAATGACACATAACATGATAAAGACATGTGACACATGTCACACTACCATTGTCACGTGACATTGTCATATTGACACGTGGCAAACTTTTTTCTTTAAATGTATAAAAAATATTTATAAAAATCAGAAACTGACATGTAGCACCTCTTTTAGTGGTGTTAATACTGTACTAACAGAAAAAGGACCTAATTCCATTAATTTTTCAAAAATAAAAATCCAATTGAAACAAAAAAATTTGAAAGACTAATATGTGACTTGAATCCAAAAACGACCGCTACAATGATTAAACATTTTTATTATGTCATATTATTTTACTATAAAAATATAATAAAATTAATTATATCAAAATAATATATATATATATATATATAAAAGTTAGAGAATCGATACTATTATAAGAGAATAATTACATGTATATATTTTATTATATCTACGGTCCTTTGTTTGTAAATCTTTAAATGTGAAGAAAGTTTTTGAAAAAACATTGTATCGCATTTTGTGTTTTTCTTTTACTGAATTTCGATCTTTCTTTGCATATCCATGCGTATATGTGTTAGCATTGTTGGGAACAAACACATCATACATCATTATATTAAGATAAAAATTAAATAAATAAATGAAATATAATTCTTTTTAAAGTAGGAGAAGTCATTAGATTTCAAGAATATAGATTATGAACTCAATTGAAGACGAGAATTATTAAAAGAACTATTATATTAAGAAATATAATGATAAACATTCGAGAAGTAAATTATATATATAATTATTTTTACTCAAACTCGACTTTATTCCACGTTTTTATTTGGGATAATCTTTAGTCCTTATGAGTTCTTCAAAGATTTCAGGCAAAATCATCTTTCCTTCATTACTTCCTATCATAATAGTTGAATCCTCAATCTATTGTGTATTGAAGAACTTAAATTTTGAATTGCGAATCCTATTATATTATTATGTGAGTCATATCCTATGCTGAGTCTTACGATTCATAATCATTATATAAACATTAAAAAGTTTAACATATACTTAAATATTCATAAACATTATATAAACATTAAAAAATTTAACATAAGTTATATAATTACACAAAGAAATAATTAATAACAAACCAACTTCATAATCAAATAGAGTGATATACCTATGTGCATTTACTGTACAATTTTAGCAACACAATCTTCAAAAACATGATAGTTGTGTTAACATTGTTTGAAAGAAATACATTAAGTGTTCACTGGGAGAAAATGATAACCCAAACTAGCAATATTTGAGTCACTGAACGAAAATTTGGCTTGTCTAACAAGTTACAAGTCGAAAAGCATAAACTTTAAACCCTATTAAACAACGATGAAACAATTGAACGAGTCTATCAATCGCAAAAATGAGTATTTAATTATTAATTTTGGATTAGAAATTAAAAATCCATTAAAACCTTCTAGTAATTCATAAAGTAGAAAATTCATAAGTAGATTTTCTATTTTAATTATTCAATTATTGTCAAATCATTAAATCTATTTTTTTAAAGATATTTTTTTATATATTTTCTTCTAGGTTAATTCAAAGTGAAATTAGGATATTTGGAGGCTGCAGCCTCCAAAGGTATGTAATAAAAGTATGGGTGTTGCTCTCTCCACCACCACACCTTTCTTCCTCCACCTCCCCTTTATTATTTTGCCCCTCAGTAAAATTTTATTTTTAGGGTTATTATTTTTTAATTTTACCCATTCACAACCTATTTCACTAATAACCTATTCTAGTCCCGTGAATGAGTAAAATACTTTTTTTTTTCATTTTAATATTATATTTCTTCCTCTCTTTCTTTCGTTGTGAGATACTACAAGTTGTAAAGGTTGGTGGTGGTGGAAAGAATTATCAAGCAGTCTCCCTCTCGTGGTGCAGTATCGCTCTCGTGATGCAGTGCGTGGAGTGGTGCAGTGCGTGTCGTGCTTCCTCGTATTCGAATAAACCTTGAAATAAAACCCTAAAATAAAAAACGTAACCTTTAAAGGAGGTGACATCCTTCAACGGATGTCGACATCCGTTTTACCTTAAACGGATGTTGACATCCGTTGAAGATGTCACCTTCGTTTAAAGGTTACTTTTTTTATTTTAGAGTTTGTTTTATTAGGGTTGATGTATACTTCCTCACGCTGGTTGATGCTCTGGACGCTCCTCGATGTTCCTCCACACCACGGCGGCGATGCTACTTCACACCACGGCTGCAATGGAAGCTTTCAAACCAAAAGAAAAAACTGGGAAGAAAAAGGAATGAAAGTGCGGAAGGTGAGGAAGTGAAACGAAAATGGGGAAAGAGGAAGAGAGTTCCGTGGGTGGGTGGTGGGAAAGTAAAATTAGGGTTTCAAATTATTTAAAATAAGGTAAAAGTAAAAATATTTTTAACTTAAGAATATAATTGTATTTAAAATAATGTGGAGAGGTGGAGGAAGTATAGGGTGGTGGTGGAGGGAGCAACACTCTAAAAGTATAGAAAAAGACAACTTCTATGGGCTTTAGAAATTAGGATATTTTTTGGGCTAAATAGTATAAACCGGGTCGCAAACCCAACCCGCTCAAAATAGAAATTATGGATTTTTGTGCCTTGTGTAGCTATACAGGAATTAAAGTATTTGAATTTGTTATATTAATCTTATGTTCAATATTCTATCGATATGAGCGAAGATATTTTATGTTGCTTATCTTGGGATGTCAATTCAGAGATGAATATGTAGCACATGGGTTGTCAAATAACAATGTAGTAGTAGGGAATCATGTCTGCTTCGTGATGGTACTAATTTTAAATAATAATATTTTAGTCATATTTATTTATTTTTTGATTTGAAATCTTAGTATATATTAAGTGAATTATTAAATGAATGTACTTTATTAGGAAAATTAAGTATTATATGCAAAATTCGCTCATATGTAAAGTATTAAACTTTAACGTTACCGTATTAGGTTTTTTGGCAGCAGTATTGTAAAGGAATCAGATATCTGTGAACCTAACCGATTATTCAGTTACTTTTGGGTTTTTGTTTTTATTACTTTTCTTTTCTTTTCTTAATTAAATTGGCAATAATATCTTGATATTCCAAAAAAGTTATATAATCAATTAATACTTACTAAATAATTGTTTTTTATAACGAAAGTTTACTTTCTTTAATAATTGGACTATTCTTGAGAACAGGTGGCTAATGATTATATAATCGTAAAAACGCAATTTTCCTAATTAAATTAATTTATTTCCATTGACCAACTTAACGAGTACAGAGGTAATTGGTTTGTTCATTTTCAGTTATTTGATTTTGCTGACAAATACAGAGACAGATATGACATTAATTAGCATTAATTTTGCTTGAAAGTATATTGCATATTAATTAATGGCTACATTGAATGTTTCTCTTGTTTAATTGTGTGTTGTTTTGTACAAGCTGAATATTGAACATTTACTCTACATTTGTAATAGTCACTGCGTAACTGAACTTTTAATTTACCAAATATTTAATATAAATTGAACAGTTCATTATCTTCCCACAGTCTTAAATTATGAAGGATTAAATAAGTTTTTTTAATTACTCATCTCAAATGCTTCTCTTTAACATTACGATAAGATAAAGGTTTATAATTTATAACTTTCAATCATCTCATAATTTTTGTAAAAGGAACTCAAATTTTAATTATATTGAATGAACTTATACCCATGTAAAAAAGAACAATTAGAAAACATTTGTCTTTTATATATTCTTTTTTAATAACTTGATTTGTATTTGTTTTTCAACTTTCTCATTATTGCTTATTTTCTTTTAAAATCAAACATTTATTGTTTTTTTAACTTGCTCAATTTTTGTGTGACTTTTATCAATTGTATTCAATCTTTTTTCTTTAACAAAGTTGTTGTTAATATGTCAAAAAAAGATAAAGTTGTTATTTTTTTATGATGTTCAAAGAAAATATGAGTATAAATATGTGATAGTTAGTGTTAAGTTATATTTGATCGATAGAATAATTTTTAAAGTACATTAGTTGCTTGTTATTGAGTCTATAAATACTGTAAACCAAGTTAAAATGTTCTTAAAATCAAAATAATTACAATATAATCAATTAAGATTAATTCTGACACAAAAATATTCATTTCAAATTATATGCCTGTTCGTTGATTTGTATTAATCTATTAACATATTAATCTAATTGATTAAAACATAACACATTTACAAGTTTTCAAAATTAAAATACATTAATCTATTACAATATTTTTATAATGGATTAATATCATCAGTAAATAAATTTCTCTTTAAAAATCAACTTCCTTCTTATTTCTAACTATGAGATTTGAAATAAAAATAAGAGAAAGAAATATGTGAAAGTTTTTGGAGAGATTAACATAATTTTTCAAGTTTCCATCGAGATTAAAAAAGATTAGATTAGTCCTAAGGTTTTGTTGTTTGACTTAGGATTGAGATGTAAAATTTGCACATAAGTGTATTCATTTTATATGTTTTGTTTGTTCTTCTTCTATATTTTTTTCACTGCGTAAGAGATATGTTAGGGTAATTGTGTTTAGCATTATCTTGGTTGAAAATCTTGAAGTGTATTTTAATTTCTTGTATATTTAGAGAGTATGATTTAGATAGGTGAATCTTGTAATCTTAACTCTTGGTATTTTAATGAAATTCTAGCTAAGGTTGCTAAAAGTCGGAAGTAGATTCTTAATGAATATAAAACTTGGTGTTTCTTGTTTTTTCTTTTGTCATTTTTTAGTATCATGATAATTATTAAAGTTACAAAAACTAAGCATTCTACCACACATGTTAATTGATTAAAGATATTTTGAAACCAGTTTTAAAAATTAAAAAAAATTCAAATTATTGAAAAACCAATTCACTTATTCTTAGTTGAGAAATATTAGTTACAGCTAACAGAAGTTTCCTTAACTCTTTTTAAAAAATTATTATCAAAATTTTAACTTCCTCTAAAATAGAAACACAAGATTTATAATTTGTTATGGTTGTAAAAAGATGATATATGAATCTAAATATTTATCTGCTCTCAATTATTGAATAATAACTACATTTTATTTATATTTTTCTGGTGTTTCTATCTAATACCCGATCTATTTTCTTTGTCATTTAATTCACTCCCATACATATTATACAATACTGATAATTAGACAAAAGAATATTGACAATTAGAAATGAAATATTAAAAAAATCAATAATATCTTTCAGTTTATATTGTCAATTTTAAATAAAAAAACACACTATACAATACTTGCATTACCATTCTCGTCTAATTTCAGTTTTAAATAAAATTTAATTAAACTACTCTAATTAAGAACATACCTTGAATCGAAAAGAAGAATTGTTGCGAGAAAATACAATTACATGTGACAATTAGAAACTACTTAAAAAGAGAAGTTGTTGTGAACAAAGAATAAAATCAGCACACACTCCTCACAAACGATAGCATCGACAACGATTTCACAAATAAGGAAATAGTAAAAGCTTTTAAAAGTAGAGGTTTTGGTGTCATGAGGAGTCTTTAAGTAGCATCAATGAGAATAAGAATGAATCTTACTCCTATAATGAGTAGTTCTCATCCATTTCTTTTAAGTTTTCTTACAAATGACACTCATAAGCATTGTTTTTCTTTCAAAACAACCCAATTAATCTATCAACTTAATTGTAAGATTACTAGTTTGACTTAGTTCATTCATAGGATGAGCTCAAGGTAATTTCGTTAAATAAAAAATTGTAGGATCAAATATATAAGAATAATGCAAAAACTCTTTTTCAACTTATCATAACTTGATGTCTTAATCTACATGGTTTGGATTGTTAGTAAATTAAGAATCTCTCGTGTATAATTTTAACATTTTTCTATGTTTAATACTACAAATTGACTATCTGACCTAATTTGATAAAATTATCATCTACCATTATAATAATCATTCAATTCTAGTATGTCATGCATCAATTCAATATACTTAAAGGTAATTACTCATGCATGTTCAAATTTCTCTTTTCAAGACATATATATTAAATGTGTATATTAATAAACCTTCCTAGTTATATACAAGTGGTATGGGTAATTACTTCTAAACATACATAAGACTTATATTCACTAAGTAAATTAGGTCTTGAACGATTATTTTCTCTTTCAATAATATTTATTGAGCAAAGTCTCATACATATGAGCAAATTAGGTAAAATAAAATATTCTATAAAATTTATTAATTTAATAAATATTGTAATATGTAATAATTAGAATCAAGATTATGTTAATCCCTTAAGTAAAAATCTGTAAACGAGACATATTTTTGTCTTTGTATTCATTATATTAATCAAATATCTCAAGATTTGAGTACAATGCATGATCATC
The DNA here is from genome assembly GCF_016808095.1 of Vigna angularis. Classification (NCBI taxonomy): domain Eukaryota; kingdom Viridiplantae; phylum Streptophyta; class Magnoliopsida; order Fabales; family Fabaceae; genus Vigna; species Vigna angularis. Next base: position 11,703,578 of record NC_068980.1, read on the forward strand.
TATTCACCTTTGGTACAATGGGGAGTTATATAGTTTGGACTTGACATAAAAAAGTATTATACAAGCCTACAAGATCTTGAGAAACATATCATGTGGACGAATAGATGAATGATCATTTAAAAGATATGGTACATGATGTTGATGAAGATAATTTTGGAAGAGCTCATTCATATGATTCTCTTATGTCTGATTCAGAGGAATAGTTGTACCCATGATGTGCTAACTTTACACGATTATCGGAGTTGGGGGGAAACGTGATGTTGAATATTTCAATCATACAACTATGGTACATGTAAGATTTTTCATTGTGTTCCATATTTAAATCTTGGAATTGCTACTTTTTAATTTATACTTAACTGTCTTGTTATAAGTACATGGACACAATAATTGTGGATTAAGGTTGGGCTTCCATATATGGATTTATTGAACGTCAAACCATTCAATTTTTTAGAAACACACTTGAGCACAAGCAAACTTATATGCAAACATGGATGTCTGAGTCATAAAGAGAGATGTACCTTGCACCTTAAACTGAATGTAATATTTTAAATGTTAATTATTTGACTAACTGTTTATGATTCATGGTACCATTGCCAACTAGAGTATGGTTTTGCTTCCGAAGATGAAACTTGATTTGAAATCCATGTTACAAATGTAAGTGTTATTCTTTTTCATATCATCTACTTAGTTATATTAATACTAACCTATGTTTCCAATTCCAATCTAATTAGAGTTGTGGGTAGGTTTATAACATAGCAAATTCAAGTATTATATCTAAAGGTTGGAACTAATTCATCTTAAAGTTATTAATTTTCAAATGTCATTTTATGATCTTGATATATGTAATTATTTTCTTTGTCATGTTTAGTATAACAAGCAGCTAGATTTCTAGGCATGTGACTATTATGTCATGGTTTGGATAAAAAACATCAGTCGAGTAAGAATTAATGATGATTAGAATGAGATAATAATATATACCTTTAACATATTAGAAATCATATCAAACTTTAAACATTAGTATCCATACATAATGAAGTTATGTTATTTTTTCATTAATCAATTTATTAATCTATCACCTATAACGGATGACACAATAAAGAAGACAAGATAAGAGTCGACAACGTATCTATTGGAATGATGGAATTAAGATCCACTATAACAATAGTTACTTTACTTGAAAATGGTGTTATTTTTTTATTATGAAAGTTCTAATTATCTCTTAAATAGTTTGGGTTAGTAGTTTTAGTTCTAATATATAATATGTGTAAGAAATTTTCTAAATTATGCTAGATTTTTGCTTAACTTTTCAAGTTTAGGTAAATTGTAAATATAAAAAAAATTCTTAAATAAAAGTTAGCATTCAACGCCAATTAGGGTACTAACATACTTTAAAAGACATCATACTATACCATAACTAACGTCTTTTGACATTTGTTAATGTACTAACAAATATCATATATTGTTCAATTTTAGTTTGAAATGACATCAATCAAACCTTGGCATGTGGTATTGGTTGTTAAGAGATATCATACTCTCACTGCCATTCTTAAATATTTATTTTCAATTATGATATTTGACATTTTTGACTTAAATATCATAACTTTTTTTGATATTAAAAGTAAAATGTAACATAAGTGCATAAGTCATTAGTGAAAATTGTTTATAATTATGTAAATATTATATATATATATATATATATTTATTGTTTATATTTATATTTCTCTAAATGACATGATATTTATACTTAAAAAAAGTTGTTCAAAGGAGTCATGTAGGCAATTATATCTATATGAATTATTTATCTTTTATGAAATGATTATTTTAAGTAATTAGTAGTAAAGTAATTCTAAAGTAGATGTTACATCACTAATATAAATATAAAGGTAAATTAAAATATAATGTTGCAATACTTAAACTTTAATGAGAAGATTCCGTAGTGAAGTGGTGCCTGTGCTTTATTCTCTTGTCTTCTCATAACGTTTCATATTCCTTTCTATCTGAAACTTCCACCTCATTTTTATTCCCTTTTCTCTCTTCTTTCTTTCATCGTCACTGTCTTTCTTACGATGGTAGGTAGATAGATATCTGGGGTCGTCGTGCGTGCGTGGCTTCCTCTTTTCTTCAGTTAGCGTGCCATCTTTGACTGTAATTATCTTTGCCTTTTCTGCTCCATGCTTTTTCATTCTTTTTTTATTCTGCTTTTTCTTTTTTTCATGCTTTTTGCACGATTTTTGACATCGCAGTCCTACCTACTCATGTTTTGTTTGAACAAACCGACCAAGCTATGGATTTACCTACTCTCAAATCATCGATTGGAAACCAGGTTTTCATTAACATATGATTTTTTGTTTATTATTTAATGAAATATGTGTTGATATCATCTAATAAAAACTGAGATCTATGTACTTACAATTAATTAACAATAGAATATACATTTCTTTTGCTTCACAGTAAATTAGATGGAAAAAGCATTCTGGATTGGATAGTTTACTTAGTAAATAAATAGTACTCTACTCATTGGAAATGTAGGCAGTTTTTATATTTTCAATTGCAATAATTTCTTTGAAAAATAAGTTTATTGCTTTTTGATTGATTAAGACTGTAGTTTCCTTTCACACTATCTTATAAGTTAAACTGCAAATTATGGGTATAACGTTTTTATATTTATATAAGCATCAAACATTTTATCCACGTATGCCTAGATGGTTGGTTTAGGCTATAACACTAGGAGTTAATTGTGTTAACAAAGTGATGTTTACATAACACTCAAGGGACAAGATAGAAGCAGATGTTTTAAATTTTAACCCAAATTAGGTAGTCATTTCCTGTTTTCTTTCTTATTTTGTAATTTGTAATTTGTTATGCAATTGTTAAAGTTTGTTGGTTTTGTTTTTTGTTTTTACTATATGCTGGGTTCTTTCACAGAAAAATGTTGGAAGTATATTCAACATAAATAGATCATATGATCATCATAATAAAAAAAGAGATTAAAATGTTATCTTTAACTTGAAATAATTAAATTTTTTAAAATAATAGATTTCTCAGTTTCTTTTTTTATATAATGCTCTTTTTCCTACTCAACGCAGGCCTAGGGTACAGGTTTACATTTGAAATTCATTCCACATTATGATGGCTCTTGTTGACTATGAAAAGGTGATTGTTCGAGTTCTCGGTTGGGGAGGGTAATTGCCAGGTTAGTTTTCTATTAGTTTGAGTTGGTGGTTTTTATAAGAATAATACAGGTGCAACACTCTATTGCTTTCCATTAGTGGCTCACCTTATACAAAATAATGTATAATATATGAAGAATATTATAACATTTTTTTTATCTATGTACCGTTAGAAAGATAACCAGAACATAAGATAATGTTAAATTATTTTAATATTAATTATCTAAATATAATATTTACTTCTTATTTAAATATATTTATATATATTTTTAGTCTTAAATTTGGATGTAAAATTGAAATTAATTAATGTTCTGAAATTAATCACTATATATTTGAGATATTGTTTGTTTTGAAAATTGAGCCATTGTCACAGTTTTGTTTTTGAAAAGTGTTTCAGAGAGTGAAAAAAAATGAGTATTTAAAATGTTTTGGGTCTTCACTCTTAAAAGATGTGAGACTATTGCGTGTGAAAGAAAAAATTATTATTCTAAATTTTGATCTCAAGCTTTAAAAATAAATGAATATAATTATTTTCACTCAAGGACATTAACTTTTTAGTTTGGGATGAAAACGAGTTCCACCTTCCTTTCAAAGTTTAGAGACTAAAAAGACAAAATTAAAGATGAGAACCAATTCCACTTTCGTGTCAAAATTTCAGCACTAAAAATACATTTATCCTTAATAAAATTAGTAGACAATGATAATAGCAATAAGTAAATATAAGTATTGACTCTTAAGAGTACTGTAATCTAAATAATAGTGAGTTAACCCAACCTGACTCATTTATTAACGACCTGAAAAAATTTGAATTCGGCTTGACCCACCACGGCTTGGTGGGTTAAACAGATTGTCTCACTAGCTCACTTAATTATAAGTTTTTTTTTTAAAATAAAAAAAAATTATAATTTTTTTTAATTCAAATCTAAATAAACACTCTAAAATGATGTTAAATTCAGACAATTTTAAAAAAAAATATCATACAATCCAAGCGTAATCCAAAAACAAGCATAAAAGGCGAATAAATAAGCCTTTAATATTGATAATTTTTGTATCACTTATCCATATGTAATATTATAGTCTTGAATAGATAAATCTATAATATTTTTCTCTTTTGAAACATCTTTTTTTCTTATCTCATCTACAATATAATAAAAAAATGTTAACTAATAATATTGAAACACAAAAATAATAAATAATTAAATTAGGTGGGTTGGCTGGGTTGGTGAGTCAATCCGACTCACCACAGGTTCAATCTGGTGAGTCGAGTTCTAAGTGAACCGGGTTGAAAACTAACCCGCATAAAAAAATTACATTTTTTTCAAACCCAACCTAGCTCAAACCCGTGGTTAGTCGGGTTGACTCGCGGGTTACAATCCATTTTGACAGCACTAATAATAAAGATATGAAGTGATTATAGGAATTAAGTTGTAGAAATTAAATTTTCACATTTTTGAGAAATTGGATTCTAAACATTAGTATTTCTAGGAAGATTTTCGTAAAACTTTAAATGAAAAGAGAAAGAAAAAAATGACAAAAACAAAATAAGTAATAAATTATTATAGGAGGTAGGCTTAAATCTAATGATAAATTGGCTTTATTTACAATGTATGTTAGATCTTTTACTATCTCTCTCACATTGATATATGCTTATTTCGTGTATGTTACTCAATATTTGTAGGTAGTCCATTAACGATTCGAAAGCGAATGACTAGATAAGTTTAACATATCTTAAAAAGATAGATTCTCATGCCATATTATAAAGTGAGTTTAAGTGTAACTTATTTCCACAAAACTGACTTGTAAAATAAATATCACCCTTACTTATATATACTATAAATTAATCTTATATTTAATCGATATAGGATGTCCAATACACCATCACATATATATCTCATACATGATATTATATATTTGTGAGTAATGGTATGATGTGGTCTACTACTAATGAGTAATACGATAAACCTAACAAATCTTATTAGGATAGTCAATAATACCATATTAATAAGAGTTTAAACATAATTCATCCTTATAGTAACTTAAACTAAAAATTAAGTAAACCTATAGTATATAAAGAAACAATTCTCACCTTACACTAATTTTGTAACTTAAACTTTACCCATGATAGGGTTTTACTTTTATTACTTTGACTCTAAATTTCGTACAAGGAGTGTTTGGTTCTTTACGTACGCTATCTTGTAGGATTTCACCATCAAAATTTATCAAAATAAAGAGAATCAAGTCTCACTTTTCCCCACCCTTTCATCTCTTTCCTCTATATTTCCTTTTACCTTCCCTTTACTATTCCCTTCAATTACATTTTATTACATTTCTCTCATCAAACCATGATCAATAATAATATAGTCTTGCCACCATACCCTAATTGGTGATACATAGTTGCATTAAATCATTCTAAAATTATAAAATTAATTTAAGCTTTAAAAATAGTTAAATAAATTGCATTAAATTACATCACAGTTTAAAAGTGAATCAAACTAATTTGAATTAGTACCGACTGTTTTAAATTTGGTTGAATTATTTTAATTATTTCAAGTATTACTGATAACCATTTAATTTAATTGGCTTCATTTTGCAATAATTCAATTTCAAAAAACTAAACTAATATAATAATCAGTTATTTTTTAAACAATTTAGTTTTTCTTTACATAATTCAATTCAGTTAAACAGCACTTTAGTTTAATTAAAATATTTTTTAAGAGCTCCACACCAAACTTCTTTCCTTTGTATACAATTAAGTGTGTGTATTATTTGTTAGAGTAGAAAGAGAAGATTAAATAAGTATGAAGAAAGTGAAAACAATGTGTTTATCCCATTAATTTTGTTTTCGTGCACAAAAACAAGAAAAAAATATCGATTGCCCTTGGAACTTGTCAAACCATGGCATTAGGGGACAGTCTAATTATTTTTCTGTAAACTTAAAAGCTTTGTTAGGTCTTAAATGGTTTTGTAATTAAACTAAACTGAAAATGGGTTAGTTAATAAATTTGACAATTTTGGTATATTGAACGAAGAAAAAATTTATGAAGAATCAAGCTTTTGTAGAATTTCTATAAGTTAGATTTGCTAAAAAATAAATATGTTACAGTAATTTTTTATTTAGGCTAATCTACTTAGCAAAGGTAATTCGTTGGATGTAATGAGTGTTTCGATAGGGGCCTGATAGTGAGCGAATAGAACAATATACTCAACAAACAACAAATATTCTAATAAAATGTGTAGGGGTGGGCATAGTTCATCTAACTGAACTTGAACTGCACTTAACTGTATTGTTTTATACTTAAAAAAACTAAACTGTTTTTACTAAAAACTAATTAAACTATTTTACAGTTCAGATTAAAAAATTGAAACTTAATAATTTTAGTATGGTTAACTAGTTAACATGTGTCTTTTCATCTTTCTTTGTCTCTTCATCTTTCTTCGTCGGAATCTCTTTTTATCACCACTACACCTCACACAGATTTTGCCAAGGTTCGTTGCTCTCTTCCTTCCTACCGCTGCCCATCCCGCCGTCGCCCATCCCGCTGTCGCCCATCTCCCTCTATTAGCCCTCTAGGGTTTCGTCATCGGTTCTCTTTTCGCTCCAGCGTCAATTTACATTCAATAAACACCTTTGGCTTCTTACCATAAACCACTCTCAAGGTTTCCAAACACGTTAGCTTCGATACCCCTCAAAAGCCCGACTCAGTCATCGCTTTCTTCAACAGAAATGGATTCACCCACGCTCACATCAACAACATCGTCAACAGAAATGGATTCACCCACGCTCACAAGCAACGCTGACGAGAGGCTTTCGCCAAAGTTTCAATTTTTACGCTCAAAAGGTGCTTCTGTTTCTGATATCGTTCACCTTGTTAATAGGTGCCCCAGAATCCTCGTATCCAGCCTCAAGAACAACGTGATCCCCTCCTTCGAATTGGTGAGAATCGAGAAGATTGAAAGAAGACAGTGGGTCATTTGATTTGATGAATTATTAGATTGAAGAGTTTTGTGAGTTGTTTCTGCACCGCTAGTTTGAAGCATAAATTGACCATTGCATTTGTCTATTTCCATTACTGAACGTGAAAGAGAAATGTATGAAGAAGAGTATTTTTGATGCAAACTGAACTGTACTGCAGTATGAACTAAAAAAATAGTTTAGTTCAGTTATCCTAAACTATTTTTTAGTTCAGTGCAGTTTTGTTGAAATAGTTTATAATTATTTATAGATTGTAATAGTGCAGTACACTGTAGGGCAGTTTGCCCACCCCTAAAAATGTGGCATAATAGGTCAAACAAACAAGAAATCTCATTATAATAGACTTTAATGCATAACTTCAATACCATGTTAAGAAGTGGACTTTAAGCTAATTTAATCCTACAAAATTGGCTTGTAAGACGAGGTTTATACTTATATCTCTAAATTAGTCTTATCACTAGTTGATGTAAGACTTCCAACATGATATAAAAGTTATAAGTTATAGTCTATTTTCATGAAGTTGTTATTTGTTAGGTTTATTGTTCCACTCTTATCGGATCACTATTGAACTATCCATCAAGGTCCTTTTGCAATATATATATATATATATATATATAAGTTAGTTTCATGAGATTAAGTTAAACTTAAACTTCACTTTTTAACATTTTTAACATTTTGAGGGAGCTTCATGTTAATCATCCTTGTTCCTAAGAAATATGGATCATGGAGGATGTATGTTGACTGTCGGGCCATAACTAACATCACCATCAGGTTCTCAAAGATTACTCACTTCATTCCTTACCACAAGAGTCATGATGCTAACCATGTGGCCAAGCTATTTTTGAAGGAATTGGTGAGACTCCATGACATCCCAAGGAGCATTATGTCAAATAGAGATGTGAAATTTGTTAGCCATTTTTGGAAAGTGTTGTGGGGTAAGTTAGTTACAAAACATCTCTTCTCTACAACTTGTCATTCTCAATCGAATGAATAAACCAAAGTGGTAAATTGAAGTCTTTCTTAACTGCTTAGATTTTTTATAAATAAGAATATGAAAACTTGAGAGGATTGATTACCTCATATGGAGTTTGCTTATAATAGAATAATTCATTCTACAACTCATATGTCTTTGTAGTTTATGGTTTTAATCTTTTAACTCCCTTAGATTTGTTGTTTTTACCTACACTAGTGCAGAATTGGCCTTTAACGTCAGCACATAGACGTCCGTCCACAAAAACACCAACGTAAATAATTGACCGGTGGCATATCCGTAAATAAGTGGAACTGTAGACGTCCGTTGTGGAGGGGGACGGACGTCTATAATACTATAGATGTCACGACCCCTCCAACGGACGTCTAAAACGCCCCGCGAATATCAATTTTTAAATCCAAAACACGTCATAGTAGTGATGGCCCCGATGTCTATACTATTATAGACGTCGGGGCCCCCAAGTACCGGACATCTAATGATATTTATACTAAAACGCGAACCCACGAGGAGTTACGCTCACTGTTCATCGTCTTTCCCGCGATTTCACTCTGCGGCAAAGCTTTTCCAGGTGCGTTTTCTCTCTTTTGGACCGTTTAAATTCACTTTTAACCAGATTAAATTGTTCTGTGATGAAATATCCTTGATTTGAACCGATTAAAAATCATTTTCGGTGCGTTTTGGTACAGTTTCTTGCGTGTTCTTGGGCGGCGTTTTTAACTATTTTTGGCCTACGTTTTAGGTCGTGTCCTCCTTGATTTCCCTCCGTTTCATTTGGAATCTGCTTTTCAGGTTAGTTTCTTCGTTGATAAGGTTTTTTGTATGCATGTTATTGGATTTTGTGTATGCATGTTTTTGACTTTAAGGTCTGCATGTGTTATTGGCTTTTGAATATGCATGTATTAGTTGTGTTATTATAATTGTCATGTTAGAATATAAGTATCAAATCATTGAGTGACACTTAGTTCCCATTTGAAATTTAACACAAACGATTAATCTTTTAATCGTTTGTGTTAAATTTTGAATTGTCCGATTGGACAGTTTGAGAAAATTAATTTTCATAATTTGCAATAACATGTAAGTTGGAGTTTATGGATAAGATTGATAAAATTTCGGTTCAGTATTTGTGTTGTTCTCCGGATGCATATTTGATTGTGGTCATCGTTGACTACTCTCATTTCGTGTATTTCGGAGACCAATGCAAAATGCTACCGAAATCTTATCAATTTTATCATGTAGACTTCTTTGCACGTGTCTTAGCAAATTATGAAAATTAATTTTTTTGAATGGGTAGGGCCTAACCTTGTGAGAGTTAAAAAACTTATACTGACGATTTTACGAACATAGTATGGATCGAAGCTGGATGAATGAACGTCGCATCAGTGAAGAATATGATAAGGGTGTTTCGGAGTTCTTACAATACGTTGAACAAAATGCTAAGTCTGTGAACGGGACATATTTTTGTCATTGTGTTCATTGTCTTAATCAAATACGGCAAGACTTAGGCAATGTGCGTGACCATCTATTCATGTTTGGCATAATGAGGACTTATACTGTTTGGACTTGGCATGGAGAAGTACTGGACCAGCCTACCACGTCACGAGGAACGGATTATGTGGAAGAATGAATGAGTGACCATTTAGAGGACATGATACGTGATGTCGGTGAAGATAATTTTGGAAGAGCTAATTTGTATGATTCTCTTATTAATGATTCAGAGCAACCGTTGTTCCCAGGATGCTCGAACTTTACACGTCTGTCTGCAACTTTAAAGTTGTTTAGCTTAAAAGCAAGGAATGGATGGACCAATAAAAGTTTCACTGAGTTGTTGGAGTTGTTGAAGGAGATGCTTCCAGAAAATAATACCTACCTATTCGTAATTATGAGGCAAAATTTATTTTATGTCCAATGGGTCTTAAATATCAAAAGATACATGCTTGTCCTAATGATTTTGTTTTGTACACAAGGGAGTTTGCTTCGCTAAAGTATTGTCCAACATGTGGTTTATCCCGTTTTAAAAAGAAATATGACAGAATAACTACTAATTGATAGTTTTGGTAGTGGATTGTTTTTTACATTAAGTAGAACTTTCTTTATATGAAACGCATATATATATTATACAATATTATTCTGGGACAATTTTCTGCTTTTCAGTTTTGGTTTTATTGCAAAAATAAATTAATTTTTTAAGAAAAAAATGCCCAGTAGACGTCTGTTAGTGCACTGTCAGACATCTATAGACGTCTGGCAATGCACAAACCGACGTCCAACCCTACCTGAGCACAAAACCATTCAGACATATGGCACGTCGTGGGGATACACCTCGGACGTCTGTGTAGACGTCGGTGGAGGGGACATCAGACGTCTATGTGGACGTCCAAGGGATGCACATTGGACGTCTATGTGGACGTCCGAGAGTACACATCGGACGTCTACGTAGACGTCGGGACTGAGACATCGGACGTCTACATAGACGTTCATTGTGGACCCCCGGACGTCTGAGTAACGTCACCCACAAAGACGTCGAGGGTAGGTCGGACGTCAAAAAACCAAAAGATCGAACGTCTAAAGCCCTTTCTGCACTAGTGCTAATATTAATTCTATAACTAATAAATATAAATAAATATGGTCTTACCAAAATTAGTATTTTTAGAAACTTATATAAAGAAATAAAAGCACAAAAGGAAAAGATGAGAAATTGACTTCTAAAGCTCCAATCAAAACAAATACCCAATAAAAGTCTAAAAGGGAAGATTGTGTACTTTATAAATTTCATTTTTATTTCCTTAATGCGTTAAGATAATATTATTAAAGATAATCATTACATTCCATACTAAATTTAAAATATGAAATTCGTTAAAAACGTTAAAGAGTCGTATATATTTAAATTATTTTTAAACTTTATGTAAGGCTTGATTACTTATTTCATCTCACTTTGATATGAAAGTTTCAAGTTGGTTATAGATTTGAAAATATTTCAATTGAGTCTTAATTTTTGAAAATATTCTTCAACTAGGTTCTTTGAAAAAATACAAACGACATTAACAAATATGACATGTGTCAATATATGTGTTTTTTAATTTTATTTAAATTTTTAACTTTTTTAAAAGTTCTTTTAAGTTTTTTTTTTTTGCAAAAATTTTTGTTGCCACAAGTTATGTTTCTTGTATGAAATGTGACACTTTAGTGTCATGTGATTGGACAATGCAACATGTGAGTGCCAGTGTCAAAATGTGACACTTTAATTATGTGACTATATATCTTTTTGATTTAATTTAATTAATTTTTTTGTCAAAATAGAACCATATTATCTTTATCTAGAAACCAAATTTATTATATGTATAAATCTAATATTTTAAAAAAAATAACTTTTTAGTATATTACACTATTATATATTATTAGTCTATATTTTGCTAACATGATATTTTAACAACGTCCCACCACAGATTTGAATAGTGGTAACAATATTTGTTTTGTACAAAATAAAAAAAATCATAGACATGTAACAGGTTATTAACATTAATAGTAATTTTTATTAAAAGAATATAATTGAGACATTTTTTTTCGAAAGTTAGAATGCAATTGAATTTTTTTCAAAAACATAAACTAACTTGAAAATTTTTGATCAAACTAAGAATCAAATAAGTAATTAAGTATGACTATAAAAAATGAAAAGATGAAGAAATTGGCACAATGTATTGACAAATAATACATTAATTATTGAAAACAATTAATCTAAAATAAAAAGGATGTTGTCAATTGTTGACAATATATTAATAATATAAAAAATTTACACAATTAATCAGACATTGCAGGTGATATAATTTTTAACTAATATATATATATATATATATATATATATATATATATATATATATATATATATAAGATTTATTAACTTATGTAAAGTACTAAATTTTAGTTAATAAAAAAGTCTCTATTAAAAAAATCATACTTTGAATGTAAAAGTATCCCAATAATTTTTATTTTTAATTTAAAATAAAAAAATCATAAATTTTTAAATATTCTTAACTTTAAAACTTAAAATTTATAATATATTGAAGATATTTTTCTAAATAAAATTTAATATACTCTAGGATTACACAAAATAACAAACCTATCTGTAAAAGAGTATCCTCTACCAAGTAATATAGTAAAATAAATATAACTTTTTATTCTTTAATTATTTTTTAGATTACATAAACTACCTACTATATCCCGTATCTTATTAAGATTCTCGTATTAAAGTCCTAGATAGGATATTAAAAAGATGAAAGCCAGTAAGAATCTAAAAATTTGCTAACTGGCATATATGCCAGGTTGTTCTTAAACTTCGTATGAAAATGTTGTGTCATCATCACCGAGAATATTCTTAACAGTAAAAGGTTGTACTCATCTAATTGGGCACCTATCAGCATAAAGTTTTGTATGTATGCTAAGTAGGGATTCGTTTAGGACATAAATATAATAGTGATGTTGCATCCGACGTTAAAGGACATGTGCATTTTAACTTTTAATATGAAACCCTACAAAGGGGTTTTCTACGATTTATACCTTGTTTATGCAAATAATAGGTTATTACTATCTTTTCCAAAAAGAAGCTACGCACCAACAGATAGTCAAGTACTAGTGAGTGCTAAATACATGTTTAACTAATATTGGATAAGTTTTTTTTTACAAATATTTTTAGAAGAAAGTAATCAACGAATAAAATGAATTTCTTAATAAATTAAATTTAAATTATATGTAATTTAAAAATAAAATATTTTTAAAAATATTTAATTTTTGTAAAGACTTATAAAATTGTATTTTAAAATTGATAGTATATTTAAAATAATAAAACTTAATTATTTTAATATTAAAATACTTAAGTTATAAATAGAAATTTTAGAGTTTTATTATTTTAAAACATTATATCTCTATAAACCATTTTTCTAACTTTTGCCTCTCTCTAAGATATCTTACTTATAGGTTGTTTGTTTGAAGAACTGAGACAATATAATTACTTTTGGCGATAAGTTCTTCAAGATCAATTGATCAATTTTTTCATTCTGGGTAAGTTGATTTTTTACCTTTTTTCTCTGTCCAAACTATTTTGCTTCTACATATGAGGTTATCTCACTTGCATGTGTTCTTTTTATATTCTATGAGTTTTTGTTGACCAGTGATCATAAAGGTATGATCTAATCGTGTTTATGATGTTTTTATGTGTAGATAGAACATCTTGTAACGTTGGAGGTATATTATTTGTTCTAGAGCTACATTAAGTTGTTTTGTGAAGTGAGGAAAACTAAAAATGTTATGTTATTATGATTTGATTGGTTTTGCATGCATATTGCTTATTTTAGTTTGAATTAGTGTTTGGATGAATTGTATTACTTAATAGCTATTGAATCTGTGAAATTTTGTTTGTGTCACTGAGTTGAGGTGTAATGATTGTGAACTAATAATTGTTAAAATTTTATTTTGTGAGATTTGAATTAGATAATATGATATTGGTCTAGAACCTTCCTTGTCCTCAAGCAAAAGACAACTTGGCCTAGAAAAACATTTCATCTACAATGATATAGTAACTCAAGAAAATAATTTCAAACAATCACAACAAATAACAATCATTCTTGCTTGCTCAAGAAGTGTTTCACTCAAGCACACTAGTGTATAGGGATATGTGTCATTTTCTCAGCCATCACAATTTCACACAATTCAAGTTTGCTCTTTGTTTCAATAATATTATTAAACACATTCGCAAACATGTTATCATCTCAAGGGCTTTTATGGCTTGTATTGTGACTGTGCTAACAAAGAGATTTGCAATTTCTAGATAACAAAATCACCTTGACCTAAGAGAGCAAACATATCAAATCATGACATAGCATTCTTCTCCCTTTTACACCAAACCAAATAAAACCAATTCCCGACTTATATCCACAAACTTTCATTCTTTACAATTATTTTTTATTCTTCTCAATGCTCTTTTATGACTTTGGTGAACTTTCCAAAACTTGAACTATTTTCATGACCCTGAAGTACATGTTCTTCTTATAACTAAAGGTAAGGTGGTAAAAAATATTTCACTAAGCTCCAAGTTCTAAAAATGAGAAAGTTTTCCTTTAAATTTTAAAAGGTTTGCACAAAGATTCTATTTGACACAAGGTTAACTTTTTGGCTCAAATTGTACATCTTGTAGAAGTAAAAGATCACCTTAATCATATGTAACATGTAAATGAATGATTCAAAGAGAAACTCGGGCAAAATCAATTGTGACAACAAAGTGATAACATTCAAGAAAATTAAAATTGGAGCATAACATCTCACTTGGTTTAAACTATAGGTTCAAAGATTTGTCAAAGAAATTACCATGATTATTGATCATAATTAAAATAAAGCATCAATCTATGTATTGATAAATGAGAGCAACCACAACTTATGCTCAACAAACACAACCAAATACCATCTCAAATATATCTTCAAAGTAGTTCACATTTTGATCAAGAGCAAGTATAAAAGATTTTCATTCAAATCATGCACAATTATAATTCATTCAAGTAACTAAACCATATGCATTAAAATTATCCAACTACGCAAGTTAAAAAAGTTCCATAACTAAAAACTTAAAAAATAAAAAAGATGAAAAGAAACTAAAAACATGAATTTAAATCTAAGGATTATCGACAAAAAGAGTCATGCAAAAGAGTCAGTCTCAATTCTAGTGCTCAAGAAACATTGTCTTCACTCTTATCCTTGTCATCCACGTCATCATCATCCTCCTCCTCTCCATCTCCAACAGCAACTACTCCACCTCGTCCTGTAGAATGGGCCTAATCCCAGGCGATGCCACTTTAACAAAAAATTCTTCAAGAGATAAGGTGTTTAGCTCTAGCATGGATAGAGATATGTCCCTAATCATCTCTGAAGTCGCCACTCTACTCTTATGGAGTGCATCTAGCTTTGCTTCCCTCAACTACATCCTTATTTCCAACATCTTATATACATTAGGGTGGGGGTCAACTAGTTGCTGACGACAATGTCATGGTGGTGGTAGTAGTAGTGGTACAACTAAGCTTTCCTTATCCTGTAGGTAAAATTATGTGTAATAGCCTAAGTTAATCGCCGAACGAGGACTCTCGAGTGATGGAGTGGAAGTATCAACTCCAACCAACACACAAATATGTGACCAAAAAGGGGTGCACAAAAGGAAACTTTGTATTGGTAGCATGGGCACACTAACGAATTTCATTGGCAATGAGACTTCCCACATTAAAGGATCGACCCATGAGAATGCTATAAAAGATGATGGAACGACCCATCGTGATGTCAGAGACATGGGAGCATAGGGAGAGGTTGAAGTGCATATAAGATAACCAAAGCTTGTTCACCTAGGTGAGGAATTATCCCTTGAAGTGGATGGGTTTTTGTTGCCTATTCCTATGGAAAATGGCTCTTGGGATGCTCAAAGTCCTCTTAATCTTCTCGTAATCAACACCTCCTTCTACTAACTTGACATATTGACATGGTGTGTAGCCATTTTCCACTCTATTTTAAAGAAGGTATTGATAGTCTATACATCAAAGAGCATGCATCTTCCTCGTATATAGCTAAGGTAAGGGTCTTGATCATTGTATATCCCAAGTGTATTCCACAATCTCTAGAGAAACTCTTCTTGAAATTTAAGTACCTCTCTAGCTTGTAAGTCTACCATCCATTCCATTAAAAATCTCATGTTTTGAACCAAAGCATAATTTATCTTCATGTTGTTTGATCAGGAATCGGTGAGAATAAAACATGTCCTTCCGGTTTTAGCCTTTAAAAGATGGGGTTGAGCGATGACTGGATGCGATTAACTGTTCTGCTTTGTGTTTTGGATGATGAAGTAGAAACTAAGTTAGGGTTTTGGAAGGGGAAGTTGGGAAAACTTGAAGTTTAGGGTTTTTTTAGGACAAATTAGGTTAGAGTCTGGGTTTCTAAAGTGGGGTTTTAGAGATTAAGGTTTTAGAAAGGGGTTTGGGCCATTCACAATATGCACTCAAGCCTAAGACACAACCAGAACAGATGCTGGTGCTAGGCATACACACTCTATCTTTCAATGGTGCATAAAAAAAAGAATTTCAACACTTACTAGTATGGTCCTAAGCGCCACATATCTACTGCTGAGCAGTGAAGCTCTAAAAGCCCATTTTTAGGTTGAAGTTGAGTGGTACAAGGCAAGGTTGAGCAATAGATATGTAGTGACTGTGATTGTTTTTAGGTTTTTCCTTTCAATATTTAAACTTTTACACTCAACACTTATGCACATGCACTCAAACAAAAACTATGCTAAGACTAACCTAACCATACATTAAAACCACATTGACAACACTAAAGGCTTAATGCAACACATGAAAGAGAAAAAAGCATACACAACTTATACTATCACATTTCACAAATGCACACACAAACACAACTACATCAAAAACCTAAATCATGTAAAAAGAAATGTTTAGAGCATTAGGTTGCCTTCGAGTAAGTAACTTAAATTTCAATCCTTTTATCAACTTTGACATCTTTAATAACCCATAACCTTGATCACTTTGTCTTGAACTGGAATATCCTCTTTCTCATCTCCCTCTTCATTTACTTATGCAAAGAAACAATTGGAGCTTTTCTCAAGCAACTTAGAAGCATGCCATGATTCCATCATCAACATTAATGACAAACTTGGTTGTCTTCATGAATGGTCTTCTAAGGAAGAGGGATACCCTTTCATCTTCCTCTATTTCCATCATCACAAAGTCCAATGGGAATTCGAGCTTGTCTACCCCACATCTTCCACCACATCTTAGGAGTACTTGATGGACTTATCTGTCAACTATAAGGTCATCCTTGTTGGCTTGGCTTCAACACCACCGATCTTCTTAAGTAGAAATAGGGGAATCAAATTAATGTTACTCCCTAAGTCAATGAGAGTTTTCTCCATATCACGATTTCCAATGGCCTAAGGGTTGGTGAAGCTACCTAAATCCTTACATTGTGGAGGAAAAGCCTTTTGAATAATGACACTACAATTCCATTGAACCTCAATGGTTTGCTCTTCTAAGTACTTCTTTTTGCCAAGGAAATCTTTCATGAATTTAGCATAAGAGGGTTTTTATTGTAGTTCTTTAGAGAAGCACATTGTGATTTCATATTGCTTCAAGATGTCCTTGAACAGAGCTAATTGTCTTTCCTTCTCTTTTTTTAAAGAGTTTTGAGAATATGGAAGGTGTTTCACAACAACTTTCTCTTTTTGTCATTTTTGTTTTTCCTTGTTTTCTTTTTCTTTCTCCCCATTTTTATTTTCTTCTTCCAAATAATCTCTTTATCAATTTTTTTTTCTGTGTGAATCTCTTCTTCATTCTTTTTCTTCTCTTTATTTTCCAACCTCTCTGTGTCACCTAGCGTAACCTCTTTTCCACACCTTGTTATAATATCTTTGCATTCCTTCTTAAGTTTGACTTGGGTATCTACAGAGAATTTTCGACCTTGTTGGTTTGCTAGTTGCTTAGCTAATTGACCTACTTATACCTCTAATTTTTTTTATAGATGCATCAATGTTCTTTTGATTTTGAAGGGATTGTTGCATGCACAGTTGAAGAGTCTCTTCTAGCTTTGTAGTGCGCTCATGCACATATGGGTGCTATTGAGAGGGATTTATAATATTAGAGACTCCTTGTTCTTATCTCCATCCTTTATTGGAAGAATTAGGGAAATGATTGTTGAAGAAATTTTGGCATCCTTAGCTCTCTATATAATTAAATTCTTCGCCTTGAGAACCCTTAAGAGCTTGGCAATGGCCATTAGGATGGTCACCTCCATAAAAGTCATATTTCATCACTTGTTAGGTTGGGCATTAACTTTCATAGCTGGCATCTATTGAGGCAACTTGGGCATGTGTTGACTAAGGAGTTCCATTCATTCAGAAAAGCTTGTTCTCAACAAAGCTTTAAATCTCTCTAAAGCTTCACATAATGGTTCATCTACACCTTGAAAAAAGTAGTGATTGCGGCCTTGACCTTGGAAATCTTGGATGGTTGGAAAAAATGAGCTAGGAATTTGAATTCCACATTCTCCCAACTAGTCAAGTTGTGATTAGGTTATGATTGAAGCCAAGCCTTAGCTTTTCCAACTAGAGAAAATGGAAATAATTTCATATATAACGCTTCTTCATCCTCCCTTGTGATTCCCACTAAGCCAAAAAAACTCATAGAAAGTGACAAGGTGAGTGTGTAGGTATTCATTGTCATTGCCAAAGAATTGATGAGAGCTTATGAGCTATAAAAGAGAAGGTTTCATTTCTGCACCCTTCTCACTCATAATAAGTCTCACAATACTTGGAAATTTCTCGAGCTTGTATAGGTGATTGCGTCCTCTATGGTTCGCCTTAGAGGATGTTCCGCTCCAACAATCTCCTCTTTAAAAGAAATATCAAATTATTTAGCACAGAAGAAAAAAAGACGAGGGCAACATGTTGTGCTAAAACTCATTATCTCATTGTGTCATTATTATTCCTTTGAATTGTTTTCTCAATCTTAGGGTCTATAAGGAGTGGTTTTGAAGACACAATCCTCCTTGTATGGATGGTACCCTGTATACACTAGAAAACAATAAAACTAGAGCTACAGGTTAGCCCAAATAATTTAAATATCTAATTACAAGGAAAATAATAAATTATGAATACAAGAATAAAGTCTAAATAGGTTAAAAATTGCACAATAGTCTAGTATTAAACATGGGTCGCCAGCAACGACACCACAAGTAATAATCAGTAAGACTGAATATTGTTTTCCAAAAGACTCACGTAATACTAAATAATCATACAATTAATAACTAATCTAAACTAAAAAATAGTTTCATAATTTGAGATTATGTATAATAAAGTAAATTGATGCACAAATGATAAAGATGAAGTTTGGAAATTAAAGACACTTTAAAAATTGAAAAAGGTTAGAAATGGTATGGGTTGATATTGTTGGAATAATATTTGATCGACTTCACTTTTTTGCTTATAAAAACTCACATCCTTTCCACTAATGTCAACCTGCAATTCTACTCAAACCTTAATCCCTTAGTAAAATGAGTCTAAGTTCATTATTAAGAGTCAATCTCATGAACTCGTAATAAACAAACCTACTTTATGAACAAGAGTTTAAGATATCTAATAGGTTGAGCTTCATCCTTGGATACAAGCTCCATTAGGCATCTAATTCCAAGTCTAGGTTTCAAACGATTCCAATACACATTAAATTGAGCATTAAGTATAGAAATAAGAATACTAACATTTAATGGAAGAGGAAAATATATATTCAAAGCATTTGATATAAGAGAGTTTAGTGGTTACATCTCTCTCTCTCTCCCTCTTTTTTTCTCTCTCTCCCTTTATCTCCCCTCTCTCCCTTTCTTTCTCCCTCCATTTCTTCCTCTCTTTCTCCCTCTCTCCCTCTCTCTCCCCTCCTCTCTCTCTCTCTCTCTCTCTCTCTCTCTCTCTCTCTATATATATATATATATATATATATATATATATATATATATATATATATATATATATATATATATATATATATATATATATATATATGTTTTGGGTGTAGGGTCTCCACACAACACTCCTTCACAATTTACTTCAAGTTAGCTTAGGTAATATGGGATGTCTTTAGTTAAAGGTTCGTCCTTGCTTGCACTCCAAACCGTCTGGGTGTACTTGTAAAAGACACTTCGATACTTAAGTCAGTAATTAATCCAATTGGAGGTCACATCAAATTCTTAAATTCGCAATAAATGCAATCACATACCTTCTTACCTTTGACTTGTATTTATAGATATCGAGATAAACCTTGAGATTAATGAAACCTTAATCTTAGCCCAATCACGGTCCATTACCCGTTAAGTAACTCTTACCAATAATCTTGATTAAAGGTAGTGTTTAGGAATAATTAACGTGTTAGGTTGTCCATTCGATCTTCCTCCTTATACAGTCGAACAGTGTATGTGCTAATTTTTTGAATTGTCTAGCGTTTACTAGATGACATATCATTCGACCGATCGTTCTTCTCAAGTGGTCTTATCTGGTTGGTACGTATAGGCATACAATACAATATGTGTGTGTGTGTCTCTGTGTGTGTATGTATGTGTGCATGTATGTGTGTGTTTAAATATTTCTCTTAACTATAAAACAATTACGTATAGGCATATCTTTCTTTCCTTTTCTTCTACCAAAATCACAAGCCCAACTCCCAATACCCTAAACCCAGTCTTACTTCTCTTTCTCTTCCTTCTTTCCTCACTCACCACTCACGAATTACTCAATATGACAACTCTACTCACATTTCATCTTTCTTTCCTTTCTCTCGTGCCTTATGTGAAACCCCCTTCGTCTTCATTTACCTATTACTCAACCCAAGACTCACCATTCTCCTCTCAACCCAAATATCATTCCTACGCAACCCACAACCATGGAATCCTCCTTTTATTCTTCTCGCCTATTACAACTCAACTCATCCATTTTTGACGTATCCAAAACCCTCACCACCTACTAACTTCTCCTCATTCATGCACACCCCACGCACTGCATGCCTTCCAACCGCTACTTAATACAAAACTGAAACCTACCACTACTCATGTTTCCTAAGGCTAACCATACTAACATAAAAGTACCTTTATTTCCTTCCTTTTTGTCTTAACTTACGTGTAACAACAACTCATCAACATTCCACATAACAGCAGAAATTCAGTTTCCAGTTCCATCAGATATTGCTGGACTTGCAAGATTATTAACTATTATAAGAAAACAGAAACAGAACATAGAACATATGATCCTTACAAATCGATTACTCTCTAATTCAACGAATCAAGAGGCTGCATAATAAGAACATAATTCATTTATTAACGACATTCTATCAAAAAAAATTCAATATCAAAATTCAACTAAAATGTTTGCCAACAATTTATCTATTAAGAAAATACTTTTTAATTTGACTTGACTTCTGCAAACAAGTATTGCTTAAAAGGAATCTAAAGTGCTTCATAAAGACACACCAAATATAAGAATAAAAAAGAATCTAAAGTGCTTCATAAGGACTGCCACCAACTTGCATTTGATTTGATTGACTTTTTCTTTGAGTATAACTTCTACGGAATGGGAATGAACCTTAGAAAGCAAACAAAACTCCGCAATTTCTCTCCAGCAAAAGAACATAAAATAAGCTCGAAGAAAACATCATCAAAATAAAACTACCAGTCATACTTTTGAGAGCTTCTCATTGAGGAAAAAAAACTAAAAAACTAACTGTACCAATAAAACATGAAATCATATTTAGATAATATCATATTTAGGTTACCTTGTGGTTCTTCTTCGAAAGAAGAAGAAGGGAGATTGAGATAGCGTAGATGATTAATGTCATCAAACCGTACTTTGCCAAAAGCCAGAGCCCTAGAAATCATAACATTGAGCGCTTCATTAGTGACGGTCAAAGAATGAGAACGGGAATTGGTGGTGGTTGGAGCGGAAGGAGGTCGGAACTGATTATGGCGATGGTGGCGTTGAGAAAACAACAAAATCCACGCTCTTTCTTGTCGCCTTCAGTCGGAGTGGGCAAATGAAGTGAAGCGGCTGCTGCACTGTTGAGATTCATGGCTTACAGAGGAGGCAGAGTATGAAGAGGAAAGAATTTGGTTTTTCTTCTAATTTTCGGAGTGTAATTTTTTTTTCCAAACTTCTATACCGGTTTGAGCATTTATTAGGTATAGAAAAATTTATTTAAGTTATTCCTGTATCGGTTTTAGCATTTATTAGGTATAGAAAAATTTATTTAAGTTATTCCTGTATCGGTTTGAGCATTTATTAGGTATAGAAAAATTTCTTTAAATTATTCCTGTATCGGTTATAAGTTGAACTGGTTTAAAAACATTTTTTTTTGTTTTTTTATACCTGATCTGAGTACAACCGGTGTAAAAATACTTACCTTATTTATAATAATGTCATCGCATCAATTTCTATGCCTGGTGGATTTGAACAAGTAAAAAAAGTCGCTATAAAAAGTGTATTTTATACTAGTGATACTTCTCTAACTTTTATACTCGTTAAAGTGAACCATTTCTTTATTCATACAAACAATTTCAATTAGGTTTATGAAATTAAGAGACATATTACAATTTCCATCAATAATTTAATTATTGAAAAGAATAATTGATTATTGTTACCTTGCTTTTCAAATTATATGTTACACATATTTTATTGATTATTACTTATAATAAATAAAATGATAATTGATTATTGTCATATTACTTTATGTTTCCAACATATTTTTATTGTTGTTAATAATAATTTATAGTGAAATGATAATTTTGTTAATAATAGTTTATAGTGAAATGATAATTGAATATTATTGATAACTAATATGATAATTGATTATTTACCGTATAATTTAAAATATAATTTTCTCTGACTCAATGCTGTTATGTTTATTGATTAATAAAAGATTTAAAATGTAGGTACGCATGTTGAAAAGACGCAAAATAAAAAACTTAAACAAATCTGTTTTGTACAAGTGGCTGCTTTTTATATAAAGATATTTGAAGCTAGTCATCATAAAAAGTATTTCTTGGTTCGTAGCTATAGATGCAATAGCTATAGGGTGTGAATGCAATGAAAGTGCATAATGCGATGATTTCGTGAAAAGGAAACGAATACAAAATCAGCAAATATATTTACATTTTTAGCATTAAAGAAGTTATTATGATAAAAATAGCATAAAAAATATTTTAAGATACTAGATAGTGTATATTAAATTTTATTTTTCGTTACGTACATTATTGTATTTCTTGGTTTTTATTCTATTCTCACCAAGATACGGAAAGAGGGGTATACCCTTTTGCAGAACGTTTTGGTTTGATTCCCCGAAAACCATGAAAAACATGTCCAATGCATAGTACCTCAAATATTCGTCTTCATCTTCAGAATCTTTAATTCAAACCTCTTATTGAGTGGATAATGGTATATGTACGTGGGGTGCCGTATGGTTATAAAATTTGCCTGCCATGGAAAATCACACTCACAATGATATGATATGACAGAGCAATCCATTTCACCAAAAGTTTCTGTGCAAAAGTTTGGTATTTATGACCTAAATATTGAATAGGTTTTGTTTTTGTAATTAGTGGGGTATCTACAACACCTTCTTTGCATAAACTAACTCCATGGACAAACAATCATTTCTTCCAAGACAAAAAAATTTGCATAGTATGGCCAAAATGTAGCGCACTGTATATATTTAACGATTTGGGAGACATAGATGATCGAAAACTGTAACTACTCTTGCACAGTTCTTCTGGCAATACAATGGAGGAAGTTGCATTGAAGCTTCCACCTGTCCAATGCATGCGTCCAAAATTTTCAGTGATATTCTTTCTCCCAGTATAGGTAAGTTGTACACTGCTGCAGCCACTCTCAATTTGTGAATAATATATAAAATATAATTTAATATAATATACCCTTTCACAAATATATAATAGGGTTACTCTCACTACTCCTTTATTTGTATTCATCACCCAAGACATACTAATGGGATACATGACGTTTCTTATATAAATGTTAATTTATAATATATATTATTTTATTACATTCAATAATGTTACATTATTTTTGGACTTCGAGTCCAGTTTAAATATTTCATTTTCTTTTAATCCTTTTGATACATTTTTCAAAATATTAAAAAAATTTATGTAAACAAAAAGTTTTCTAAATTTTAAAAGAAACTCTAAACGAATATTTCATATTTAATAATTAATTTTAACAATATTATCTTGACATAAGAAAATATAACGAAAATAATTATTATCTTACAAATTAATTTTATAAAAATAATTTAAATTTAAATAGATTTCTTAATAATACTCGTTAGATTCGTCTTAATCTATAATAGGGGAGAAGACATTTGCAGTACGGTGATTCTTTTTTCGGCGACGTACTAGAACAACCACTGTACTTTCGGATTGTCGAAACAGAGGAACGACGACCTCGCACTGCTTTGTCTTCGCTTCGTTGCTGCATGAATTACCTCGAGGAAAGTTACAGAAAATTTAGGTTTTACAAGGACGACGCTGAGAATCATCTCATTCTTCAGATGGTTTATGCACAACATTTTCAATCCCAAAAAATAACTGTTCATAGAGAGATAAATATTTCATTTTATTTTTTATTCACGTATATATCACTTGAAATTTTAATTAATTTACCCTTCTTTTTGTATATTATGAGATCCTTATTTGAGTGCGCTTTTCGGAAAACTTATATTACTATTTTAATATACTAAAAAAAATCATTAATTACTAATAACAATTTATACATATATTCTTTTAATAATGTTTCTAGCTCAATGATTAACTTTGAATATAGTATCTGCAAAATAATGATTAACTTTAACTATATTTTCAGAGGACTTGATTTAGAAACAAGTTTGATATATTTTTCAAATTTTGAAAGGGAAGTTTAGAATATTAAAGCCTTCAAATGTTCAACATTCCTCTGTTGTCTATTGAAGAACGTAATAGTGGGGTTAGGAAAATGTCTTTATCACTTCTATTACATTAAATTCAGCCTATAATAATAAACAATTCAACATCACGTTTAGCATGTTTTCTGTTTTTTTTTTTTTACTTTACCAGACATACACAAACACAGACTGCTTTACTTCTAATCAAGCTTCCAATGAAAAATGGATATACTATTATTTTAGCCTTTTCCACATTAATGATTGCTTTTCAACTAATCACGCCTTCTTATTACCTGTCGTTATTATAATTGTTTAAAAATGATCATGGTTTTAGTCTGTTTTCTACTTTGTTTTATAAAAAATTTCAAATGTCATCTTCTATTTATATTAATTTACCTTTCATATTCACAAACAATAACTTAAGTCTCGAATCAATAATAAAAGTTATATACATCATTTTATGTAGTGGACATTTTTTTTATGATGTCAAATTATAAGCTTGTAAGAGGTTGGTAGTATACTTCTTTCTACATGTTTTATAATGTTATTTATAGCACGTGTAGTTATTTAATTTTTTATTCTAGTTTATATCTATGTAAATATCCCTTTCAAGTAATCGTCATAACTAATTAGTTATAATATTCTAGACTGTGTTAATTTATGTAATTTTTTTTTTGTTTATTTGTGTTAAAAGAAACAAATGTTTATAACAGAAAAAACAAAAGGATAATGTGATTTAAATCTAGAAAGAGGTTTATCCGAAGAGTATTGTTTTTGGAATATGAAGTTTTGTTATTTATGATTATTTTTTTATTTCATTTCGCTTTCGGCTTCATATTCTTTACTATGTAAAATTTGATATTTTTTATTAAATCCAAACAAAATTATCTTTAAACAATTTTTTTAATAAATAGGTTTTTTATAGCTGTACAGAATATTGTATAATTAAAACTTCCTCATTTTGATCTTGACTTGCAGGTCCCTTATTGATTCCTAATTTGTGAGAGTATCAGTATACAAAAAATTTGTGAATATATATTTTTTAATTTGGTACCGAAGCTTAAGAATTTTATTGTTTTTTTTTTAATTATTGGATATCTTAGCTGAAGTGATGATAGAAAAATCAATTTGAGTGGTACTTCAAGCTAAAACATCACCTAAATGAATTCATGATGTATGATCACAATTAATGAAAATGAGTATCACATAAAGGAACAATTGTCCTATGTATGTAGGAATGTAAGGCCTCCAATAGAAGAAGATGCAAGATATGAAAAATTATATGATGAAAAAAAATTAAAATATTACTGCTAATGTCCATGAAACTAAAAAAAAAATGACAAAGTATCTTCACTTACCATTGTTCTTGATATTTGGAATGCTTTGTCAAAAACTTTTCATGATGGAAGTTATGAACTACATATGTTTCATGAATCAAAATAATAGAACCTTTTAACCTTATGAGAAGTTGGTTGAGAATTTAATAGTTGTACATGTGGAGGTTGATAGTTTATCAGTAAGAAATATTTAATAAAAAGGTTTTGAAAATTGTTAAATATTCAATATAGAAAAGTAATTGGCAGTTATTCTTACTAAAGTTGTACAGGCTAAATGCTTGGTTTATTATTAAACAAGTTGGGACGACATCCATTATTTATCAATTTGAGAGAAAGTGTTGAGATAAAGATATTTTATTACCTAAATAGTAAGTTTATATAGTTGTACAAATTAATGTATTTCTTATTTTAGTTCTGCCTCGTGGACTCTCTTGATTAATTCTTGATTTGTGATATATATAACAAAATCTAAAATATATTAATAAAAATTATAAAATAAATTTTATTTGTCGATTCAATTATGATAAGCTTACTTGTAGATGAAGCTGAAATATGAATTTCAATAGAAACCTCTATAAAAAGGAAAATCGTGGTTGTCAAGATGGTTTTTCAGATTCGTGCCTTATTTGCCGTGGAGTTTCTGAATAGTCGATTCATGCAACTTCTTTTGGAAGCTGTTAAAAGTGCTATTGGGCCAGACAACTTCACTCACTCTTACACATCATGTTTTACCCGAGTTTGGTATTAAATTTTTCAAACAAAAAAGTAAAAAATAAGGATAAATTATTATTATTATTATTATTTTTATTATCTCTTTTTTTTCAAACACAATCATTTATTCTCTTCTTTCATTTGATTTTACTATAGTCAAATAATCTTATTTTCTACCACATACTTTTTTCTTTTACAATGTGTTTGTATGGATGGATGGATAATAAGTTGAAGTGAATTAGGAGATACGCACTTCAGATTAAATTAATGTTCGCTTTAATAAATTTGTATCGATGTGTAAAGAATCATTCGTGGGATGAAGCGTTTTTTCCATTTGTGATGATAACATAGGATTTGAGTGGTTACAAGTGAAATATCACTTTTATCCCTAAAACAATTCATTTGATGATGAACGAAAGAAGATAAAGTTGAAGATGAAGAAGATGATGAAAGTGTATCCAATTTTAGAGATAGGTGGAATCGATTTCACCTCATATAAGAAATAAAGAATATAAGAAATGAAAAAGAACTACTAACCAGTACGAGGTTTGCGTAACCGATTATAGCCATAGAGTATTCAATTCCAAAGACATGGTTAATCAATTCTAGTATGACTAGGATTTGATTTTCATGACTTCAATTTTTTTTTCCTCCTTATAATATTTTTATAATTAAATATTTTTATTAATAAATATTATTTTATATTACTTTTACCATTACCAATATTTTAGTAATATTTATTTTCTATCAATTAAAAATATTTTTTTTTCACATTGCGTCCCAGAAATTTTTACAAACTTTGATTCTAAATTTATACTCGTTCATCTCAAAATCCTTTAAAAAAATACTCAATTTTTACTCACAAAATCTCCTCAAATTTATCCATTCTCTCACTGAAATTCATCCCTCTAAATAAGCATACCATTATTCTTCTCTCAATCTTTTTCATCCAATTAAATAAAGGCTAAATCTTTTCCACTGTCCAAATCACTCAATTAACTTTCTCCAAACAAAACCCTCTTATGATCTGTCTACCATTTGCACTACACATTACAAACAACCCACTACTTTTTTCTTCAGCTGGTATATATTTTTCTTGAGCTGGTAACTATTATTTTAAACGAGTACCTTATAAAAAAAAAAGTCATATTACGAGTTTCATTTTATTTTATGTTATTTCACTGTGTCATACTATTTTAAGATTTTCTTACAGCATTTCTTCAAATACTGTGATAATCCACATTAATTAAACAAGTCATTATTTCATCAACCTCTTTCCAGTCTCCAAGAAGCACTTGTGGCATATAGCATCCAGGTACCAACCTTCCCAAATTTATCACTACCAGTTGTTATTTAAAGCACAGTATTTATATAAATAAATTAAAATAAAAGATTGTCGTTTATCAATGTTTTCATAAATACTTAGAAAGAAAAATCTTTTCATAGTCACAAAATATATAAAAACATTTTTCCTTGGCATTTGGTGACATAGGTTGTCCTGGTAATCGTAGGCACCTTTAAAATTCAGAAACATTTCTGTAAGCTGCAAAAACCCCACAGTACGTGTTGTCCTCATCATGTGTGTCTGTCTCATTTCCTTTGTCAAGAAGCTCTTGTAACATTACTGTACGTAAAAGTAGAAACAGTCTCCCCTATAGATTCTGGTTCTGATTAATCAAATAAAAAATATGCATTTCGAATAAACACATGCTGGGTCCCGTAAAATAAAACACAAAAGTGGAACCTTCTCAACACGTGTACGTATACTGTGCTGATGTATATACGCTTTGAGTGAGTACAATAATGCGTACATTTGCGATGCTTACAAAAAAGTTTTGCGCAGCTTCCACGAAAGAGAACGTCTCAATTACTCTGAAAAAGATAGCAATTGTTGCAATGAAAGCTGAGATAATTATAAGCTCCGCAACAGAAACATTCACATCATATTAATGACTCGGCCACGTGTCAGTGTTTCTCTAATGCCTTTAATTTAATAGTGGTACTTATTTGAACATGTTCCTGCGAAAATTATTGGAGAAAAAGTAGCCTTTCTTGAATTTGCGAGGGTTCATTATGTAAATCACGCTTCATTGTACTAACATCTTTCTAACTACTTAATTTATTATCTTTGTACTCTCTTTATGTACTCAAGTGACAACACCTCTTTGAATTATTACTCATAAGAGTGCGCTCATATTAATCATAATTTCTTTAATGTATTTTATTTTACTTTTTTTTAATAATAACAGTTTCATATACACAATTTTTTTACATTCATTTAATATTATTTTTTATATATACATAAATTCATTATTATTTTATTCTTATATTTTGTGTCTATTATTTTTTTAAAAGGAAAATACACAATACTTATTAACCAATGATTTACTATTTTAATCTAAGAAAATGAACGATAAAATAAATAAGAATAATGTAGTTGAATTTTTTTTTAAATAGTTGTTAAAATTAGAAGCATAATCAGCTATACTTTTTACTTTCTACATCTTCAATCACCGAGAACATTATCACTTATTTCTACACTACCAAAAAAAACATTAAATAATAATTAATTTAAGGACAAAAAATAATTAATCATTTTGACTAAATTAAATATTATTTTATAAATAAAAAATTATTTATATCTAAAATAGTGTCTATTTTTAATAAACATTTATAATTGATTTGTGAATTAACCTTTTTAAATTACTACTTAATATTAGTTATCAAAATTTTAACTATTTATTATTATTAGTTTCAATTATTAATTAGAGACTAATTTAGAATATAATAATAGTGGTAGCAAAACTTTTGGTAACTTATGTAATTTAAACTTTAATTCTAATTATAATTTTGTATTAATAATAAAAACCTTTTTAGATATCAATAATTTTTAATTTCTAAAATACTGTTTAACTTAGTTAATATAATAATTAATTAATTTTGTCTCTGAATTAATTATTATTTAATAAATTTTTTTATAGTGCCAGTACATTATTAAAGTTAGACAAACTTATAATTCATAAATAATAATAATATGAAAAGCTTGTTAATCTAGCATCAAATAATAGTGTAAAACACTAATGGACAATCGATTTAAATATATTTTTCTATAGTTTTTTTTCACCACGTGAAAAGAAAAGAAAAGTGAATTTATCTTATAAATTAAAAACAATCCATACACTTCAATTTGATGGAAGTTAAAAAAATACACATGTAAATATAAATACATAACATAAGCTAATTAAGATAAACTAAACTTATTTTACTACATTATTTCCTTTTTATAATACTCAACAAAAAAAATCTAAAACCAATTTTCTAATTAGATTGGTTTATCATGTGTTACTAATTGTTAGTTTAAGTAGAGACATACAAAATATATAGAATAAATTTCCATTATAATCTCTGAAATTGTGAATTATTGTGAGACCAGTATTTCAAAATTTAAGAAAAAGAATGTTAATAAATTTCTGAAATTGAAAATACTTTTCATTCTGTAGTGTCGGTCTTTGTCGTTAACTTCATTATGAAATGTGGTAACATTAAATTAGAAAATTTAAAAGCAATAATGATAAGCATACCAAATAATTATAATTTGAAAATGAGAAAATTTCTTATAACTATGCAGATTGGTATGAGAAAATGCCACAATTTCAAGAACGAGTAACCAGAAAAAGAGATAAAAAGGGAAATATTCAGAATCAGAAATCTCTGTTGGCTGTTAGTGATTATTTCAGTATATAAACAAACACATGAGTCTTCTATGAGAAGCTACCATTATCCTCTGCACAGAGTGAGTAACAGCAGGAAGCTGTTCTTGAGATTTTGGCCGACAGATTCCTCGGGAGATGGAACTTGACTACCTTATGGACTTCGAGGACTACTTCCCCTCCATGATTGCGAGGATGGGGGCAGAAGGGTTCATTGGAGAACTCTGCAACGGGTTTCGCTTGCTCATGGACGTGAACAAGGGTCTCATCACCTTCGAGAGCTTGAAGATCAACTGTTACTTGCTAGGTTTGGACGTGAGAGACGATGTGCTCGTGGGCATGCTAATGGAGGGCGATTTGGACGGAGATGGTGCTCTTAGTCAAATGGAGTTCTGCATTCTCATGTTTAGGCTCAGTCCTTGTTTGATGGATTCACCTAAAATGTGCAGCACTCAGGTTGGTGGAGACCCCATGCTCATGTAGAATGTAAAAAAACTGTTACTTTTACTCTTAACACTCCTTCTTTTTACCTACTTCTCCTTCTTCCGTTTTTCTCTTTCTCAGTTACATAGTTAGCTTAAGAGAACTTTCGAAGAAGAATTCATGTTGTTGTTGTGACTTTCATAAATCTTAATTTAGTATGTTATTCAATGTTCTCCAGAACATAACAATGTCCATCCATCTGTAATTTCTCTCTTTCTCTCTCTATATAAAGTAACGAATGATTGCCTCAGATGCCACTGTTGTCACCGTTAACTATTATCTATCTATTTATTTGGTCTGTTCTGATGTGACATGCACTGTTTTGAAAGCCAACGTTCCAGTGCTGTCTGGAAACGTCATTTCATGTTTTCATTCACTTTTCCAAAGTCACAAACTCCGTTGTTTCTGGCTTCCGAGCGTAACCAGAGCCACGCAGGGTTGCACATAATTGAGATTAGGTCTAATTCGAGATTCGGAAAGGTTTTCTTTAGTTTAAATATATATATATATATATATATATATAAGCAAAGAATTTTGCTATTATTGTGATATGAACTTGTGTTTAAATAATGATAACATAAAATAATACATTAAGCAATTATTAGAAAATTTGAAAATATTATGCATATATATATATATTAAATGAAAAAAATAGTATACGTTGACTAAGTTATACAGAACTTCTGCACAGAGTAATGATTGTGGATGAAACTCTCCTTTCTCATATATTTTTATACTTGGTTGTAGTTTATCTTCTACAAAAACATGAAAACTAAATTTAAACAAAAAGTATTTTTTTCACACCCATTTTCTGCTTCATTCGATAATTACTTTTTGTAGTAAAATATTATATTTAAATAATAATAATAAATATAAATAAAATGTTATAATTTGTGAAACTAGAACTTGAGTGTAAAAGAAGAATGGATGTGTGAAAGCATAATGACATTTTTAAAAACACTTAAGGAGAGGCTTTCATAGAAAAAAAATGGAGTCAATAATGTGGTATTTTCTCTATAATGTTTAATATATTTCTTTGGCCATGTCCATAACTAACAGTAGTTATAACAAAAATTACTAATTAATAAAATATTAAATAAGGAATTTTAGTCTTAATAAATACCTCTACATTTATTAAATGTTCTTTAATTTATGTTTGTTAAAGTTAAACAATAATAGATATGTGTAGCAATCATTATCAAAATGGGACATGAAAAAAAATCTTTGGAAAAGTAGTCATCATAAGGAGTAATCTTCTAAATTAAATTTGGATCAAGAGTCGTTTACATGCAGATAGTATCACCTTATAAGGTCTATTTTGAGAGGGTTCCTAATGTCAGACAGTTCTTCTAACTAAGTGTGCAAACTAAATGTAATTTTCAAATATTTATTTATTTTTGTATCTAAAAATAATTCATTTTTCTGTTTTTTAACTAAAAAGGTATTTACAAAATTATTTACTTTGGTATAATATTGGTTGAACTGTTTCTACTTGTAACATCCCAAAATTATACAGTCATCAACCATATACTTAGAATAATTACACGTATCAATAACCCAAAACAGTTTTAAATTTAAGGAAACAGACTAAACAAATGGCCGAACGGCCTTTCATATGCTAGAATTAACGAGCGTTTACAAAAAGTCAAGGACGAACGGTGTACAAAATAATGACCGCACGTCCAACTATTTACAATCAAAAGAGCGCTCGCTCACAGCCGCTCGCTACTCTAAATACACTAGCTAGAACCGAACGCTCACTGTTCGGCCTTCACTTCAACTTCGACGAGGTTGGCGTCCTCCAAATTTTCTTCTTCCAGCGTTTCTTCAAGTAACGCCTCACCATCTGCTCACATCCACACGGATGATCATTGCATTCGACAAGACGGGTATACATAGACGAGACAACACAATGGAAAGTGCAAGGGTAAGCTTATTGAATTTAATTCAAGTCAAACATACAGTTCATGCATACCAAACATATCAATTTATTCGTAATACATGCATTCAAATCATACATTAACTCAACCAAATTCCTGATACTAGACCGACCGTCCGGACTGTATGAAACCTGTGTAGCTAAGGCGTCCGTGCACCCAGGTGAGTGACTGGAATACTCATCAGTAGCCACCTGAGGTTAGTCTTTTATGTCCAAGTTACAGTTATGGACTAGACCTCCTGCCATTCCCACGCATGACATGCTCCTCTCTACTTGAGAACGAGCACTCACGGAATATCAGGATGAACCACCATCTAAGCTTACCACGTTCATACTTACAAATCTCAATTTCCAACCAAGAGTCGTTCCTCCCTGGAACGCTCGTTCAAATTCCAAAATCATAATATCATTTCATATATGGTTCGCACATTTTATACTTCCCTCAACATCACATTTTCACTCTTAGTTACATTGCCATAAAAAGACGAACGTTAATTAACTGTATGGACGAACGCTATTTGAAATCAGGACGAACGCTATTTAAAGATTCAGGACGAACGCTATTTAAAGATCAATAATTATTCAATTAGTACGAGCGCTGGATAGAAGACCTTGCGCGATTTAAAACGAACGCTCGTTATAAGGTCGAACGCTATCAAAGACTAACGCTCGACAGAGGGTCGAACGCTATCAAGGATGAACGCTCGACATAAGGTCGAACGCTATTAAATACGAACGCTCGACAAAAGAACGAGCGCTATCAAGAACGAACGTTCGACATAAGGTCGAACGCTACCAAAGAAGAACGCTCGATTAGCATTTCAAATGGGGACGCTCGTTCTAAGACAGAATCCTTTCCAAATGAAAGAATTTCACTCTAATCAATTTTAGAGAAACCGAACGGTATATGACCGTACAAGAACGAGCGTATTTTATCAATCAGAGAATATGATATTTTCCAGATTTTTCAGTTTTCAATAACTTTACAGGTTTCATACGATTCATAACTTATAATTTCTCTCCACCCTAAATCTCATACATTACAAAATTCATATTATCATATTTCAGTTCATACTTTATACATCGTATCAACATATCAAATTACATACTTTATACGATTCTCATTAATCAATCATACCAAGCAACCATCAGCATACGAATCAACCAATACATACCACATTCATTCAGTGTAACAGCGATCGTTCATAACCAATACATCAGCATACAATTCATGCATACAATCCATACCGAACATGCATACAACACACAGTATAAATTAAATCACAATAAGCTTCCCTTACCCGGATTTCGTAACGTGCGTTCGTTCTTCAGAGAGAGAGAAAACAGATTCCAGTATACTCCTCTACCCTTAACGTTTAAAACCCCAAAACTCCTCAAACTAAAATTACAGAAAAACCAATACTGGTTCAGAGAAGGTGCATG
This sequence comes from Vigna angularis, assembly GCF_016808095.1. NCBI lineage: Eukaryota > Viridiplantae > Streptophyta > Magnoliopsida > Fabales > Fabaceae > Vigna > Vigna angularis. The sequence goes on from NC_068980.1 coordinate 11,737,834, forward strand.
CAGATTAAAACGAAGCTTGCATGTTGAAAATGAAGAGTGGTTGAGGACGTGAAACTTACCCGTTTCAGAATCCAAAACCAATCGGTTTGATGGAAAGCTCACGGTGCAGGGACGCTTCTCACGGTGCTGAAACGTGAACGGAGCAAAGGAGGGTGAGTTGCAGATGAGAGAAGAAGAAAGGTCTCTAGAGAGATGGAGGAGAAAAATGGAGGTTTGGTTTTCTGAGGAAGATGAAGGAGCACGCAGAGAAGGGAAGAGTGTTTCAGAAAATTAATTTTTCTTCCCAAGTCAAACGGACACTCTCTCCTGCGCTGCCACTTGGCTTCCACTATCAAACTCAGAACCTTCCAATTTGACACCTGGCGGTGGCATGCAGAGTGAGGGTGTGTGCTTCTTTAATGGCACGGAACACGTGTCACACGTATTAATGGAAGCAGGGAGGTGACTAAGCAGAATAATTAATGGGGCGTGACAATCCCCCTAACTAAAAAAAATTTTCGTCCTCGAAAATTGAAGACTTACCAGGGAATAGATGAGGGTATAAGTCCTTCATGGCATCCTCAACTTCCCAAGTAGAATCGCCAGTTTTGCCGTCCCACACCACTTTCACCAAACGAACGTCCTTCCCTTTATGCAACCTAGTGCGTTCGTCTTCAATGCGAATTGGCTTCATCTCCAGCGTTCGGTCTTGACGAAGACGAACATCTTCCAGTTCCAATATATGCGAGGGATCAACTACGTACTTTCGAAGTTGCGAGACATGAAACACTGGATGAAGGTTGGACAATTGTGGAGGCAAAGCCATTTCGTATGCAACTGGTCCAATCTTCCTTGTGATCTGGTACGGCCCCACGAATCTGGGAGATAATTTCTTTGATCGTAACGCTCTTCCTACTCCAGTAGTTGGATTCAACCTTAGAAAAACATGATCGCCAGCTTTGAACTCTAGTGGTCGCCTCCTCTTATCGGCGTAGGACTTCTGCCTGCTTCTGGACGTTCTCAATCTCTCTTGTATCAATTTCACCTTATCCGTTGTTTGTTGAACGAGCTCCGGTCCTGTTAATACGTTCTCTCCTTCTTGAAACCAGCAAAGTGGCGTGCGACATTTGCGTCCGTATAGTGCTTCGAAAGGAGCCATTCCAATGCTCGACTGGAAGCTGTTGTTGTAGGTGAACTCTATTAACGGCAGTACATCATCCCAAACGCCCATGTGATCGAGTACGCACGTCCTTAATAAATCCTCGAGCGTCTGGATTGTTCTCTCAGATTGACCGTCCGTCTGAGGATGGTACGCTGAACTCATTTGGAGTTTGCTGCCCAGCTCACTTTGCAACGATTGCCAAAACCGAGAGGTGAATCTTGTGTCTCGATCAGAGATGATGCTGGACGGCACTCCATGTAGACGAACGATCTCTTTGATGTAGAGCTTGGCCAAGTTGGTCATGGACATCTTCAAGTTGACAGCTAGGAAGTGAGCACTCTTTGTTAGACGATCCACTACTACCCAAATAGAATCGTGATTCTTGACCGTGCGGGGCAAGTGAGTCACGAAGTCCATTGAAATGCTGTCCCACTTCCATTCAGGAATCTCCAAAGGTTGCAATAAGCCACCCGGTCTTTGGTATTCGGCTTTGGCACGTTGACAAGTTAAACAGGATGCCACAAAACGAGCGACATCACTCTTCATTCCTGGCCACCAGAACGAACGTCGAAGGTCTTGATACATCTTAGTCATACCCGGGTGTATGCTAAGACGACTATGATGTCCTTCCTCCAAGATAATCCTCTTCAGCTCGCCATCATTCGGAATGCACGTCCGTCCCATGTAACGTAACATACCGTCCGTTCCAGCGTTGAAATGTTTGGCTTGATCCGTACCGAGCGCGCTTAAAATCTTCACCAATTCTTCGTCCTCTCGTTGTTTCATCCAGATTCGGTCGAACACATCACTTGATATCCTCAAGGTGCAGCATTTAATACTGTTCGGCTCCAATTCGAACTGCAACCTTAGGTCTCGGAAACTCTCCACCAAACTTAACTCTTTAACCATCATTACCGAGACATGAACCGCCTTCCTACTTAGAGCATCCGCCACAACGTTCGCTTTTCCAGGGTGATAAAGCAACTCGAACTCATAATCCTTTAAGAACTCAAGCCACCTCCGCTGTCTCATATTCAACTCCTTTTGGTCAAATAGGTACTTGAGGCTCTTATGATCACTAAAGACTTGGAAGACGGATCCATACAAGTAGTGTCTCCAAATCTTTAGAGCAAAGACGACCGCTGCTAGCTCTAGGTCGTGCGTTGGGTAATTCTTCTCATGTATCTTCAACTGCCGTGAGGTGTATGCCACTGCCCGCTTCTCTTGCATAAGAACGCACCCCAAACCTTGGTGAGATGCGTCACAGTAAACTTCAAAAGGTTTGGCAGTGTCCGGAATTACTAATACTGGAGCGCTCGTCAGCTTCTGCTTCAACTCTTGGAAGCTGGATTCACACCTATCGGTCCAAGCGAATGGGTGATCCTTTCTAGTCAGCTGGGTTAACGGTGCTACTATCTTAGAAAATCCTTCTATGAAACGCCTATAGTAACCCGCGAGCCCTACAAAACTTCTAACTTCAGTAACCGAGCGCGGACTCTCCCATTCCAAGACCGCTCGCACCTTAGCCGGATCAACTGAAATTCCACCAGCGGACACGACGTGACCCAAAAATTGCACTTCTTTCATCCAAAATTCGCACTTAGACAACTTAGCGTACAACTCCTTTTCTCTCAACACTCCAAGTACCACCCTTAAGTGTTCCTCATGCTCTTCACAACTCTTGGAGTAGATGAGAATATCATCAATAAACACCACCACGAATTTGTCCAAATACGGCCTGAATATACGGTTCATGTAGTCCATGAAGACTGCTGGAGCGTTCGTCACTCCGAACGGCATGACCACGTACTCATAGTGTCCATAACGTGAACGAAAGGCTGTCTTCCGAATGTCTCCTTCCTTGACCCGAATCTGGTGATAGCCTGATCTCAAGTCTATCTTAGAGAAAACGCTCGCTCCATGCAACTGGTCCAGTAGATCGTCAATGCGAGGCAATGGGTATTTATTCTTGATGGTCAGCTTATTCAACTGACGGTAATCAATACAAAGCCGAGAGCTGCCATCCTTCTTCTTCACCAATAACACGGGCGCTCCCCAAGGTGACACGCTTGGACGGATGAACCTCTTGTCCATCAACTCTTCTATTTGCTTTTTAAGCTCCACCAATTCAGCGGGTGCCATTCTATACGGTTGAACGGATATAGGGGCCGCAGTAGTTACCAAATCTATGGTAAATTCAACTTCACGAACAGGAGGCAATCCAGGCACCTCATCCGGGAAAACGTCCGGGAATTCGTCCACAACCGTTCGTCCTTCAACGTACTTATTGAACGAACGTTCAAAACTCTTATCCGCCAGCTCTCGGTCTTCATGCGTCATGATTAAGAAGCAACTGGCGCCTTCCATTATATCTTCTTTAATTTGACTGAGCGTCACTCCCAACTCTTCTTCACATTCCTCAGGAAAAATTAGTTTCTTAGCCCCACAATCTATGAGAATGCGATTGGTATTCAGCCAATCCATTCCCAGAATCACTTCTAAGTCCTTGAGAGGCAAACATATTAAGTTCACCTTGTATCTACGCCCCTCTACTTCAACAGAACATCTAACGCACATGGTAGACGTCCTAACCTCTCCAGCCGCTGGGGTTGACACCACCAAATCGAACTGCATCTCACTCTCGGTTAATCCCAGCTTATCAACGCACGCCTTCGAGATGAAGGAGTGTGTTGCCCCCGAATCATACAACACACAGCAAGGAATTCCATGAACTAAGCAGGTACCAGTGACGAGCGTACCTGAGCTCGCTGCTTCTGCACCAGTGATCGCATATACTCGCCCTACAGCTTGGGCTCGTCCACCTCTTCCTTGCTGAGTCCTTCCAGTATTAGGCGGCCTCATCACTGCACGTCCGCCCATATTACACTCGTTTTCCAGGTGACCATTTCTTTTACAACGAGTGCAATATTTCCCTCCAACCAACTGAGGGCATGAAGATCTGAAATGGGGTCCTCCGCACTGAAAACATCTGACCGGCCCTTGTTGATTAGCTTGTCCAGTAACTACCATAGATTGTGAACCACTCGACTGGGCTGGACGAGCGTATGGGGTCCTGTTCCTATACACATTGGGTCTCGACATAACTGGTCCTCTCGACGTCTGTTGTTTCTTCTGTTGTTCCGCCTCAGCCATATTTTTCTCAAGTATCTTAGCCCTCTCAACCATGGCTGGGAACGTCCGAATACATAGACTGGAAATCAAAACCTTGAGATCACTCCTCAATCCGTTCTCAAATTTTCTACACTGCCACACTTCACTTGTGGCCATAGTATTGAATCTGACGAGATGTTTGAATTTATTGGTGTACTCCGAGACGGACATATTTCCTTGAACCAGTTGTAGGAATTCCACCTCCTTTGCAAACCGTACGCTGTCAGGGAAGTATTCCTCATAAAATTTGTTTCTAAATACTTCCCAGGTGATCGGTTGTTGCGCGTCCGTAAGAATAGCTCTAGCGCTCGACCACCAATGGCTCGCTTCTCCAGTCAGTAAATACTCAGCGTACGCCAATCTGTTTTCATCTGGGCATCGTTTGGCATTGAAGATCTTCTCTATATCCCTCAACCACTGGTCCGCTTCGTCTGGGAGACCCTTTCCACTGAACTTAGCAGGATGGTGTTGGAGGAAACTCTCCAAGCTCCATTCGGCAGTAGGCGGGGCAGCGTTGGAAGAAGACGCCCCTGAATGATGCCTAGCCGCTGCTAAGATCTCCATCAGTTGTCTTTGTGTAGTTTCAGAGTTGGCACGTGAAGCTTCCAAACTCTGCATGGCACTCTGATTCTGCTGCATTAGAGTGGCATTTTGTTCCATCAGTGTCGTGTTCTGCTGCTGTAAGCGGTCTATCACTGTCTCCAACAACCTAGCGTTGTTGGACGCATCAGGTTCGTTAGGTTGGGGTGGAGGAGGGAGTCTAGGTGCCATCGTTTTCTGTACCAGAGAAAACGAACGTTAAAAATGTTTAATAGTTAAAACAGTAACTTATTAAACATACGATAAGCACACAGCAAAAACGCAATGCACTCATAACCTACAGCGTTCTTAAGAGAACAAAACTGCTCTGATACCAATAATGTAACATCCCAAAATTATACAGTCATCAACCATATACTTAGAATAATTACACGTATCAATAACCCAAAACAGTTTTAAATTTAAGGAAACAGACTAAACAAATGGCCGAACGGCCTTTCATATGCTAGAATTAACGAGCGTTTACAAAAAGTCAAGGACGAACGGTGTACAAAATAATGACCGCACGTCCAACTATTTACAATCAAAAGAGCGCTCGCTCACAGCCGCTCGCTACTCTAAATACACTAGCTAGAACCGAACGCTCACTGTTCGGCCTTCACTTCAACTTCGACGAGGTTGGCGTCCTCCAAATTTTCTTCTTCCAGCGTTTCTTCAAGTAACGCCTCACCATCTGCTCACATCCACACGAATGATCATTGCATTCGACAAGACGGGTATACATAGACGAGACAACACAATGGAAAGTGCAAGGGTAAGCTTATTGAATTTAATTCAAGTCAAACATACAGTTCATGCATACCAAACATATCAATTTATTCGTAATACATGCATTCAAATCATACATTAACTCAACCAAATTCCTGATACTAGACCGACCGTCCGGACTGTATGAAACCTGTGTAGCTAAGGCGTCCGTGCACCCAGGTGAGTGACTGGAATACTCATCAGTAGCCACCTGAGGTTAGTCTTTTATGTCCAAGATACAGTTATGGACTAGACCTCCTGCCATTCCCACGCATGACATGCTCCTCTCTACTTGAGAACGAGCACTCACGGAATATCAGGATGAACCACCATCTAAGCTTACCACGTTCATACTTACAAATCTCAATTTCCAACCAAGAGTCGTTCCTCCCTGGAACGCTCGTTCAAATTCCAAAATCATAATATCATTTCATATATGGTTCGCACATTTTATACTTCCCTCAACATCACATTTTCACTCTTAGTTACATTGCCATAAAAAGACGAACGTTAATTAACTGTATGGACGAACGCTATTTGAAATCAGGACGAACGCTATTTAAAGATTCAGGACGAACGCTATTTAAAGATCAATAATTATTCAATTAGTACGAGCGCTGGATAGAAGACCTTGCGCGATTTAAAACGAACGCTCGTTATAAGGTCGAACGCTATCAAAGACTAACGCTCGACAGAGGGTCGAACGCTATCAAGGATGAACGCTCGACATAAGGTCGAACGCTATTAAATACGAACGCTCGACAAAAGAACGAGCGCTATCAAGAACGAACGTTCGACATAAGGTCGAACGCTACCAAAGAAGAACGCTCGATTAGCATTTCAAATGGGGACGCTCGTTCTAAGACAGAATCCTTTCCAAATGAAAGAATTTCACTCTAATCAATTTTAGAGAAACCGAACGGTATATGACCGTACAAGAACGAGCGTATTTTATCAATCAGAGAATATGATATTTTCCAGATTTTTCAGTTTTCAATAACTTTACAGGTTTCATACGATTCATAACTTATAATTTCTCTCCACCCTAAATCTCATACATTACAAAATTCATATTATCATATTTCAGTTCATACTTTATACATCGTATCAACATATCAAATTACATACTTTATACGATTCTCATTAATCAATCATACCAAGCAACCATCAGCATACGAATCAACCAATACATACCACATTCATTCAGTGTAACAACGATCGTTCATAACCAATACATCAGCATACAATTCATGCATACAATCCATACCGAACATGCATACAACACACAGTATAAATTAAATCACAATAAGCTTCCCTTACCCGGATTTCGTAACGTGCGTTCGTTCTTCAGAGAGAGAGAAAACAGATTCCAGTATACTCCTCTACCCTTAACGTTTAAAACCCCAAAACTCCTCAAACTAAAATTACAGAAAAACCAATACTGGTTCAGAGAAGGTGCATGCAGATTAAAACGAAGCTTGCATGTTGAAAATGAAGAGTGGTTGAGGACGTGAAACTTACCCGTTTCAGAATCCAAAACCAATCGGTTTGATGGAAAGCTCACGGTGCAGGGACGCTTCTCACGGTGCTGAAACGTGAACGGAGCAAAGGAGGGTGAGTTGCAGATGAGAGAAGAAGAAAGGTCTCTAGAGAGATGGAGGAGAAAAATGGAGGTTTGGTTTTCTGAGGAAGATGAAGGAGCACGCAGAGAAGGGAAGAGTGTTTCAGAAAATTAATTTTTCTTCCCAAGTCAAACGGACACTCTCTCCTGCGCTGCCACTTGGCTTCCACTATCAAACTCAGAACCTTCCAATTTGACACCTGGCGGTGGCATGCAGAGTGAGGGTGTGTGCTTCTTTAATGGCACGGAACACGTGTCACACGTATTAATGGAAGCAGGGAGGTGACTAAGCAGAATAATTAATGGGGCGTGACACTACTTATTTTCATTTTTTTTAAAAAAGAATTTTACGTTTTGTGTTAATTATATATATATATATATATATATATAATTTATCGTCACTAAAAGTATATTAAAAATATATATAAGATAATAGGATAAATCATACATATTTAAAATAATTTATTAATTTATTTATTTACTAAAATAATTTTAAGATAATAAAATCTAAGATATATATTTATATTTGAGATTAATAAAATGATTTTACTTTAAAATACACACACATATTTTAATTAATAGATACTGTATATAAAACGTGAGTAATTATATATATAAACGACTTTTAAATGTATAGAAATAAAGAGCAAATGTACATCTTACAAGTAAACTTATTTAACTAACAGATGAATAAAAGGAGAGTAAATAAATAACGTGTATTTTAAATGTAAAGATTGTAAATAATATTAATGAGAAGATTTATAAAATGTATGTATATAGTTTTGGTGGTAAATTTAGTAGATAAAGAAAGTGAAGTAAAAATGTGGATACCGTACAATCTACCAAATTGTACATAAGTATGAGAAGATGTTTTGGAATAGAGAAAAGCAGTTTTGAGTGAACTTAAATGAGGTAGAGTCTTATCAACTCGCATTTATTGTGGTGTGGCCCCTCACATGCAATTTTCTCATTAAATAAAGCTTTCATTCACACCCGTGAAGTGAAGAACTTCCTTTTAACCATCTCTGACAGCAACAGATTTACCTCACATTCTCCCTTCTCCACAACTTTTGGATTTCTTATCACTACAAACTTTCCTCATATTATAAATGCTTTTGGTGCTGCACACGATTCATTCTCTCACCTTCTCATCTCTGCTCCTTTTTCTCTCTTTTTTTTAACTAATGACATCATCACACACCATAACAAAATCTCCTCCAAAACATTTAACGTTACCAAATACAAGAAACAGCTACCTTTGTAAATCGACAAGCGCGGTCTCAGTCCCATATCCAAAACCAACAAAACATCCATAACATCAACCCACATTTATTTTAACTTCTTCTTTTTGCCTCAACTTAGTACTCTGCTCACATCCCTTCGGTGCAGTCTCCCATACCATTTGCGGCGATTCATCTTGTCTTTCGAAATTAAGCTAATAAATTTTTACTTTTGTTCAAAGTCCATATCGATTAAAAAAACTTCACCTAATAAACCAGTTATTTTATAGGTTTAGTTAGACTTAAACTCAATTTTTAATAACTTCTTTCATAAAAAAATAATATATTATACATTAAAAATAATAGATTATACACGTTTACGAGACAATGCATGAGAAGAAGGTGAAGGGTTTATTCCTTCTGAATGTTGTAATTGGAAAAGGTCCTTCCATCTTGGTCTGGGCATTGTCGAACGTGTCGCTGCTCTCAACCTCGAGGGTTCTGTTCATACCCGTTAGGTTTTCGCCTTATATGTTAGAGTTTATATATTTTTAGAGATGATTTTGGAAATAATACACGTTATTTTTATTTATTTTATATTATCCTGTACTAAACATAAAACTTTACCCAGATAAAATTGATGAATAATCAATTTATTACAATAAATATTATTATATTTTAGTTTTAGTGCAATTAGGAAAAAGAAATTTATAATCCTAGTTTGATTGAAAAAAATTCCAAAATCTATTCAACATTTCACATGAAATTCACAAATTCTCTATCCCCACCAACTTCCAACATACAAAATATCCATATTTTAAAATAATAATGTAGCTTTCTTAGCTGCTTTAAGAAATTATCTAAAAGCGAGATATAGTTAGGAAAGTCATAACTTGTTTCGAGAAAACATATCACTGCTGGTGTAGACTGACAAAGAGTAACATATTCAATTTAGATTCTACGTGTCGGCACAAAACCCCTTTCATACAAACCACATTAGATTAAAAAGTTAATTTTATATTATAATTCAAATGAAATTGTACACTAAAATATTAATACAAATAAATTTATTTTTTGTAAAAGATAAATTTAGATAAGTTGCATCAAAATATAAATTTTAAAAAATTAATCTTTTCAAAAATAACTTAAAGTTAGTATGTAAAAATAAAAAGCAATAACTCCTATGTAAATGACACTTCAACATCCAGTTAGTACTTAAAAAATAAAATGCAATAAAAAAAGCAATTATTAGTATGAGCTTAAATGTCTAGGGCAGATCAGTATATATGCTATTGGAGCTATCATATACAAAATTTTGTATTCTTATGAATAATCTCCAAATAATAGAGTATAAGGTTTAATTACTTATTCAAATTATAAAGATAAGATCTGAATATGTTGAAGGTTGATGATGTTAAAGTATTATATATATATATATAAAATAAACGTTCAAGAGTTTTTCCTGAATAAAAATGAATAATGTTATGCTTTTTACGATATAGTTTTCACTAATATTTTAGAATTTTATGAAATATTAATTGAAACTCATGTATTAAAATATAAAAATGCCGATAACTAGAAGAATTATAAAAAGAATTTATATCTATATATAAATGGAATTACTTTTTTCAAATTAAAATAATTATTTTACTAATCTTATTATTATTTTTAAATGTAAATGTTTTTCTAATTTGTCTTTTTTTTAAATGTATCTATTTTTTTAATTATAAAAAAACTTATATAATAAATAAAAACTATTTATACCAATTAGAAAAACATAAATTATCGATGATTTAATAAATGTGGATTACTAAATGAATAATTAACGATGAATATTTTTTATTAACATACGAATAGATATATTCATCAACAAATTTTATTTACTGATAAATTTATCCACAGTTGTTTAATTTATCGACGAATGTATCAATTAGTAAGATTATATTTGAATTTTTGACTTTTTACCAATAGAAAATACTTAACTACTTTTACAAATAAAATTCGTCAATAATTTACTCGATGAAATCAAATTTATATTTTGGATTCTCTTTCTCAATTTCATTTTCTTTCTCCATAATTTTATGTGCACACCTCCAGCTCCAACCAAAATTTGTGATGTTGTCTTGGTCGTTGTCGTGATCGTTGTCCACCGTGATCCTACGTGACAATTTATTGTTTGTGAGTTGAGAGAGCTTGTCGTTGACGGTCTTTTTGTGTGTGTTTTTGTCACTCGGTCTTTGAGGGACCATGTCGTGATTGCTTTTGCATTAGTTGTCAAGAAGTGTTATCGTGTTTGTTGTCACACAAATCATAGAGGTAAGTCGAGCTTTCATTGGTAGTCATTTCTTATTCTGGGGTAGATTTGTTGTGATTAATGAAATTATTAATGTTTTGGTTTTGGTTTTGTTAAAACGATTGTTTAAATTTTTTATAACTGGGTGCTAACTAGAGGAGCAGGTGGTCATAGTTTTCATATGTTTTGGTTTCTTGGGAAGAGTAGTCATGGTGTGACTGTGGAGTTCTATGCATATAAAAAGAATTAAATTGAATGAAAATATACATGCTGAATTATTACAAATATTTTCCATTTCTTAGCAATAATAGTGTTTAGTGTAAGTTTAGGCTGACCTCGATATGATATAAGTTTAGTTTTCTTATGCATTCATCAAACAGTTTACATTTTACCATCTCTGCATGGTGTAACTTAATCTTGATAAGTAAAACAACAATGAAAGTAGTTTTACTCATACTTGTGTTTGTAAGTAGAGTGACTATCATGTTTAGAACTGCATATGCAGTGTTAGACTTAAATTTTGCATAATTTTCAGTAGGCGAAGCTTGATAACATAACAGACAAAGTTCGATTAAATTCGACTAAGCTTGACAACTTGATCAAATGAGTTCGACAATGTTACATGATAAACATTATAGAGATATATCCGTCAATAATATCAAAGAATATATCTGTCAGTAATGACTGATGAGTGAAATCCAGAGATAAATTTTATTGATTATATTTTTATGGACAAATTTTAATCATTGATAATTCATCACAATATAATTTTATTGACAGATTTTACAACTTCAAACAGATCATTGGCCTTTAATAAAATCAGTTATTTTAATGAATAAAATTATAAAAATATTTATATTTAATTTCATAACTATAATAATAAAAATAATGATAATAATTTTACTCTTTTTACATGTATATATAAAGAATTTTAATTTGTGGTGTTCAGGTTCGATTCTTTCTATATTTAGGTTTTAAATATTTGTTTAAATTAAAATTATTATTTTATCAAATCTACCATAATTTAACTGTTTTTTCAATTTTAACGTTTTTTTAAAATTTAATTATTTCTTTAATTATAAAAAATCTATAATGTAAATATAAATTATAAAAAATATTTATATTTAATTTCATAATTACAATAATAACAATTATAATAATAATTTTATTAATTTTTATTATAATAAAAAGAACTCACATCACTGGTATATATTTAAAGGGCTTTAGAAATAATTGAAGACTTTGACCAATACCTAATGTTTATGTTGAATAGTACTACTGCTAAATTTGATTACAAAATGACACATTCGTGAAACGTGTCTATCTTCAAAACAAAAAGATACGGATATGTATTTTATATTTATACAACTTGCTTTGGTTACAAACAGACAAAATACTTTACGGAGTAGTTGTGATTTTATATTTTTTACATTATCACATATAATTATGAATGAAAGATGAATTGTAAAGTTGTGGATGAAATATAACATTAATGTTTTGTTTTGTTTACATATACTTCAAACACATTTTATTAATAAAAGCTAAATGTTTTAACCTTTTGAGAACTGCTTGATGTACTGATTAACCGCTTATATTATTAAAGTTAATCGTATACAATTGCTTTATATTATACAGTGACGTGTAAATTACTCACGAGATAGGGGAAAGTTTAATAGACTCAACTATAGGTATCACTTTTTGACCGAAACATTTTTATTTATTTTTTAAAATTGCAAGAAAATAAATCTATTAATGTTTCTTATTTTTAGGAGAATATATTTTTTATCTGTTATTAAAAATTTTTATTTTTACTGAAAAAATTTAGTACCGATCAAATATGAGTTATTATTTATATAAATTGTGATATCATTTCTAATTTAAAATCTTAAAACTTAATTTTTTTTTTATTTAATGTGAAGTTTTTAACTTATATATATTTAAATTTTTGGCAGTCTTTTCATAAGTATAAATCAGGTTTTATACGAGTTTCTGCCCCAATCAAATATACTTATCCCGCTTATTTATCTCAACATCCATTCCATATTAATTATATTTATAACAATCTGGTCAACATAAAAAACCAAACACTATAGTTTGATTGTTACAATGTTGTGTTTAATAATACCTCCATGCATAGCAGAAACAATATAAGATCAAAGAGATTGAGCAACATGAGGTCATTGACGATGAAGTGTATCATTTTGTATTAACGCTATATGAGTGTTCATGTTTTAGGTTAGATTGTAAATAAGAGTTTAATGTCATATTGACTAGAAATAACGATATATAACATATGAATAACAAAAATCACTAACTTATTTTTTAAAATCTTTTGGTTAAATATATATTGTTTACTATTTTATATATTATTTTCTCGTAAGAATTTTGATAGTTAAACATGAAACTGAAAACAGAAACAGTGGTTGAAAATTTTATAGTATATAAGTAAGTGGAAACCTTATTTGTGAGATTGAATTAGATTTAAAGTATACTTTTTAATTATTGACGAGGAATTTGGTGTATAGAAAATGTTTTTAGCAATAATTTGAGTGAAGCGAATAGTTTACGTTAAGGATGAAGAAGTTTGTTCTGTCTTATTATATTTGTTTTATCAAATCACTTTAGGCAATGTGAAGAGCACAGGGAGACCATAGAATAAAAAAGCTCGTGATGATAAAGTGGGAAATTGAAACGAAGCAAATTGGACCATTAATCTTGAATGATATGACAATTCAATAGGAGCTATATGACATTTAAAACATCCAAAGTATTAGAGAGCAATTAACATTAATATAAAATAGAAAGCAACAGAGACAGTGCGCGTCATTGTCTCATTCATGTAATGCATATATTTATGTTTCAGTTTCAACCTTTGAGGCTGTAATCAATGCCTTATCACCAATTTTCTTTATCATGTAGAGTAACTTTCAAGTTTTGTTTTTCGTATATTTTAGTCATGTTTAACTTCTAAATCAAGGAAACCTACATTTTCTTCTCTTTTCGTACATTCTGTTTGTTAAATGTGTTTCTAGGTTAGAATCTATTTACATTGATAATCTCAAAAGTTAAAAGTCTTACTTCAATTACAAATCAAATTAATTTCAAATATATAAATATATGTAAATATTATTTTATAAGACATTTAAGTTAAATTTAAAAGTTAGTTCTTAATATCATATTTTTTTACTACCACGACTACAATTATTAGGAGATTAAACTACCAATTTTTGTTTAAGAACATTTGGTCTAATTCAACAATTCACTTCAATTTAATCTTTTTATATTTATAATCATTCTTTTGTTTTGAGTGTTTGAATGTTATATGATATTTAAATTATTTAATTTTTTGTTATAATTTTATTTATCATACATATCATCTTATTCATATTTTCTAGATATATATACATACAGAGAGAGGGATAAGTATATATATATATATATATATATATATATATATATATATATATATAATTATAATAGTATTCTATATTTTATTTATTTATTATAATAAAAAAAACAAATAAGAACTTCCATATTCTATTACGAAAGCATAAAATTCGCATATTGTTTTGTATTTGAAGTAATGTTATTGATTATGGTGATTTGTTACGTAAGCTTTAAGAAAAAACATGTGAGTTTTAACCCTTTTTTCTTAATTTCTTATTGATTATTTGAAGTTTCCTTCTTCTTTTGTTCATATTTTTAGTTGATATATTTATAGTCTCTTACACATTTCTTTCTTTCCATAGTACTCGAATTAATAATTTTTTTATTATTCATTTAATGATAGCTAGTTATATTAGGTGTCATATACTTTAATAACTTTTAGTTGAAAATGTATTCTCAAAATTTATGTTGGATTGAAATTTATATTTATCCAAACAAATTCTATTATATTTTATTATATATAGAAGACTAAATTTTATTATTCCCTTTCAAAGATCTGAAGGGGATCGACTTCCTTCAATGTTCCGCAAGCCCGTGCTATACAAATCATACAACATCATAATTCTAATAAGTTTGTTTTTCAAAATTCAATTCTTCTGGTGTATATGTGCTATTTATTTTCTGCTACAAAGAATAAACTAACATATGATATCCTATCACAATAATTAAAATATTTTTTAAACAATGTTCATTTTATGATGTAACACACACGTCACTCAGTGTAAGAAGGAAATAGATGGTTTTTTTAAAGGTTTAATGTGAAATAAAAGGACGAAAATTTGCTAAAAAGTGGTAATGAAATGATGGAGAACTACATATCAATAACATCTATTTGTTACTTACTACGTCCTTTTTTTTTGTTTCTCCTATTTGATCTTTATCTACTTGTATTCATATATATAAAGTATTGAATTGACATTGAATGCCCAGAAAGGACCTTATCATTATGTGGGTGTATAAATCTCACACCATTTCAAACAAATTTAATTACAATAATGTTAATAAACTCTCAATTCTTCTATTTAATGAGTGATATTATAAGACTAAGGTTTTAAACAGTAAATTTAAATTTAACTTTATTTTCATAAAATAAACTTATTTCTACTTCTATTTTATAAATTAATTATACTTTTAATGGAATATCCAACATTTTCTTGGTTATTTTTTTCTTATGATTTTGTTTAACTTTAAATTAATTATTAGAAAAATGAAAATAATAAAGGGAAGTGAATTTTGCATGGTGAAGTTGAGGTGGTCCGTTTTAAAAGTGGTCCATTGCAAGTTGCAAAAGATAGAAGGGTGAAACTGGTCCTGTAATCATAACTTAAAATTTCAGCATCCCTTGTTTTTATTATTATAGTTGTAATTTAACGGAATCGAATATGTGAGGACTACATAAACTCTCCTGCGAATATGACTCTGCACGTTTTCATATACCTGTAATTGTTGTCGTTTTCTGTCTCATTTCTTTTATTTATTTATTTAATATTTTAGACTAGGATAGGATCACATTATCGATCATATTCGCAAAAACAAATAAATCAATAAATATGTACGTATTAATTAATTAAATGATTAAAGATTTGTGATTTAAGACAGAGTATTGTTGGATAACACTAATGTAGTCATAGGAAACGACAGTGGTTATTTTTGTTAATAGACAGCGGTTTTTGAACTGAGACATATCCAGGCGTTTGCTTCGGTTCTGAACCGAAGCATAAAATGGTAGGATTTTGCCTCGGTTCAACGTTAACCAAAGTAGTAGATGTTTTAATTTTTTTAATTTTTTTTTTGCAGAACTTCATGTCTCGGTTCCCTCTGAATCGAGGCAGTATGTCCCCCTCTACTACCTTGGTTGGAACCTTAACTAAGGCAGTAGAGTCCTTTTCTTTTTTCATTCGCCAGCCTTTCTACTTCGGTTGTGACCTTAACCGAGGGCATAGGGGGTTTTCTGCCTCGGTTATGGTCTCAACCGAGTCATATTCCCCCTTTTTTTTAAAATCAAGTCTGTTTCTACTACATTTTCAACTACAGAAACATACCTACATATAATTTTGCAGCCAAAACAGTCCAGAATAATCCAGAAGCATATATTTTGAATGAAAGTTATATTAAAACATAAATACATTCAATGTAATCATAAATCAAATTCTTAGAAGCATAAATCAATCCAATGTAATCATAAATCATCTTTGAAGCATAAATCAATGCAATGTACAAAGTTAAACTAATAATAATGTACAAAAGCATAAAACAACTTAGAAACATAAATTTAGAACTTACTATATCCTAATATCTACTACATATTATTATATAATTGAATTACATATTTAGCCAGTGCTTTCCTCACGAGTTTACGTGACTTCTCTAGAATTGGAGCAGTCATATTGAATCTCTGCATAAAACACAATGATTTTAATTAGTGTATATGAAATCTAAACTATAGAGAAATAAAATTCAAACCTAAATATTATCGTTTGCCATCCACTGGTGTAACGTGCATGAATAATGGTCATCATCCAAAACATGACGTAGTAACCACATTCATATGACCCCATTGTCTATTACACTACAATATATCATCATAATTATAAAATGTTAAGTAACATCATTGGAATGGAACAAAATGTAACAAAGTATAGACTAAAATACCAAACCTTAAGGGCAACCCATGCAAGCTTTTTAGTTGTAGCAGTAGATCTCTTAGATAACATCATATGTGTTGCAACGGAACTATTAAAAAAAATTGCTTTAGCATACATTTATATAACAAAGAAAGTTAAAACATTGAGGTTCTTACCAATCTACTACATGTCTAAGAGGGCTAGGAGGAGACTTGTGCAATGAACAAAACCAGACAACAGTGTTTTCTGGTATGAAGATCACAAGTAGCTGCCAATGACACCTGAAATTGATAATAACTTAATTGTTATATACCAAAATTAATAAATGAAACTTTAAAGTTAACAAACTTCACTTACCAAAGTATATAAGGGAGAAAATATATCTCCTTCCCCATTCCAAAGTAGGTGGTGATGTGTGTTTGGATATCATCAAATTTATTTCTTTCATGAGTCATAGATGGGTCAATGAACCCATATACATCATTGCACCCCTTCTTGTTACTGACATCAAACATATACCTAAAATGAAGAAATAATCTGATATAAGTAACTTGATAAAAAAGAATTATATAAAAAAGTTCTCATAAACTTACATCATTCACAACTGAATGAGTGTAATATTAATTTCTTCTCTCCCCGACGTAAGCTCCCTAACATCTTGCTGATGCAAGTACAATGGGATCTGAGCTTCTCTTTCAAATGTAGTAGAATCCCAGTGTACACTCATCGGCGCATATGAAATGATGTTAGCAAGCTCGTCTAACGCACCAAGAGGGTCGTTCTCAAATAAATGAGTCTTCTTCGGTGTAGGACTTCCCTCTTGACAAGTTTGCTATTACATGAAAAAATGGTTATATTATGACGTCAATAAGAAGTAAATATTAAAATTGAGAAGTATATAGTAGGAGTGTTTACCGGGGGATCAGATACATCACCAACCAAATGTCTAAGCCAGGCGACGAATGACTTAAATGGCTCTTGCACAGTGAAAAACTCATCTGTAGGCACAAGAAGAACGACATCTGGTACGACAACTTCATCCACAGTGACCTTGACCTCATCTTCTGCTAGTTGTACACCATGCACTACAATGACTGTCTCATAGACTGTGCCACGAGCCACTAACATGGTCCCGGTATCAAAGAGAATATATAACTGACATGGACGAGTGTCGTCCATGTCGTCCCCTGGGGCACCAGCAACTGAGCAACTTCCTTTACCGCTTCTACTTGTCAAATTAAATGTTAGGTTATACAAAAAGTAAATTAATAAACAAAAATGATTATTAAGTTTACTTGTAGGGGGCACAACATGTTCCGCTACAGGAGATGGCGGAGGACGATTGCCATAATCGTCATAACGTTGCTGAAACTGGCGCGCAACCATTTCAACAATTTCATCATACAATTCTGCCCGAACCTTCTTTGTGATCTCCTCCTTCAACTTTTGTTCATACTCTTTACTTAATCTGGATGAAGATGAATGCGAAGAAGACCTAAAGAACTGTCGTATGCTTATGTTAGTTCCAGCAGCACACACTTGTCCTGGTGCTCAGGTCGTCCAATAGTTGTGACAAGAATATCCTCACGACCTTGTTGTGTGAATTGACCTTGGGAGCTCTACTCAACCAAGGAGTCTTGTAACATAACAAAACTTCATAATTATTTGAAAGATCTATGTAATATATATAACAAAAATGTTGTTTAAATATGAAAAATGACATCTTACAATTCTTTCTGATATCTCTCTACAATGTCGGAAGTGGAGGAGCCCGATGATCTTAAACGAGCTAACTTCCACTTCTCGTGCCGAGATGGTGGTGAAGGAGGAGGAGGAGGGTCACCACCCTCAGAAAGTGAAAGTCTACTATCTGACTTCTGCTTCATTATTTATACCACGTGCTTTTGACCTTGTTTTCTGTGACAAAATGAAACAATTGTTATGATATAAAATTATAAATGATGAATTAAATGATTTTACCTACACTTACCTACCACGTCTCGGATGAAGGAAGCTCTACAAACTGACGCTATGTTTCTTCGTCAATTGCAGAATATTTAGAACATGGAGTTTCATTACTTTTTGCTCCAAATATATATCTGGACGTCAACTTTATCTTAAACCCCCGAAATCATTTTGCAATTGCAGATAAGCACCTACTCCTTAGGCTCTTGACATTTGGCATATCAAATGTCAACTGCAACAAAGAAAGTAATAACCTTATATCAATACAAATTTATCAATATGTAGAATCTAGAATTTGGAGCAATATTGTTTAACTTACCAATAGATCTTGCTAGATAAGATTCCGATTAGCCTCAGATACATGGTCAAAGGATGGACTAAGTATACAGATACGATCACGTGCTATTACTCCAAGGTAAGACCTAAATACATCAACATTTGGGCCAGATGCAACTCAAGTGACCATGTCAATAATGACAGGTGTCCTCTCACCTGCATTTCTTCTAAGTATAAGCTGTCGTAACCTCGTCGCTGTAAGATCCTTGAAAATATTTGTAAGTTAAAATGTAAGATCCATAAAACAAAAAAATATTTATAATTGTAAATTTTAACATTTTATTAGTAATAATAATTTTAATGGATAGAAAAATGTAAATTTTTGGATATAAAGTTATAGTAATTCTAGAGGGAGAGCTTCAAATTTTTGATAACTTATTTAGGATTTTTTTTAAGAAAAGTGAATAGTGAATAGTAAATAGTAAATAGTAAATAGTGAATAGTTAAAAAAAAATAAAATAAAATATATTAAAATAAATTGTGGAAGAGAACACTCCACGTAGAATTAATCATTCAGAGATAAGAATGATGAATACAAAATAATTTTTGAATAGTAAAAATGAATAGTAAAAGTGAATAGTAAAAATGAATAGTAAAAAATGAATAGTAAAATTTTTTGGCTATAAATAGCCAAGGGGGGGAGGCTGAAAATTTGCACCAAAATTCTAGAGAAATTGTGAGAGAAGAGAGTTGGAGGAAATTATAGTTAAAGAGGGGAAATTCTGGAAGTTTCCGGAGAACGGTTTGAGAAGAGGAAACTAAGTCTGGAATAGAGGTAAGGGAAGCTAACTTTGAGTATTTCTTTTTGTATTATCTTGAGTCTTGAATATGCTATAATTTTTCTTTTGTCTGATTTTAAATCTTGAATATGGAGTATTTTGTTTCTGTATGATTTTGAATTTTAAATAAGAGTATGTTTTGTGTTAATATCCAAGTGTGATAGTTGTAAAATATGATGTTGATTATGTTATGCCAATTGTATGTTATTAGTGGTTTATTTTTGTATTTTGGAAGGATTAGAAATTGTCTAACCGGCTCTGCCAGATTCAATTTCTTGTTTCCCCAAACATTTTATTGTTTTCCTTATTTATTTTTATTGTATTTTTGGAAGGATTAGAAATTGTCTAACCGGCTCTGCCAGATTCAATTTCTTGATTCCCCAAACTTTTTATTTCCTTCCGTATTTATTTTATTACATTTTTGGAAGGATTAGAAGTTGTCTAACCGGCTCTGCCAGATTCAACTTCTTGTTTCCCCAAACTATTTATTTCTTTGCTTATTTATTTTATTGCATTTTTGGAAGGATTAGAAGTTGTCTAACCGACTCTGCCAGATTCAACTTCTTAATTTCCCCAGACATGTATTGTTCTTGTTATTTAATTATATTGTATTGATGGATGGATTAGAAGTTGTCTAACTGGCTCTGCCAGATTCAACTTCTTGTTTCCCCATGAATTTTTATATTAAGATTATTTTTATGATTGTCAAATATTGTATTCTTCTATGACCATTTATAGTAATGTTTTATTATTGTTAATTGTTTATAATTATCTTGTATGAATTCTATTATGGATGTTTATTGTGATGAATTTATTGAATGAGTTTGTTGGCTGAAATTAATCTTGTTGGAAGGTTTGGAATAAGGGTTCTGTAATAGCTTGTATATGGGTATTAAATATATAAACAGTGTTTGAGGTTGTTGTGAGAGGAAGTAAAATTAGGCATTTTAAGATTTAGAGCATAAAAAAACAAGGCAGATAAATTAAATAAATAAATTGTTAATTATTGAAGACCTCCCTTTGTTGGTAGGATAGAGGAACCTTAAAAACCTGAGTTGGCACATCCCTGATCATAGAGCAGCCCTGGCCTGGTCCAGTCAGTTGTGACTAGTCATATGTGCTGGCGTCGAAGGTGAGTTTGATGCGTTCAGACATCTGGGTCCTCTCCGGTGACCAATTGGGGTAAAGAAAAATCTCTACTAGGATGAAAATAAAATAAAACAAGTTGATTGTAGATGCATAATATTATCATGGTAAAAATTTCATATATATTTTATTTATCATTACATTGAGCCCAGACTTTAATATGTAGTTCCTAAGATATGTTGATATATTTTGGTTGATCCATGATCTTTGTTTGGTGAAAATATGTTGAGTTATACTCGGTATGGTCATAATGAGTTTATAATATGAAGTATGATAGCTGGAAATGTGTTTAATTTATTGACACCAAAATAGGTTATTGTCAAATTATGATTAGAGAATGAACATGATTGAGTTATGCGGAGAAGATGTTATGAATTGTTGATTTGATGAAATGTTGGAGTGGATAAGAGGGTATGAAATGTTGATTTGATGAAATGTTGGAGTAGATATAAGAAATCATTGCTTATGAAATGATGTTTCCTACGGGAAGTAGTATGTTCGGTTTATACCATGGGAGCTTGATATGAGCAAAGTAACACCTGAGGTTTATGAAAGCAGACAGCAAGTGGTCTGACCATAAGGCTTTGACATAAATATGTGGTTCATAAGTTTTATAGAAGCAGGCAGAGAGAGGTCTGACCATAAGGCTTCAGAGAGTAATACATAGTATACAGGTGAGGCTTAAGGAAGCAGGCAGAGAGCGGTCTGACCATAAGGCTTCGTGAGTAAGCATGGTAAAATTGTAAGGTTTATAAAATTGAGGAAGTTGATTTTGATAATGATGAATTAATGACATCGGGGTAATGATATTTTAGTAATTGTAGAAATACATGTTTGAACTATTCTTATTACAAGTTTAATGATTGATATGATATGGTTGGCTTACCCTTATTTGTTTGTTCTATGATCATATAACTCATGTTATATGTGATTAGATAATGTTGCAGATGCGGTTGAAAAAGCTTGGAGATGAGAGAGATGCGGGGAAAAACTTTCAGGGATTTTTGTAAAAAGAATAAATTTGTATTGGGAAGATTATGTTGTGTAAAACTTATAAGTTGAAATTTCAATGATGAAGACTATATTGTTTAAAGTTTGTAAGTTTGGTATTGTACTTTGGAGTAATTGAAAAAAGTTTGATTGTTTATATGAGATATTAAATTAATTTAGTCTCTACTATCAGTAATACCCTTTAAAATATTTGGGTGTTACAGTCGCTCCTCTCGTTCGTCTAGAAGTGGTGGGGACTTCATCCCTTGACGAATGAGGTGGCTTAACCATATATCCGTCACAATAAATAAGATGAAAGATTAATAAAACACTTATAAAATAACATATATTATTTAACAAAAGCCATAAATATTTACACAAACATGAAATTCATACATAATCATATGGATTGGTCATATGTATATTCCCTCATGATCTTCCCGAATTGCTTGTATATTATCAATTAGAGGGTCGTCATCCAAATTAATTGTTGTTTTAAATGGATGGTTGTCAGCAATATGAAGACTACTTAGATTCTCTTCTTTATCTTCAAATTGTCTTTTTCCTTGAAGAGTGACATACCAATGGTCATACATAGGATCTTTGACATAAAAAACCTGACTTGCTTGATATGGCATGATAATCGGTTCGTCTCCATAACTAAACTTTTGAAAATCAACTAGTGTCATACCAAATTCATCTATTTTGACACCACTCTTATTGTCGACCCACTTACATTTAAAGAGTGCAACATAAAACTTAGTGTAATCAACCTCCCATATCTCTTCTATTCTACCATAATATCTCATTGATCCAATTACAGGATTTTGATCTTTGGATGTGGAAAATTGTAGTGACTCGACTTCTAGATTGACACCACTATTTTGTACTATGCTTTTATCATCCAAAGTCTTTGTATAGAATGTGCAATTATTAACTTCATAGCCTGTACAACATACAACATCAAACTTCAAACCATTTGCTAGCCACAACAAAGTCTTAGAAGGCCGTGATTCTTTCAAAACTTCAGATTTGAACCAGGATAAGAATGTTCTATTATGCTCCATCAACTGTCATTTCTCTGATTGTCTTGGATACTTGTCCTTTACAATGACTTTGTGTGCTTCCAAAAATGGGATCACTTCATCTATGTTGTTTAATATGTACAGATGTGCTTGCATCAATTTTTCATGACTTTTCGTCACTACATTCACACCTCGGATGCTTTTACTTGTAGAACATCTATTCAACCATGATGTCCGAGGGACTCCTATCGGATTTGCTTTAGTCATATAATCAGAGCAAAACTCGATACTTTCTTCAGCAATATATATTTCAATCATTGAACCTTCTGGACGATATGGATTTTTTACGTACCCTTTCAAAATCTTCATATAACGCTCAATATGATACATCCATCTTAAGTATATTGGTCCACACAACTTTATTTCTCTGACCAAATGAACAAGTAAATTCACCATGATGTCAAAAAAGGATGGAGGGAAAAACATTTTGAGCTGACACATGATGATGATAATGTCGCTTTGAAGTTCATCTAACTTTGTAGGATCAATGACTTTACTACAAATTGACGAGAAAAATGAGCATAATCGAGTTATAGTCTGCCTAACTTTTTTGGGCAAAATTCCACGAATTGCCACCGGTAACAATTATTGCATTAAGACGTGACAATCGTGAGACTTGAGTCCAACAAGCTTTAAGTCCTGCATTGACACTAAGCTCTTGGTATTTGAAGAGTATCCTTGTGGTACGTTGATACTATTTAAACAGAGACAAAAACTTATCTTCTCTTGTCTGGACATTGTGTAACATGCAGGGGGCAAATAAGTACGTTTACCAATCTCTCTTGGTGACAACTTTTCTGGGATCTTCATGTCAACCAAGTCCAAACGCGCATTCACTCCATCTTTTGTTTTTCCCTGGATGTTTAGTAGTGTACCAATCAAGCTATAACAAACATTCTTCTCTACATGCATGACATCTATGCAATGTCTAACATCTAACATTGACCAATATGGAAGATCAAATAATATTGATTTCTTCTTCCAAGGGGTCGTTACAGAAGACTTCTTGGACGTTTTCCCTAATACAAGATGTACTCTATTAACTATTTTAAGAACTTCAAGTCCAGTAAGTGGAATGGGTGCATTGTCTTTCTCTTGTTCTCCATTGAATGCTTTCTTTAACCTTCGATATGGATGATTAGATTGTAAAAATCGCCGATGACGCATATACACTGTCTTCCTTCCGTGTTTTAATTGTTGAGCTGTAGTGTTTTTTCACATATAGGACATGCTTTATGACTCTTCACATTGTACTCTGACAAATTACCGTAAGCTGAGTAGTCATTAATGGTGCAAAATAACATGGCATGCATCATGAAAGTTTCTGAAGCAAAGGCATCAAATATTTCAACCCCATCAACCCACAACAACTTCAAGTCTTCAACTAGTGGCCTGAGATAAACATATATGTCATTTCCAGGCTGCTTTGGACCAGATATCAACATTGACAACATCATGTGCTTTCTTTTCATGTGCAATCCAGGAGATAAGTTGTAAATTATCAGTATAACAGGCCAACAATTGTGATTGGTACTTAAATTACCAAAAGGGTTCATTCCATCAATAGCTAAGCCAAACCTAAGATTTCTACACTCTTGACCAAATTGGGGGAATTCTTGATCAATATTTTTCCATTGCTTTGAATCAGCTGGATGACGAAGCAGCCCATTAGTTGTTCTCTCATCTGCATGCCATCTTAGGTTTTTAGCGTCTTTGGTATTCGCAAACAAATGCTTAAGTCTGGCCACGAGTGGAAGGTACCAAACTACTTTCAAAGTAGAACCATTCTTTTCTGTGTGACCACTATCTTCACCGTTACTTTTTGGCCTTGTATCGTGATAACCCACATTTTGGACACTTTGTCAAAACATCATACTCATTCCTATATAATATGCAGTCATTCGGACATGCATGTATCCGTTTATACTCCATACCCATCGGACAAAGAATGTTTTTTTGCATCATAATTAGAGCGGCTAATGTATTTCCATCTGGCAACATTTGATTCAACAATGACAATAATTCTGTAGAACTCTTATCAGTCCATCCATTGCTCGCCTTTAAATTCATGAGCCTTAACACCGCTGACAACTGTGTGAACTTAGTTGAACCGACATACAAAGGAGTCTCTGCATCCGTGGACGTCGTTTCATACACATGTGCTTGGGCAAAAGCTTCAGCGCCAACATCGCGGATCATTTCCTCTAAGTTGTCTTCTTCCAATCGATCTTCCATATCCATGGTGGAATCATATACATTTTCAGTTGGACAGACAGTTGGAAAGTCTGTTGCTTCGCTGTGCCATATCCATGTTGTATAACTTTGTATGAAACCATCACATATAAGATGTTCCCTAATATCGGTTGCGTTCAAATTCCTCCCATTCAAACAGTTCACAGAGGGACATCTAAACTTGACTTCTTCATCACCACTTGTACTCGCATTACGTTGCGCAAACTCTATAAATTCTTCTACCCTTCTCTCGTACTAAGTGTTGATGCGTGGTAAATTAATCCACCCTCGATCCGTACGTATATTTACAAAAATCGTTTACACAATTTCAATAATCTTGAATGATCACTTTGATCATATTTGTATTCAAGGTGTGACCCTATCCCATTCAAGAAGATTCACTTTTTTTAGTTTATTAAACATATCAATTATAAACAACATATCATCAAATTTCACGAAATTTTGCTAGCATTTCGCATTGTTCTTCAGGTTACACGAAATGAAAGTGATTATACATCACAATCAAATATGCATCCGAAGATCAATACAAAACACAACTGCAAAATTTCATGAAATTTAAGACATGTATATTAAAATATATATGTATTAATAAACTATGAAAAAATTATTACTCTTCTTAAACTGTCCAACCGGACAATTCAAGATTCAATACTTGTAAATTATTATTACCATCTCCTTTTTATTCATTTGTAAAAAGTACATTTGTTCAAAAAAATATGGAGATAGTAAATAATTTTTGTATTGAATCTCAAACGGGAAACTAAGGCTAATTCACAACAACAAACAATATATTCAAGCAAACAAATAATTACATGTTCATATTAAAAGGAAAATATTAAGAATAGGAACCTAGGAACGTGAAAGCCGATCAAGTATCGAGAATGTCCGCATATAAAGCCTCACCACAAAATACAATACATAGACAAAAACAAACAATACATTAGTTAGTGTTTTAATAATTTAAATAATGAATTTAGTTGTCATCCAATCATCACCTTTTAAGAATAACAAAAGTGATATTAACATTCATCTATGAAAGAATCCAATCTTGTTTGAAAACTTGCACCATAACATTATAAACATCACAAAATAAAATGATAGAAATTGTGATTAAAACTAAAATTATAAAAGTCCATACACACAACTATCATTCGTCACTAAAAACCGCAACTTTAATCTCATTATGTAAAAACCATACAAATTCAATAAAAACTTATCATGACCATTATGTAAAAACCATTACTGTCCTATCATCATTACATATAAACAAAATTTAAAAAAAACTTACCATGAAGCCACGAGAAAGATGAACGCTGTGGAGGAAGCCGCCAAGGCTAGCGGTGCAGTGGGGCATGGAGCAGCGAGGACGGCGTAGGGGGACGGTGCAACGGCGACGCAGAGTGAAATGAAGGCGAGTGAAGATGGCAAAACGAAGGCACCGCACAAGAGAGATGCTTCGGCCGAGAGCAATGGAGGCGGCGAACAATGGAGGTGCCTGAGAGCAGAGAGCAATGGAGGCGGGGAGGGGAAGAAGAAAGAAGACGCAACAGTTGTGGGGAAGAAGAAAAAGGAACAGTAGGGTAAAAAACTGTACGTTTACTGGAGATATAAAAATTATATTACCTCAGTTTTCCTAATCACCGAGGATATAGACAGATATATGCCTCGGTTCATCTCCCAACCGATGCCTATACTCATCTGAAAAAAATTAAAAAAAATATGAAATGGCATTTTTGCAATTATCTTCAACTTATACGCCTCAGTTTTGCTCTCAACCGAGGCATAAAGCCCTTTTCACACCGGTTCTGTGAGAACCGAAGCCGTATGGTTTGAACAGAAAGCATTGAAACGTTCCTTAAATCAGATGTGTTAGTGCCGGACAGGACATATTGCCTCGGGTCTTCAGTGAAACGAGGCAGTAGAGCAAGATTCAAAAAGCTGTCAGGCCAAAAGTCAATTTTGCAGGAATTTCTCAGGGTGTTAGGCATCGGTTGGAGTTTGAACCGAAGTCATATGTTGTATATGCCTCGGTTCCGCTTGAACCGAGTTAGAAAAGTTAGCCTAAACTACGAAAATGTCACCGCTTTTTGATAGGTTTCGGTTCTGCCTAAACCGATGCCTATGGTTCGAGTTTAAATAACTTTTTTTACTAGTGTAAGTTGTGAAAAAAGTAAAATAATTTTTTAAGCTAATGAACTGCTTCAATGTTCTTATCGTCAACTTCAAATATTGAATGAAAGTCTACTCGTTGAAAACTTTCTACATTCAAGTCAATAAGAATTTTTTAATAATTTAAAAATAATAGTATGAGTAAAAAAGAATTTAGTGTATATTTCTATACTAATTGCTTGTGTATTATATTCTTTTGCGTCTCCATAAATGAAACTAAGAAACATAAAATATATTTGTGTTACTATGGGCCCGAATCTAACCGATCGGTTAGGGTGGTAAATTGCAGAAGAAAAACCGAGTAGGTGGACGTTAAAGAAAACGTCTCAGAGCTGGTCGGTCCCGACAACTGTTGAGCACAGTTAAGGCGTAATTAATGTCACAACGGCTACTGTTGAGCGGTTAAGATTTGCATTAATGACCATTAAGAGGTAAATTAATTGGTCAGATTCCTTTAAACTCTATAAGTAGGGGTTTACTTTCGAGGTAAAAGGACTTTTTTGACTTATTATTAATTATAAAAGACCCAGAGAGAAAAATTCTAACTTGAGCGTCAGGGTGTCTTCTGCAGGTCACCGTCCATTCGGTGTTTAATATTCTGAAGAAAGGAACAAGGATAGGGATGACAATGGGTCGGGTCGGGCACGGGTAGTGCCTACCCGCAACCCGACCCGCCAGATAAAATTGTACCCGCTACCCATTTAAAAAAAAATACCCGCGGGTATTTTAAAACCCGTGGGTACCCGCGGATACCCGTAAAAAATAAAAAAGAAATATTTAATACATATTTAAAACAAAATTTAAATAAAATTACAAAAAATATATATAATATAATATAAATTAAATTAAATATCAATTAAAAATTAATTATAATTAAATTTATCCTAGTAAAATATAATTTTGTTTTATTTTTAATTAACTTAATTAAAAAATATATAAATTATTATTTTTTAACTTTTCGCGGGTAGCGGGTACTCATGAGGCGGGTAGTATACTACCCGTACCCAACCCGTTTAGAAGCGGATATTAAAATACCCGCTACCCGTTACCCATGGGTAGTAAATATCCGTGGATAGTTAGTACCTGCCGCGGATTTTACTCGCACATACCCGTGTCTGCGGGTAAAATTGCCATCCCTAAACAAGGACGCTCGGCATGCAGAATTACAAGACTACAAGGCCGATCGGTTTGTTGGAGCTCAGAGCTAGGAGAATGTTTGGTACGAAAGGAGCATAAGAGCTTATCCTCGTCCCATTTTAGTATAAACATTTTGGCTCCCACTATGGGGTCGAGGATTTTCGAAGACACCCTAGCAAGACCATAAGGATGACACCCTCCCCTGCGGCCAGGACAAGATGAAGAGAGATTACAACGTAACTGAAAGATGGAGCGAACAACTTTGAATGTTTTGGGCCAGAGATCTCACCTCCAAGTGAACTCCTATGATCTAGAACGCTTGGTGAGGAACGCTCTTCGTGAACTCTCACCTTGATCTTAGGGAACGCTCCAAGTGAACTCCTAAGATCTAAAACGCTCGGTGAGGAACGCTCTTCGTGAACTCTCACCAAGATCTTAGGGAACACTCTAAGTGCACTCCTAAGATCTAAAATGCTCGATGAGCAACGCTCTTCGTGAACTCTCACCTTGATCTTAGGAAATGCTCCAAGTGAACTCCTAAGATCTAAAACGCTCGGTGAGGAACACTCTTTGTGAACTCTCACCTTGATCTTAGGGAACGCTCCAAGTGAACTCCTAAGATCTAAAACACTCAGTGAGGAACGCTCTTCGTGAACTCTCACCTTGATCTTAGGGAACGCTCCAAGTGAACTCCTATGATCTAGAACGCTCGGTGAGGAACGCTCTTCGTGAACTCTCACCTTGATATTAGGGAACGCTCCAAGTAAACTCCTAAGATCTAAAACACTCGGTGAGGAACGCTTTTCGTGAACTCTCACCTTGATCTTAGGGAACACTCCAAGTGCACTCCTAAGATCTAAAACGCTCGGTGAGCAACGCTCTTCGTGAACTCTCACCTTGATCTTAGGGAACGCTCCAAGTGAACTCCTAAGATCTAAAACGCTCGGTGAGGAATGCTCTTCGTAAACTCTCACCTTGATCTTAGGGAACGCTCCAAGTGAACTCCTAAGATCTAAAATGCTCGGTGAGGAACGCTCTTTGTGAGCTCTCACTTTGATCTTAGGGAACGCTCCAAGTGAACTCCTAAGATCTAAAACGCTTGGTGAGGAATGTTTTAGTAATCCTCACTCCAATCCTTAATATATATTCAAATACAAGATAGAACGCTCGACAAATATAAAAACGAGTGAAGATAAAAACTTGTATATGCATTGAAAGAGGTTTGTTACGAAAAGCCAGAGATACAACCAAATCCTGGCATAGAAATTAAATGCTATTAAATTTGAGCATTGATCCCATCGGTCTCTTCAATCACTTTAACAACTGGGGTTGCTCGACAGTTGAGACAACAAGGGTTGAACCCAGTTTTTGAAGGCAAAGGGATCTGAATAGGGACCAACTCCCCAACGACCGCCATCATGCCGACATCGAGAGGGGGTCCTCTAAAGGTACTTGGAAAAGAACGTTGCACTAGGCGAGCGCCTTCTCGAAACCAAGCAGATGCTCGTTGACAACTTCATCACCCATGAACTTATTTTCAATTCCCAATGTCAACACCTTGTCGCGCAAGGTTTCCCGCTCGGTCACCAGCTCTTTGTTTTTATTGATTGACCGCTAAAGGTCGAGTTTCAGGTCTTTCAGTTGAGCGTTACAGTTTGCGTTGAGCAGAGCGGGACTCGACAAACAAAGTGTTGGCTTTGTTCTTGTCTTCCTCCGCCATCCTTTCCACTACTGCCAACTGAAGGGTGAGCTCTTGGTTAGACTTCACCGCTTCATCATATTTTTCTTGAAGCGCTTGAAGCTTGGTCGAAACAACAACTTTCCTCTCAGTGGCATAGGCCAAACACATGACGGATCGAGCGGCCAGCTCCAAAGCCATGTTTGAGGCCTCTTCTTCAGTCATCCCCTTCACAAAATGTTTTTCTTCAACAAAAAGGTCGAAATGAATACGCTTGGCCACCCATGAGCTGGTGTCGAGCGACCCGAAAAAAGGAGGACCGTTTGGTAGTGCTCGCTTTCTACGCTTGGACGAGATAAAAGGCTCCCGAATGACCTTTCTCTTATTCTTTTTCTTCTTCTGAGTTGGATTAAAAGACAGGTGAATAGCTTCCACGACCTTCTTTGCAGCAGTGGGGGATGAAGTGGAATTAGGAGTTGGGACCTCAGGGATGGTTGGTGGAGGATGCGTCCGTTGAGTCGGTACGCTTGGCTTGGGGGCAATGGTAGTAAGAGGCGCATGGGACGAAGTCCCCTCACCAAACTTTTTCTTTAGCTTGCCCCCCTCTCTGGGCGAACAAGCGGTCGAAGGTGCTGCTCTTCGCCGAATCCATTCTAGTCAAGTAATCTACACGAAAAAAAGGAATTTAGATAATTTACAAACGACTGCTCAAAAAAAGTGGTCAAAAAAGCTTACCAAAAACGTTAGAGTGAAGATTTTTGTTGTTCAGAAAGTTGATGAGCATGCGGGAGGAGGACTTGTGGGGAAACTTACTTAATTGACTGCTCAAATCCAATTCCTCTGGCGTTATCTGGGACTTAGCCCATGAAATAACCCTTTTGGAACAATTGGTTCAATAAAATGGAAATTTAGGCTGGCCGTCCAGAAAGTAGAAGTTGGGACGACCGACCTCTAGAGGAATAACCTTGAAAATGTTCCCCTTGAAATCCTTGTAGGAACTATTGAACAGCGTAAAAAGTTTTCTATTCGAAATTGAGTTAAGGGAAATCCAGGGTTTGTTCGGGTGAGGCTGTACGCGAAAAAAGTATAGGAAGGCGCTAGGAGTGGGATAAAGGGCAAGAGTCGTGCAGGTAGAAGAAAATGCCTGTATGAATGCCCAACCATTTGGATGTAGTTGGGTGGGAGCCACGTGGAGTTCCCGTAGAACACCCATCTAGAACTCCGAAGAAGGAAGATGGACCTTTAAGTCCCTAAACATCGTAGCGTAGGCATAAAAGAAGTTGGAAGCATAGTGATGGGGAAGTGCATACCTAGAGAGAATATACTAAATGACATTTAAGAGAATGGGAAAGAAATTAAAAATGGAAGAGATTAAGGAAAAGGAAACTTAGGAATTGAAGATGCGCCACTTGAACAAGCTTCCAAGATAAGCATCAAGAGGAGGACCGCCACTTGCTTGAACAAGATAAGGTCTGCCCAAATTTGGGACTTTAGAGACAGAATTCTATCTCAAAGAGGATTGCAAAGGTGCAAATCAACTCAAATTCATTGAATCAAGGTAAGGTGTACAAAAAGGAGACCCCTAAGCCTTCTTATATAACCTTTGGAGTGATCTAAGATGCAAGATCTAGGAGATGTGGGACTTTTGAGGGTGTAGTCCGTCCAGCAGCTGCTGCAGGTCTTCTAGGGACTTTTGAGTCCCACATTGCTCAATTCTCTCCACTCCAAAGGGTTTATAAGGCAACTAGTTCTCCTATAGTTCAAAATATGAAAACTAGCTATGCTACTAACTCCTACACGCCTAGAATGCTCACTTTCTCTTCTCTTCTTTTTAAGATCAAGCCATGGATAGTCCCACATTGCTTGCTCTTAAAGAGAAAGAAGAGTTTATAAGCGTTTATTCACAAGAACTAAGAGAAAGAAACAAAGAGGCAAATACAAGCCTATGAAATCTATTCTACTCTTTTTATGCTTGCTGTCACTTTGAAAACTCTTCATTGTTGCCCCATCTATGATCATATCATCCCCCCCAGGTTGGAGAGGATTCGACCTCGAATCTTGAAAAACCTGCAACAAAGAGAGATTAGTGACTTATTTCGTGTATAAACCAAAGGAACTCCTCCTGGATCAAATGTTAACCTACAAAAAACATCAAACATTTTGTGAATAAATTGATGTTTACCAAACAATGTATATGGAAAAGGAATATTGAAAGAATGGGTCTTTGAAATTTGATTTATTTTTTTAAGGAAAACTAAAAATCGTTCTTTAGAAAAACTTTTATTTTTGTCTGGAGTTAAGTGTAAAAAAGAATACATTAAATCAAGATGTATGTTGGAAATGGTGTGTGAAGAAGTGGTAATAAGAGATGAGAATGATGGGATATTTTCACAAAAGTTTTTAGGAAAAGAAGAAAGCTTAATATTTGGAGAAAAGTGGAAGGATGGAAAAACTCCCCTGTCATAGCTTGGATCCAGTTGAATGATGGGAGGGGAAGGTGCCTGCAATAACACTTCCTTTGTGATTATGACATTTGCCTTCTCCTTTTCTCTCACAATTTCTTCTTTTTCTTTGCTTGCTTTCTCCTCTTTTTCTTTCCTCTCATGTTCTTCTTTTACTATCTCCTCTTGGTTATCTTGAATGTCCTTATTTAAACAATGAAGCATAACCTTCTCTTTTTCTTCACTTGGTGAGGAAGAAGAGCTATAAGTGTGTGTAGGTGAGGAAGAGGTAGACTCATTAATGATAACTTCTTCTTCCCTAATGCACACTACCCTTTTATTAGGACAAGAAGATGCTATATGACCATGCCCTAAACATTTAAAACACTTAATATGGCTAGGTCTAGAAGGAGATTTAGATGGGAAGGAGGAATGGTTAGAAGAAGAATGGTTAAAAAAAGAATGAGGACAAGATTTGTTAATGGGTTCCTTAGAAACATTCTTGGCTTTATCCTTTGATGATGAAGATTTGTAGAAAACATCTTTTGAAATTTTGTTGTGAAAAGCCTCTTTTTGCAAGAGTTTCTTCTCAACTTTCATGGCCCTATGAACCACTACATCTAAAGTCTCATCATCATGGAGTTTCAAAACATCTTGGATGTTTCTATTAAGTCCACTAATAAATCTAACTATTTTTGCATGATCATTTTCTTTAGTGTTAGTATGATATAGGAGCACTTTGAGCTCGCGAGCATACTCCTCCACACTTCGTCTACCTTGAGTAAGCTGTTGGAGCTTAATCAAGAGGTCCCTATGGTAGTATGGAGGTACGAAACGTTGGTACAAAATGTCTGAATAAGAGAAACGTTGGTATAAAAGACCTATAGAGAAAATTTCTGACTTGAGCGTTGATAACGGTTGAAATTACCGTTATTTAATACTTAATTTTGATACTAAAAATAACCCTTTTGACTTAAAAACTAGCTTGAAATCATAGTTTTGTGTGAATAAGAGAGTTGAAGGAGAATTTAATGATTCTATGTTAGATTTCCTTGTTTTCAACAGGAATGAAGATGATTTGGAAGAAGAGTTGAAGTAGTAAGGAGTTGGAACTCAGGAAGAGCTAGAAAAGCATTAGAAAGGAGGAACGTAGCAATGCTGAGTGCCATTTCTAGGGTCCTCAACGCCAGATTACATTGTCTCCGCTTGGCTGCCCTTTTTCTGGAGCGTTCAGTGCAGGAAATCCGTGTCTCACGCCTGGGCGCCCTTTTTAGGGCGCTGAGCAACACTTCCTCGAGTTGCACCACGTCTGCTTGCCTTCTGGGCTGACCCTAAGCATCAGATGATTTGGCACGCCGCCTGGGCGCCCTAAGTGTGGTGCTGAGCACCATTTTCGTGGGCTTGGACCCGGTTTATGTTATTTTTATGTTCTATTTAAGGACTTGGACGTCCTAGGGTTCATATCTTTAGACGAAGTAGGCACAAAAACACACTCTTTGATCCATCGGAGGCGGATTTGGATGCGTAAGCTCCTATCTTCAACTTCTAGGGTTTTATCTTTCATTCTTTTTCCATTATTCATCTAGTTTCACCATGTCAATGGTGAACTAAACTCTATTTGTTGTTGGGGAATGTTGTAAACCTTTGTAAACTCTCATGTATTGAATTGATTCTTGATTATATATGTTTTTTTCATTAATTGTTAGGATAATTCTTCTTCGCCCATTGCTTGCTTTGTTTAACTTATTCATTACCATGATGTATGATTTGCATGAGTACCGGAAGGTATCTTCCAATTCAGGTTCTGGAGAATTATTCCCAGAAGCAGTATTGCTCAAGAATGGGGGTATGAGTTTTGGTTGTCTTAAGCTTTTGTTCGTAAGAATTAATTATTAGGGATGACGAAAGATGTTATGATCTATAATTAAGGATAGGCTTTCTTCATTGAGGAATCAAGTTTTAAGTATTTTAGATAGTGACATTGACATTAATGAAGAAGTAGAATTCGTATATGCATGAGAGAAAACTAGGTGAAATCTAACGCCAACAACATATTCATCCCATAATATCAAATTCGTTTATCTCTGCACTTTTGTCCAATTGATCAAGTTGCATGCATATTTACTTTTCGGTATTTTCATTTTAAACCAAAAGATCTTGTTTTCAAGTCTTATTTAATCAAGAAATCATATAATTATTTGGGCCGTGAGTCTCTAGCGAAACGATACTCCGTCTTACGATGTTTATTACTTGATACGATTCGGTACACTTTCTGTAGTCTTAACAAGCGTCAGAGTGTCTTCTGCAGGTCACCCCCATTCGGTGTTTAATATTCTGAAGGAAGGAACAAGGACGCTCGACACGCAAGATTACAAGACTACTAGGCTGGTCAGTTTGTCAGAGCTTAAAGCTAGAAGAACGTTCGGTATGGAAAGAGCGTAGGTGGTTATCCTCATCCCATTTCAGCATAAACAATCTGAGTCTTAGATTGGTATTTGTGTCTCTCTTAATTGATCATTGTTAGGTCTAGAATACTATTTTGAGTTTTGATCACCATGATGATAGTAATGCTACGGTTATACGAGTATCTTGGAAATTGAATAAGTATTATATTTTAGTAGATAGATAGTTACTTCTCCTTTATAAGAATGAACATGTTTTATGAGGTTGATTTTTTTACAATAAAATTAATGAAAATTGACTTTTTACAATTAGTTTTTGTTTTTATTAAATGATATTCAATATGTTTGAATGCAAGAATGTTACTTGACAAAGTGCATAAACTTTTTTTGAATTTATAAATAAGTATTATAAAAAATGTCTTTTAATTCTATTTTTTATGAGCATTTGAAGAAAAGCACATGCTCATTAATAAGGGTATGGAAAGTCCAAAAATATCAATACTTAAGGGTAATAAGTGTTTTTGTTTCAAAACCAAATGTGTTTTTCAATGAAGTAACATTTTGGAATGTATATTTATTTTTGCATAAAATATATTCAATGGTTTTTATTTATGGGTATGTTGTCATACATCTTACTTTTATGCTAGTTTGAAATTTTCTATTAGCATATTTGAAGACTGTTTTTTCCATTCTTTAATCTTATCTACATTTTGGGGTCTAATAATAATTTTTTTCTTGTTTAAATAAATGTCACTATCCATTGTGATGAGGATTATTCTTGGTCTCAATCAAATTTTTTATCTAACTACAATTTTAACATAATTTATAATACCAATGAAATTATATGAACAAAAAAGAGATGTAAAGAATGATACTATCAAGGATCGATCATAAAACTTGCAGTTGGAAAATATAAATAATGACTTCCAGAAAAAGACATAAAAATAAGTGTCACAAAGAGTGAAGTTTGAGCCTTAAAGATCACCACAAAGATCAACAACATTAAAAGTATTACATATATCATACTCACCCGACAAATTTAGTTTATAAGTATTACCATTCATTTTTGCCAATACTTGGAAGGACCATATCCCTTCTTGCCATAAGCTTTAACTTCTTTTGTGATGGGAAATGACTCTTTTCTGAAATGTGCCATACCTAGTCACCTAGTTCAAACATGACATTTTTTTCCTCCTTTGTTTTTCATATTTTGCATACCTTTCCATTTTCTTCTCAATTTGGGCATGAACTTTTTTGTTTAAATTCTTGACATATTTTTCTTTATCTTGTCATGATTGGTCCTTATAGGGATAAATGTTAAGTAATGGTAACAAATCCAAAGAAGTTAAACAATTAAAATCATAAACCAATTGAAATAATGGCAATTAAGCATTACTATGTAAAATCGTTTTGTAAGCAAATTTAACATGTGGTAAAAAAGCTTCCCAAGTTTTAAAGAATTTTTTAATTATAGCTCTAAAAAGAGTATAAAGGATTTTATTCATGACCTTAGTTTATCCATTTGTCTAGGAATGACAAATTGTTGAAAACAACAAGTTAGTTTCAATCTTACCCCTAACAAGTATTATAGACAAGGCTAAGAAATTTGGAATCTCAACCACTTATAATATTTCTAAGTAAGCCATTCAATCTTAAACCTTCTTTGAAAATTAAGTCAGCAACATGACATGTGATGTGTGAATAAAATATAATTGCATTCATATCTTAGTTTAGGTCGTTTACATACATAATTGCATTAATTAAATGATTTCATCATGTATTATCTTTGTTTCAGATCATACATTCGTGTTTTGTGTTTTTCTTGTAGATAGGTGTTTCTAAGTGTTAAAATCACAACTTTTGGAAGAATTATTGTCCAAGATGCAGCGTTGAAACCAGAGATTTCCACAACTTAGTTGTGAATGTTTTCACAACCTGTGGATTTTGTTCCAAAATGTAGAGTCGAAACTAAAGAGTTCCACAACTCAGATGTGAAAGTTTCCACAACCTGTGAATTTGTCTCGAGAGAAATAAAATGCAAACCAACAAGTTCAAAAAATTAGTTGTGGCTTTTTCTACAACTTGTGGATTTACTTTAGGAGTGTGAAATTGAAACCAAAGAAGAGCACAAGCAGATTGTGGATTTTTCCATGAGCAGTGGAATTGTTCAAAGCAGTTACTAACATCTTATTATTTGGATTTAAAGAGATTAAAAAATATATAGAAATTAAGAACAATTACTAAAGGGGAGTAACCATCCCCTGAAAAGAGGAATTAAAGGAAGAGAGGGAAACATGACAATTGGAACTAAACAACTTGGGAGGAAAGACAAATCAGAGAGCATGAAATGGATTTTACACTTCTTCTTCTTCCTTTAGTTTCTTGTGAATTTTATATTATGCAGAACTAATTTTCCTTTCTGTTAGAGGATTGATGTAATACTTTTGATTATAATTTTTGAACCTTTTGAATTGATGTTCAGTTAATTTTAATTATCCTAGTGTTCTATTTATGTTCTAATGTCTATTATATGAGCAGTTTCACAATTGGGAAATTGGGGATTGTTTATGATTATAAATAGAACAAATTAGGTGCTATCACAATTGGGAAATTGGGCATAGTAATTAGTTTGCAATTGAGATAATAATTGTTCTTCATGATTTCATTGAATTTTGTAACTAACCTATGGGATTAGGGATTAGAATTCAATGGATAAGTTTGCCTATCTAAGGAATTAGGGGTAAACAAGCTCTTAAAAAACTCAAGTGAATAATTACAATTCGCACATCAATTGGAAATGGTAGGAATTTATATGAAAGCATATGAATCAATTATCTAACATTGTTTATATTAATTGAATTCTCATCATTTGTTTATGTTCATTATTTCACTTGATTTTCTGTTGCTCAAAATTTCGTGAATTAGTAATCTAGTACTCAACTAATTCAATCCCAGAGAACGATATTTTGTTACTACAATAACGATTGGTACACTTGCTAATCGTTCATCAAGTTTATGGCTCCATTGTCAGGGATTGATTTTAGTTGATATTAGTGATCGTTTTTAATTTTGTTTAGCTATTTTGTTGTCGTGTAATTTTTGATGTAGTGATTGTGTCTTTAAGTTGTTTATGTGAGGTATTGTTGCTCCGGAAGATTTGCTTTTTGATTTGGAAATTGAACGCACAGCCAGAAGTAACATAAGTAGTGCAAGAAGAAGAACAGGAGAAATAAGAAAAGAACATAAGCAAATTGAGCAAGAAGAGGAGACATCAACAATGGCAGGACAACGTGCGAGAAAGACTCTTCGTGATTATTCGATGCCAGATCCTAATAGTTATCAAGGGAGCATTGGGAGACCTCCTATTCAAGCCAACAATTTGGAAATCAAGCTTGCATTTTTACAAGTCATCCAACAAAATCAATTTGGAGGTGTAGTTTTAGAAGATCCTAATTCTCACTTGGAGAATTTTCTGACAATTTGTGATACCTTGAAGATTAATGGAGTTTCATATGGCATAATTCGTTTGAGACTTTTTCCATTTTCACTACGAAATAAAGCTGCTAAAAGTTGGCTTCAAGCACAACCTCAAGGGAGTATTTCTACATGGGAGGATATGGCTACAAAATTTGTAACGAAATATTTCCCTCCTTCCATGTCAGCTAAAATGAGAAATGAGATCACTACCTTTTTGCAGCAAGAAACTGAATCCTTATATGAGGCATGGGAAAGATACAAGGAGCTAATTAGGAAGTGTCCACATCATGCTTTACCAAAATAGTTTAAAGTGAAAACTTTTTATAATGATCTTTCACCCTCTTTTAAAGCAATTTGGATGCAGCAAGTGGGGGATCATTTAATCTGAAAACACTAGAAGAAGCTTTGAAGACTCTTGAGCTAATGGCAAATAACACAATGAATATGCAATTTGATCACAAAAATAGAAAAGGTGGAGTTTTGGAGGTTAATACTTTGGATGCCATCCTAGCCCAAAACAAGTTATTAACACAATAAATCACTAATTTGACTCAGAAGTTGAAAAATATGCAAGCAAACAATGTTAATACAACATCTTCAGTGTGTGATTTTTGTGGAGGAATGCATAAAAAAGGTGCATGTCAGGCCACTCTTCAAGAGGCACAGGTGAATGCAGTGGAACAACAACAAGATCAATTTTCTACCAACCTTAATGTAGATTGGAGGCACCAACCAACTAGACCTTGGAGCAATCCTATCCAATCTCGCTAAAAATAAAATTTAGCATATTTGTGTGATACTTGTGTTGGCAAAGTCAGCAACATGACATGCATCATCTACTTTGTTGCAACTTATAAATTTTTTGCATGACCTTAATGCTTACTTGTGTGATAAAGCCTAGGTAACTGATGAAAAACCCCTAATCAAGAGATAAACCACCATGGCAATGGCGAAAAGGATTCAAGATGCGCCAAATTTGATAAGTTGTCATTGAAGCTATCAAATTAATACTACTTTTCAAGGCAACTTCAGTATTGCCAAGTAGTATTCAAGAAAGTAGATAGGGTTAAAGTAACCCTGAGTCGTCTCCCAATGAACACGGAATCGGTTTTGAATATTTGACTCTTATGAATAAAAGTAAGAAACTATGCTAATGGAATTAAGGTTTGAAGAATGTTGAAGAACAAATAGGAAACTTAAAAACAATTATAATGAAGTAGGCTAATTCCACTGCTTTCCAAGATAGATTCATCATCGGTTATTCACAGATAATTGTTCAATTGATTATTGTTTAAGTTTCAAATTAATTAAAGTACATTCTTAATTAATTTGAGGGCAATCATGCATTTAATCAAAGTACATTCTCAATTAAATGCAAGACCTTTGTAGATTATTCACAATAAATTCAACCAAAGTACATTCTCAATCAAATTCTATTGTGTTTAATCATGTCTATTCTTAAATCTCCTAACCAAGTTAAAAGCTAATCATTCAAAGTAAATTCTCAATTAATTATAGTTGAAATTATTACTACCAACCAAAGTACATTCTCAATTGATAGTAAAAACCATTTAATCATATGAAAGTTCCTAAATTAAATCAAAGTAGATTCTCAATTAAACCTAGAAACCCTAGAACTCATATAATCAATATGCATATAGATTCAAACACATTATGATGCAAAAATCTTTGCTTTTAATATGATAGAGAGATGAAAGACATAGAGAGAGAACAACTTAAATCAATAATAAAAATAAACAATTGCATTAACTCAACCTAACCTCATAATCCATAATGAAATTACAGCATAATAGCCTTAGATGCTTAGCCCTCCATGAATGGAGTTGAATACATGATGAAATAAGAGAGAGAAGTGGTGAATGAATGAATGAAGTCCCTTTTCTGCCTCCCCTGGGTCTCTTTATATAGGGCTTGATTGGGCTTGAATTCTGAATATTCAGTTGACAGAATCTTTTATCTTATATCTTCCAAATAACTAAAAGATTTAGATAATTATAACATTATTTAGAAGATATTTTCTGTTGATATTCCAAACTTAAATTAATTCAACAACTGAATTTTATCTTTTAGCTTTTTTGACTTTTCAAAATTGCACAAATACCCTAAAATTTCACCTATCTGCACTTTAATCCCTTCAGAATTCTCCAAAATTACCCTAGAACCCCTGTTTACCAGCTTTGAGCAGACTTAAGCAATGTTGACCAGCTTTGACTAAGGAAGGGCGCGATTAATGAGAGCTTGCCATGTGGCAACCCTCTTTCTCACCCAATTAGGGTTTCAGATTGGGGAAAGGGCTTCCCCCTTTGCTCCTGCGCCGTCATGA
The DNA here is from genome assembly GCF_016808095.1 of Vigna angularis. Lineage (NCBI taxonomy): Eukaryota > Viridiplantae > Streptophyta > Magnoliopsida > Fabales > Fabaceae > Vigna > Vigna angularis. The sequence continues at coordinate 11,778,900 of NC_068980.1, forward strand.
GGAAAAGAGGAAGGGCTTCCGACGTCGTTGTCGCGAACTGCTGGACTGTTTGGTTTCTTTTCTTACAGGTCTGACTTTGATGCAGGTTCCCATGGTGCTCGAAGATGAAGACTAGAGGTAGAATTGATCTCGCAATGGCGTTGGTTGTGCGGATACTGGCGACTTTGGGTGATGATGGTTGTGCATGGAAGAAGTTGGCAGCGCGGTGGTGTGGTTTTCTGACGAGAGAGATCGCGTTTTTGGGTGGCGCGATGTTGTTCGCGGTGGTGTTGTGGTGGATGGTTCGAGATTGGCGAACTCGCGAGGAGAGGATGGTGGCTAGCGACGTGGTTGTTTGGATCTGTGGCGTGGTGGCGCGATGATGATGGGGGCGGCGCTGTGATAGCCAGTGCTAATTGTGGCAACCTCGCGTCGGTTGGCGGCACGGTAGTGACGGCGGCTAGGGTTAGGTTAGATTAGGGTTTTTGTTTCTGAAGGTTGAAGAAGATAGTGACGTGGCAGGAGTGGTGATGTGGCAAAACCTGATTGGCTCACTGATTAGTGCAAGGATGGATGACATGCCCTTATCTCATTGGCTATTTGTGTTAGTGGTGGACAGCCAAGTGGCATCATCTTAGACCATCTAACTTAGGAATGGTAGGAGGGGTGTGTATAGGGAATTAGGATGATGTAAGAGTAAAATTTGACTGTTGGGCCTGGTTAAGAAAAGAGGGGTGTATGTAGGGAAATTTGGGAGGTGCAAGGGTAAAGACTACCTGTTTGGCCCATCAGTACATTATTTTCCAAATAAAACCTGATTTTGGGGCTTAATTTTCAATTTGGACCAATAAAGCTTTGATTTCAGCTGCACAAATAAATATTAGAAGATCCAAGAATAATTTATGCGCTAAAACTCACTTTTTACGTCTCTTTAATTCTCAAACCCAATAATTCCAGTCATTACAAATTCACTTTAAATCAATCATTTAAGCACATGAATCTCATCAAAAATTTAATTTTAAAGCATAAATGTAGGCATAAATGTGTAGTCATCAGTATGAAAAATAAGTATATTAATTAGTAGAAATCACAAAGAATGAAGATACATTACGTTCAATCCCAATGAGTAAAGGAGTTAATTACTCCTAGACATTCTAATTACTAAAAAAAGGATAGATGATGAAAATAATGGTGATGATGATTGACTCCAGCCTCTAGAATGTGCCTTTATCGTCTCTCCCTAAGACACAAAATTATGAAAAATAAGTATACTAATTAGAAGAAATCACAAAGAATAAAGATACATTAAGTCCAATCCAAATGAATAAGGGAGTTAGTTACTTCTAGACATTCTAAGTACTAAAAGTGGGATAGATGATGAAAATAATGGTGATGATAATTGACTCTAGCTTCTAGAATGTGCCTTTTTCGTCTCTCTATTAGTGTTTAGCTTCCTATTGCCCAAAATATTCATTTCTAAATATATGACGCATTCTATGTGATAATTTTCGAAAACGCATAAGTCGTTGTGTGAGTTGTAGTTGTTGGACGAGTTGACTATTCTCACTAGGTGAATTAAGTTGGTTTGCTGGGCGAATTGGTCGAACACGCAATTGGGTGTCCATCTTGCATTAATATAACAAGCATTCCTACCCCAAATGCATTGCATTCAAGTTTAAATGATTTAGAAAAATTAGGCAAAACAAAAATTGGTGCATGTGTCAATTTTCCTTCAAGATAATTGATAAATGCATATTTATGTCCTCATTTAACTTTTAATTTTGATTTTAATTGAATTTTGGTTCTTAAAATCTTGATTTAATTAAGAGCTTTTATAATTAGACTTATTGAGTTTGTGAAATAAAAATGTTTGGCAAATCAATATCTAGTTGCATAAATTATTTTATTGGATATTCTAATGTTTGTTTATGAAACTGAAGTTTACTTTAAGCTCATTTAAGATCTGAAAATAAATTATGTGTATATAAATTTATTATTAAGTTAATAAAATATAACAGAATATGAAAAATAAAAAAGGAAATGGGAAACATTTAAGTACAATGTCGGTTCATGTTTTGTCATCAATGACGCCTTCATCGGAGGTTATATGTGGTCCCAGCACCTTTTGAAGTTGCGAATTTGAAGAGAGCAGATCCAGAACGATGGTCGCCTAGCCGAGATGATGAAAATCGTGTGGGTCAAAATTAGAACTCTGATAGTGACTGTGGTAGATTACAGTGTTGCTGACAGAGGTGGGGTAATGGATAAGGCAACAAAAAAAATTTCTTAAAAGAAGAAGGCTTTAATACCATGTTGAATTTAGTATTTATGAGATTAATTCTCTTGTGTTAAATGAAGTACCTGAAAAACACTATAAAAGAGGGCGGGGTGGGGGGGTTTGAATAGTCTTAATGGAAAAATTCATTTCACAACCCTTCTGATATATCATGTATTCTAGATCTTATTATATCGTATGAAAGCTCAGATGCTCGACCTATTAAAAGTTGTAAACGATAATTAATTTTGACGTGTTGTTCATAATGCACACTATAGAGTTTTATAATAACTTCCTTAGTTGAAGAGTAGTCGTTTAGCTTGGAGAGTTCTTGTATTTAGAAATAAAAACATAGCTACAGGTTTTTATAAGAGAAGTGTTTTGGTAAGAGAAGAGATAAATGGACAATTATTTTTATATTGGTTCACTCCAACTAAGCTACGTCCACAAGATTACAACTGAGTATTCGCATCACTCTTGGTCTGTGTATTCGCACTACTTTTGGTCTTTGAGTATTTGAACCACTCCTTGTACTAAACTACCACGCCTAGATTTACTCGAAGTATTTGCACCACTCCTAGTACTAGACTACCACGCCTAAATTTCCTTTAAGTATTTGCATCACCCTTGGTACTAGACTACCACTACTACAAAAATCGCGTACAACGTCGAATATTTTGGGCTTTTAACGCGAATTCGCAAGGACAGTTAAATTTACGTCGAATTTAAAAAATTCGAAGTTAAATTTACGTTGAGTTTTAAGAATTCGACGTTAAATTTACGTCAAATTTAAAAATTTTGACGTTAAATTAACGTTGAATTTATTTAATATACAACGTTAACTTCATGTCGAATTTTGTTAATATTCGACGTTAACCAACTTTTTTTTTGTTTTTTTAATCAATTGTGATCCCTTTTTACAACTCTATGAGACTTGAAAAGCAAAAAAACAACAAATTTCAGTTTTTGGTATTTTATAAAGCATGAACTATGAACGTGTAGTGTAGTATCAACAACAAATAATAATAACCAACAACAAACAAGTTTAATCAAACAACAACAACAAACAAGTTCAACTAAACAAGGACAAAAGCAAACAAGTTCAACAAAAAAACAACAAACAAGTTCAACAAATAAATTCTTCAAAATGAAAATGCAAAACGAAAACTAACCTTCAAAAGGTGGGTTCGTCGGAATAAAGTTTCGTCACAGTGAGAGAGAAAGTAGAATGTGTCTATAAAGAACAAGAGCACGAAAATAATCGGTTAAAACAAACAAAAATCATATGTAAAGTAATTAATTAACATGCATTTGTGTCAAATGAAATAAAGATTATATGTGATACTCGTCAAACTTCGTTCGAGAAAAGTTTGAAAAGCGCGCTAAGATAAATTGAATGAATTTTCAATCTCCCACTCAAATTTTTATTGAATTCACTAACATTTTGACGTCGAATTTAAAGTCATTCGACGTTTTATATCCTTTTACATCGAATTACAATTCTAAACGACGTTTAATAATTGCATTTATTTACAAAAATGCCACCCTCATTTTTAACGTTGGTTATTCAGTGGTTGGATGTTGAACGCGTGACGTTATATGCTGATTTTGTACTAGTGTACCTCATCTAAATTTCCTTTACTCAAACTGAGTTCAGTTGTAAGTGTTTTAATTCTCTCCAGAACTGCAATCAATGATTGCTTACAAGTCGTTCAGACTAAACACTCTTAAATGTTTATCTCTTTTCTCTTTCTCTCTTTCCTACAATCAGTAAGTAATATAACAATGAAATTTGAGGTGTTTCTTTTCTTCTATTCTCTTTTCTCATCTTCTCTTTTTCTGCTTAGATATGATCTTTTTCTTGAGCTCTTTCTTTTCTTCTCTTTTGAACGCTTCTAAGGATAGCTATTTCGTTGTAAGCTTTCCTTTTGCTATCCTCCTCTTTTTTCTTTCGAAAGCTCTTCTGTTTAAAGGCTTCTTGAATAAATCTCTTGTTATCCTCTTGATTTACTTACCTTATATTCTTGTTTTTTTTTTCAATGTTTCATATTTTAAATTGAAATCACATTTCTATATTTTTATTGTAGCAAATTCAAAAATTATAATTTTTAATAATAAATTATAAATTATAAATAATCCTAATAAATCTTGGATTTGTTTGATAATTAAATTTTCGCTTTTATAAATTTCTATTGTGTTAAATCTTTGACATACTTTATAATTATAATTTTCAAAATTATTAACTATCATGTCAAATCTTAGATATGCTTGATGATTAAATTTTCGTTTTTATAAATTTGTATCATGTTAAATCTTGGACTTAGTTAATAATTATCATTTTCAAAACTATTAATTACTATATCAAAACTTAGATTTGTTTGATAAATAAATTTTTTATCGTGTTGAATCTGACATTCACTTAATAATAAAAATATATTAAATTTTTTAAATAAAAAATATTAACTTTTCTAAATAGTTTTATTATAAGAGAAATATGTAACCTTGGTTTCTCATTTTTGAGAATACGTAGATCAAGAAAAATTTTGTTGTAGAACCCTGGATATAAGGATAACAATGGGCCGAGTTGGATATAGATAATACTTTACTCATACCTACCTAAAAAAATTATTCCCATTATCCGTATATGATACACACACGCGCACACATACAAACATACACACACGCACATGCGTGCGCACACACACATAGACACACGCACGTAAATACAGACACACACCTACACACATACACACACATGCACACACAAACACACACACATAAATATATGTATAATTTTAAATCAATTTAAAACTAAGTCATTAAAATATAATAAAAAAAATTAAAATACATTTCAAATCAAGCTATTTACTTTGGATGAGTTACATAAAAATATAAATTTTAAAAAGTTATTCTTTTTAAAAATAGCTTTATTAAAAATTACATTAAGTTAAATTTTAAACAATTATTAATAATAATTATTTCTTTTACTAATAACTTTATTTTTATAACTTGATTTTAGAAAAATTACTATAATAAAATTTACTAAAAATTATTAAACAAAGAAAGTATAGAAAGAATAATTATTAATTGGTAACATATATTCATTATCCCATTGAAAAAAATAATTAAATATCGGTGTTCATTATCAGCATATATCCATTAAAAATATTTATTCAATAATTTTATTATAATAAATATCCACAAATACAAATATATATTTTTCATCCGTGCATAGACCGAAGAAAAAGAAATCCTTTTACTGGCTGGAAGGCATGCAACGCAAAACTGAGAAAGGTAATAGATTTTGCAAATTAGAACAGTATATATTAAAAAAAAGTAAGATATGCTTATATAGAAAAGAAAAATTTTGTTACCAAAGTCTCTTGGAAGAGAGAAAAAACTTATTAAAAATATTAAAACAAAACAAGCAAACATTTTTATTTAATTATCTTTTTGATATTCTTTTTTATTTGTTTAAAAGAAAAAAAATTAAAACACGCTTTAGTATTTTGTTTATTATTTATACATATGTTTATATTTTATATTTTCTTAACTTCGTTACTTTTGTCTTTACCGGTTTAAATTCATTTAATATTTTTTTTGATTTATTCATCAATTATATTTTACTACTTAATGTTATAATATAACTATTTTGAAATTTTGCATTTAGTATGTAATATATTATCTATATATTATCTTATCTTAATATATATTACGTTATGTTAATAGATATTTTCTTATCTTAATAAATATTTTCCTATCTTAGTAAATATGTATTTTTAAAATTTTAAACATTTGTATCTATTTATATAAAACTTATTCAAATTTTAATTAATCAAATATCAATTAAAATTACCTGGGAAGGATAATAATTTTTTTAATATTTTTATTTTATTTTATCTCATTTTATCTTATATCTTTAGTTTATTTATCAAAACTTAAAAGTTTATAAAAACAATCATGAGTTCACATAAACTTATTCATCCTTATCTTCCTACTAAAGTTCTTTCTTATTCTAATGTGGATATTGAAAAGAGTTTTTTTTTTGTTTCTTATCAACTCTTATTTGATATTTGTTTTCTTCTTATTATTCAAAACTGACCTTCAAAGAATCGTCGAAAGGAGTTTGCAAGTTCGAAAAACACATTATTTCTTTTACAACTTGATTTGATAACGCTTCTTGTTTAGATAATAGCACATCATGTATATTTAAAATTTGATTACGTATTATTTATTATGTAGATTTAAATGTAATACATAATAGTCATTTAAATAGTATTGTAATAGATAGATGTTTTTAGTGTGTATTATATTATTGAGATATATATATTTTTTATATAAATGTATGAATATTTTTTTAAAGTGTAAATATGTATACGTTAAAGTATAAATATGTATAAGTGCTTAAAAATGTGGTTTTGAAAATACATAATTACATTAAAAATAAAATTGCAATATTCTGCAATTTGCTCAAATCAAGAAGAACTGCATTAATATACCAACTAATTAAAAATTAACCAGAAATTAGTAAACTATAGTCATAATGAACCTCTTACCTCTTAGTTGGATTAGGAAATTACTTTCCAAAGTAAATCACATCATGTACGTTTATTTTAAACTATTCACATCTCAAACTTGTTTGGTCCATATAAACATGATGTTTTCATTCTGATTTATCATTTGCTGCATAAGTGAAATTAAGAAAAACAAAACACACTGAATTTTAAATTGGAATTTAAACTTAATAAATATGTTACTATCACGCTCATAGTTTAACTTCTACTCCTTTCATTTCTATGATTTTATCAAAATTGGTATTAAGAAACTAAATGCTTTACAACTATTATGGGTTGATGCTAACGTCTTCTCGTGGGGGGTTATTATTTTTTTTTTAGTTTTGAAATTATTATCGACTTTAGTTTTTTACAAATTTAATAACAATCATGAGGGAAAAGATATAACACAGCCCTCCAATCAAAAATCAACATCAACATCATCAATTATTTTGTTATTAAAGTGGAAAACAAATGAACGAACAGAGCAAGAGCAACAAATTATGGTGTCGCGGATTACTGTATGTGGCTGAGCGAGTGTATGGAGATGAGAGAGAAACAAATTGGATAAGTAAGGAAGGTGGATTAGGGTTAGGCAAGTGTTTCTGATTTTTTCAGTTGGGACTATAGTAGGATGATAGAGAAAATATAAGAGTGAGAGAGATGAAAGAGAAAGGGTTGAGAAGAATGAGGGAGGTGAGTAAGGGTTTGGGGTTCTTATTTTCTTTTTTAGTTTTGAGATTGAAAATTATTCAAATACCCTTAACCTTAAAACTTATAATCATAATATATGAATGTATTTTTATCTACTAAGACTCAGTACACATTACTAAAAGGCTTAAGTACCTACTTAGTCCCCATGTTCGGAGGTAATTTGCTGTTTAGTACCCGGTTTTAAAAATGTAGGCATTTGATACCTATGTTTTGAAATTTGTATCAATTGAATCCTACCCACTTAACGCCGTTATAATTGATAACGTTTTTCTGACTGTGTATGTGATTTGTGCAATCGTGGCAATGAGGTGGCTTAAGTGACTTGACGTGGCAGGCTGAATTGGGAATTTGAAATGGGGTTACATTTTTTAAATTGGGGAAATAAACTAATTAGGGTTTTTTTTCGTACGTTAAAAAACATTACGAATAGTAAGTTAGAAATTGGGGATTTTTCATTCATTGTTGTGGTTGGTAGTGTGGAAGGATTTGCGTGCAAAGGTTGATACTGAGTGAAGGATTGTCGTGGTTGTGGAACGAGATTTGTTGAGCGAAAAGGCGTTGTGAAGTATCTTGCGGTGTGTCAGCTATTGCGGCGGGTGAGCGATAGCGATAGCGGTATCCCTTTGGAGGCGGAAAGGTGAAAGGTGCAGTTTTTATGATTTCTTTTATGTAGTTTCGGTCCCCCATGGTAATATGTTGGATTCTTGTCCCCTTAATGTGTCATGTTGTGTTCCTATCGTGGTCCCCTTTGTTGTGTTTGTAGTGGTCCCTTTCTTTAGTGCCTGTCGTTTTCTTATGCTTATTGTTTGTATGTTTTTGGTTCCCCATGAGTGCGTACTGTTTTGTGTACCTTAAGTGCGTACTGTTTTCACTTTCGTATTGTTGAATGTGTGGTTGTTGTTTATTGTGTGGTCCTTGCGTATTTATTTAAGCATTGAGACAAAATGGAATGTTGTAGGTGAATCCAGAAGTTTTGGTGTGATTAACTTTGTATGCCTAATTGTTTAATAGCTGTTAAAAACGTGGCATCTTTACAATGCATGTGAAGGTCATTAAATAATGATAGTAGATGCATGTGAAGGTCATTAAGTTGTTCCATATGTAGTCTGACACTTACTTTTATATAGGCATATAATAGTTGACAATTAAAGAAAATGTCAGATCCTGATGTTGAGGTGGTGTTTCACCATGGGGGTAAGTTTGTGAATGATGGGTCATTTAGATACCATGGAGGTTCTACCAGTACCTTGATGGTTGACACAGACAGATGGAGTTATTTTGAAATCTTGTCCATACTGAAGGAGATGGGATATAGAAATGTTAAGGAGGTGTGGTATTCCTTGGGTGGTTCTGTATTAGAAGCTAGGTTGGAATTGTTAAGTGATGACATATGTGCAATGCATGTGGTCAGCATTGGGATATTGAATGGTCAAGCTCATTTATTTGTGGTTCACACGGTGTTCAAACCAGATTGTATAGAAATGTTGGAACATCGTCATGAAGGTGAAGATGACGATGATGAGGTTGGTGAGGTTGGTCAGAATGGTGGTGAAGAAGGAATTGGTGATGATGGTGAACAACAAGTTGGTGAGGATGGAGATAAAGTTGTTGAAGTTGGTGAACATGATGAACATCAGGTCCATGACATTGGTGAGGATGTTGAAGGTCAATTGCCTGAACATGGTGAGGATGGTGAGGATGATATCATTGGTGGTGGTGTAGGGGATGGTGAGGATGATATCATTGGTGGTGGTGTAGATGGTGGTGTAGGGGATGTACATGATGAGTTTGATGTTAGTAGTTGGGTAGGTTCTGATGAAGACGCTTCTGTGAATGAAGATGATTTGGAGGATGTTATATTGGAAGGAGATGATTTGGAGGATGTTATATTGGAAGGAGATGAAGAACCCGAACAAGAGGAATACGAAGGTAGTTTGTTTGCTGAAGTGGGTACAAGAAGTGGATGTCCTACTCCAAAAAAGCATGTACAGGCCCGGGGATTATTTGATAGTGAGTGGGAATCTGATAGTTGTGGCAGTATTTATTTAAGTGATGAGTCAGATAATGAAACAACTGGATATGGAGATTTTGGGATCTTTTCAGAGCCAGTTAGTATGAAAGAATATAAATGGCAACTGGGAACATACTTTGCTGAAAAAAAAGATTTCACTGATGCAATTAGAACTTATGGAGTACATAACGGTAGGAAGTTGAAGATTTCTAAGAATGACAACAGAAGAATATGCGTCAAATGTATTGGTTCACAAGGGAAATGTCCATGGTATGCATATTGTGGATATAGGAGTAGCCAACGTACATGGCAGTTAAGGAAAATTATAGATAGTCATACATGCAGTAGGGAATTCAAAATTGGTTTAGTTACCTCTAAATGGTTAAGTGGGAGGTTAGAGAAGACCATGACAGGAAATCCGGATATTAATATGAAAAACCTGCACAATAAATTTTGTAAAAAGTACAACATTGGTGTGTCTAGGTCTACAACAAGTAGGGCAAAGGCAATGGCATCCGCCAATATTGATGGTCATTTCGAACAACAATATGAAAGACTATTTGATTATGCACACGAGTTACTTAGATCAAACCCTGGCTCAACAATTAAAGTTAAGGTAGAACCAACTGAGGATAAGGCCATATTCAAGAGATTGTATGTGTGTTTGAAAGCATGTAAGGACAGCTTTGTAAGTTGTAGGCCTATTATACATTTGGATGGTTGTTTCTTAAAAGGGAAATATGGAGGGGAACTTTTAACTGCTGTTGGAAGAGATGGCAATGACCAGATGTGTCCGTTAGCATATGCTGTTGTTGAAGTAGAGAATAAGGAAACATGGACTTGGTTTTTAGAATTGTTAATTGATGATCTTGGAGGTGGGGGCTTTTGTTCAAGGTGCACATTTGTATCAGATCAACAAAAAGTAAGTAAATGTGTAACTTTTATTTATTACTTTGATGAGGATTGAAAGAGTCATACTTTCTTTTTTTACTGTGATAGGGACTTCTCCCAGCTTTACAAAATCTTTTGCCTGGGGTGGACCAACGTTTTTGTGTAAGGCACATATATGCAAATTTTAGGAAGAAATTTACTGGCATAACTCTGAGACAATTACTATGGAAGGCAGCATCATCAACACATCCTCAAGCATGGGAGTCACTGATGCGACAAATTAAGGATGTTAATGAAGATGCATTCAAACATTTGATAGCTATTCCACCCAGGCTAGTATTCAAAATTGTAATTGTTGTTTCATGTTTTGTACATCTTTGTTCTTTTCCAAATGTTTAACTTAATCTTTTTTTCCAGATTTTGGTCTAGATCCAGATTTACAGGAAGACCTGTTTGTGACACACTTGTTAATAACATTTCAGAAGGATTTAACAGTGTGATCTTAGATGCAAGGGGGAAACCAATCATAACAATGTTGGAAGAGATTCGTATATACTTGATGAAGAGGTGGGCATCCAATAGAGAGAAGATAAGTAGATTTCAAGGTCTCATTTGCCCCAAAATTCAAAAGAGGCTACAAAAAGAGTTACAGAACACAAAATATTGGCTACCAAAGTATGACAACTTGTGATTTCCTTTACTATTGTTGTTTATACTGTTTCCATTTAACATTCATTGTTTATGATTTTGCAGTTGGTCAGGGATGCAAATATTTGAGATCTGCCATACATCCAACATAGATGAAAAGTATGTCGTTGATTTAGAGAAAACAGACTGTAGTTGTAGAAAGTGGAGTGTATCAGAAATTCCTTGCTCCCATGCACTAACAGCAATGAGTTTTTGAACATGAATCCAGAAGACTTCATCCCGCACTGGTTCAGAACCTCCACCTATGAAGAAACATACATTCCAATCATTTTCCCTCTCAATGGACCTGATCTATGGCAAAGGACTTCATATCCTGATATTTTGCCTCCACCAAAACGGGTGTTGCCAAGTAGACCAAAAAAGAAAAGAAGGCTCGAGAGTTGGGAGCAAAAAAAGGATGATACACAACTTGGACAAAAAGGAATCCCTAAGAGATGTTCCATATGTAGAGAACTTGGGCATAGAAAAACTAAGTGCCCACAGAGAAGTCAACAACAACACTACCCACACCCTTCTCAACCAAGTCAACAATCAAACGAAGAACGTACACCAGACCCAACTCAAGCAAGTCAGATAACTCAAGAACCCCAGACTGATGAAATCACATCATAACTTTAGATTGTTCTAGTTTCAAACATTAAGTACATCTTTGTTCTATTTTGGATATGTACTTTGACTTTAAATAGTGTTGCTTTGCTTTCTGTAGTGTATTTTGCACTTAACAATGTATACATTTTGGATGATATCTGAACTATTTTGGATGATATGTGATGTTTTCTGAAGTATTTTATGTCATATTCTATTGTCTGATTTGATATTTTGCACTTAACAAATGCTCGCCAGGAGAACGAACGTCCAATTCACGCTCGTCCAGCGAGAACAGGACGCTCGCCCTATGGACGCAAGTACGTTCAGTGGACGCTCGTCCAGCGAAGCGAACGCCCAGTCAGGCAGAAGAGGACGCTCGTCCAGCGAAGCCAACGCCCAATAAGGTAGAAGAGGAGGCTCGTTCAGCGAACTAAGAGGACGCTCGTCCACAACCGCTTAGTGGACGCTCGGCATCGAGAAGTGGGACGCTCGTCCACGCTCAGTGGATGCTGTTTTTCCACTTGTGGGGATTTTGAACTGGAATTAACACCTATAGGAGATTCGGTCTGAGTATATTAGAAAATTACATTCTAATATAACCATCTTCTTCATTAAATACAATGGCATTAGAAGCACAATCTCATTACAATTTAACTAACTTCTTCATCACAAAATGTGACTGATACAACACTTCAACTAAACCCTAAACATAACACATACAAAGACGATATTAATCAACCCCATCAAACATAACATCCAGATTAAGACCTTTTCCCTTCTCTGACAAACCAAAAGTGATTTTTCCAAATTCATAATCTTTCTCCTTTGCCACCCAATTGTAGTATCCCTTTCATCAACATTATCTTCACTGGCCCATTTGAAGAAATTACATCCTCACACTTCTTCATTTCGACTACGCTGTACAAAACATGCAACCAAAATCATCTCAGCCAAAACCAAATAAATGTATCCGAAAATAAAAAACACCACAAAAGGAAGAAACCTTGTAATTAGGGCAGCCCCAAAAAGGCTTGCCTTGGTTCTTAGAAGTTTTTGCGACTCTCAATACGGCAAGCTCTCCACAATAGCATATTTGTGTGCCAAGCATTCCTCTTGATGAAGCACCACGACAGCTCCCCCGTGAGCAAGACGAACAGTCATTCGTTGACATTGCGTCGTCGTCCACACCAACAAAACAACCCCAACCCCAAAAATGAACCACAATCAGAGAAGAGAACAGGGCTACGACACCCACCTCAGACGAAGCAAACAACGAAGGGCACCCCACCTCAACGACCTTCTTCACCTCAGAAAACAACAATAGTTACTCAACATAGGGCACCCACTTCACACCAACCAAACAACGAAGGCCACCCCCACCTCAGTTCACCTCTTTAACCTCTGCTACTAGCTACCTATAAAAAAAACCCTAATTAGTTTATTTCCCCAATTTAAAAAATGTAACCCCATTTCAAATTCCCAATTCAGCCTGCCACGTCAAGTCACTTAAGCCACCTCATTGCCACGATTGCAAAAATCACATACACAGTCAGAAAAACGTTATCAATTATAACGGTGTTAAGTGGGTAGGATTCAATTGATACAAATTTCAAAACATAGGTATCAAATGCCTACATTTTTAAAACCGGGTACTAAACAGCAAATTACCTCCGAACATGGGGACTAAGTAGGTAATTAAGCCTTACTAAAATGTACCAATTGAAAAAAAAGTGATCGTAAGTTAGCAAACCCTTTATATATATATATATATATATCATAGAATACGTTGTGATCACTATTTAAGTATATTTTTTATAATTTATTTATATTATGGATTTTTTATTTGGAAAGATATTAATATTAATTAATTACTACAAGAAGTTTTTTATGAATTTTAAAAACAGGGTTTAAATATTTTATGATTTTAAAAGGGAATGAGACATTTGTGGAGCGTTTTAAAAGAAAAATAGGAATTTCAGAATATATTAAGGTGTTTAATTTGCCCTTCTGATAAATATAAATTACTATAGATTACATATTTAAAGTGATAGTAGATTCACTAGTAAAAAATGACGTTTTTAACTCGTACGTTATGACTCGATTTTTACTGAACCGAAGCATATCAAAACGCGGTGGCAGTCTCGTAATTTTAAAAGCATTATATGCCTCGATTGTTAAGCAACCGGTGTCTAAAACTAATACTGATTCGGTTATCAAAGTGAAACGAGACATAATCCTCACGTAGCAAAGATACGGTCTCGGTTGACATGAACCCGAGGCATATTCGGCTCTAAATCGGCCTCGGTTGGCATACACCCGAGGCATATTGGGCTTTAGATCACGCTTCCCTGCTCATTTCCCCCGAAAAGCACCTCTCCTCTTCTCTCTTCTCTGCGTCTTCTCCGCCTCGCGATATTCCTCCGCGACGTGCGATGTGCAACGACGATGGACGCAACGACGGTAGCGAGACGCGGCACCGAGAACGCAGCGGCGGCGAGACGCAGCGACGACGACGCAGCGGTGATGGAAGGCAGATCTGGGCGAGTCTGGTGGCGGTGAAGCGATCGGCGAAGCTGAGGCTGTTGGTGAAGAACAGAGAGGACGCAGGAGCAGCGGTGCCCTGATTGGCGAGTCTGGTGCGGTGCCTAGTCTGGTTCCGTTGCTCCGGTGCAGCGATTCGTGGATGGACTGTGGCAGAATAACCAGATCTGCGTCGACGGACTATGGCAGAACAACCAGATCTGCGTCCACGGCAGAACAACCAGATCTGCGTCCACGGTAGAACAACCAGATCTGCGTCCACGGCAGAACAACCAGATCTGCGTCCACGGCAGTGACGTCGCTGGTGGAGCTAGTAACGGAGGAAGGGAGCGGGATGGTGGACAAGGCAAGCGGTGGTGGTGCGTCAATGGTGGCGGCGGTGATAGTGGTGGTGGTGGTGGTCAGATTAGGGTTTTTCTACTGTAGCTGCTTTGGATTTTGCATTTGGTTTCAGTAGAGTTTTGCATTTTGTTGAATTGAATCTGAGAATGATTTTTTGAATTTGAGATTTTGTTTTGATTTGTTTTACTTGATTCTTTTGTACGTTTGTTTGGTCTGGTTTGATCTGGTTTTGAATTTGAGCATGATCAACTTCATTGGAGCTGTTGAAGGTGTTGTTAACTGGCTAAAGAAAAAGGAAAATAAAAAATAAAAAAAAGACCCTACTGCCTCGGTTCAGCCTCCAACCGAGGCAGTACAGGCAGAGCAACAATTTCGGTTCTAATAACCGAGATCGAATCGTACCATTTTCTGTCTCGTGTCAGAACCGAGGCATAAAGTCTACCACTTTTTACCTCGTCTGAATATACCTCGGTTCAGGAACCGGTGCCTATCAGCGAAAATAACCGGTGCCATTTCCTTTATCTGTACTAGTGATTTACATTTCAGGAGTTTAAAACTAATAAATGAAATTTTGAAAATGTTACTAATTTTTTATAGGTGACTTTTCTCGATTCTTAATATTGTAACGAAGTTATAAGATATTTTTAATAAATTAGATATTTGTGAACGAATATATGTAATATATATCATCACGAACTAATAACAGTAAATATGTGATGGATAAGACTTGATCTAAACTCATAAAATATTGAAAATTAAATAAACCAAATTTTCTAATTAATTATACTTGATAAAGAAATCATTTTTATCCTTGGATCAACACACTAGTACAATAAGAAGAAAAGACACCAGTTATTTTTTATTATTGGCATCGGTTTTACAACCGAGACATATGTGAGCGAGGTAAAAGGACAGACTTTATGCCTCGATCAGTGGACTGAGATAAAACTAGATAGGAATATGCCTCGGTTCTTAGATAACCGAGGCAATATCCTTTTTTTTTCAGATGCAACCTGTTTTTCAGTACGCAACCAGAAATTGTTTCAGTACGCAACCAGAAACGGAGTGGTGCAAGTCATTGTTTTTCACGCAACCGGAAAATCCCAATCCGAGATCAAAACAGACCTAACATTTCCCAATTTCAGAAACCCAAAGTGCTTGTGTTTGTGAGTCTTCACTGGCCTGGCCTCAAGAACAATGCCAAAATCTACAAAATTTCACAAATCTAACACTGTTAAACTTCATCTTTATTGCAGATGAACACCTTCTGCAACGAACCAGGAAGCTCCCTTAGGGTTTCCAATCACACAGGGCTTCGACAACTAGAGGAAGATTGCCAGTCTAGGGCGGCGGCGACATTCCATTAAGGGGTGAGAGGGTAGCGGCAACTCGCGGTGGATCTAGAGCGGTGGATGAAGATACAGAAGGGAAGAATGGCAGAGGCAACAACGACGGAGGGCTCGCTGATCTGGAGCGCCTAGGCCATCTGGAGCGGCTTGGCGATGGCGATCTGAAGCGGTGGATCTAGAGCGGGGGAGGCAGCAGCGGCGGAGGCAGAACGATGGAGGGCTCGCCGATCTGGAGCGGCTTGGCGATGGCGATCTGGAGCGGTGGATCTAGAGCGGCGGAGGCAGCAACGACGGAGGGCTCGCCGATCTGGAGCGGCTTGGCGATGGTGATCTGGAGCGGTGGATCTAGAGCGACGAAGGTAGTAATGGCGGAGGCAGCAACGACGGAGGCTATAGCAGCGAGAGAGGGGAAGAATGGGAGAGCACAGACAGAGAAGAAGTGAGAGCACGAGGGAGAAGAAGATGTTGGGCTGTGGAAATGAAAAAGATCAAAGAAATGAAGAGTTAGTAGGACCACATCATGCCTCGGTTTTCATCAGAACCGAGTTAGTAGCAATTGGCAGGTCTAGGTGGCAAGAGTTGTATGCCTCGATTGTGCCTAGAACCGAGTTTGTAGTGTCCTTTAGGTATCGATTGTTGGGAAACCGAGTTAGTAGCTCTTATCAAACCCATCAGCTATCAGGTGGAGCAGGTTTGGACAGAGTTTTATGCCTCGGTTTTACGTAGAACCGAGTTAGTAGCATGCTTTAGGCACTAGTCATGGGACAATCGAAGCATATACTTAAGCTATTATTACGAATCTGCTATCGCACTTTTATACATTTCGGGTTCGCTTAAACCGAAGCATATATTGCGCTTTCTAATCCCTTTTTTTACTAGTGACATTTTAAGCCATTCATTAAAAATATAAATTTATTGTGAAAGTTTGAAAAATCAAATGTGTCAAATATACTTTACAATCCTAGTTATTTACATTCTTAAAATGACATTGATGTGTATTTACATTCTTTGATTGATGTATTAAAAGAATTGTGGGAAAATGGTGTAGAGACATTTATCTAAATCTATTACGATGAAGTACTAAAAGAAAATGGCTGTTGGTCCCTCCACCGCCACCTCTTATTCTCTCCACTTCCCCAATTTATCTTATTTCTAAAACTACCCTCTTGTTTTAACTTTTTTACATTTTACCTTTTGGGATTTTTTAACATATTTCAAAACTCTAATTTACCTCTTACTTTCACTCCCGCGACAGCTACACCCCACCACCACACCACATCTTTCACTCTTCTTCTCTTCCCATCTCCGTTCAAGGTTTTCTTCTTCCTTCTCTTTCTTTTTCTTTCAACATTCTCTTCCCCACTTTCCTTTCCCTTTGCTTCCTTCCATTGTTGGTGTTGATTGCTGGTGTGGAGAAGCGTAGAGGAGGAGCGTAAATCTAGCGGTGGATCTGGTTTTTCATCTTCATCCCAAGTTAGTTTAAATCCGTATATCTGTTTATTATGTGTTGTTGTTGTGCTTGTTGTCTCTCAGAGCCGCAAAGGCCAAAACGGATGTGGGATATCCGTTTGCCCTTCAATGGATGTGGGATATTCGTTTCACCTTAAACGGATGTTGACATCCGTTGAAGGATGACATTCGTTTAAAGTTTAAACCTTTATTTTAGGGTTTATTTAATTACGCACTTGAATAAAGCACCACTGCAACCTTCGAGCACCACCACACCACCAAGATAGACTCCTGGCACTAGATCAATTCCTTCCACTAGATCAATTCCTTCCACCACCACCAACCTTTACAACTTCCCACGCACACCACGTAATAAAATTCTATCGCAGTCTCACACAACACAATGAATGAGAGGAAGAAGTTAAACGTTAAAGAGAAAGAAGAGATTGTGTGTTTGCCACTACATGTAGGGTACCAGATATATGTCACTGAAATGGGTTGAGAGTAGGTAAAAATTCAAAAATATTAACCTTAAAAATAAAATTTTACTGAAGGGCAAAACAATAATGGGGAGGTGGAGGGAGTAAGGGGTGGTGGTGTAGGGAGCAACATCCAAAGAAAATTTGCACGTTCTTATTGTAACGAGGATACTCGGTCCAAGTTTACCAAATGAAAAAAAAAAGAGGTGTTAAATGAGAAGTGGTTGATTTTTGCCACTTAGACATTCTAAAAGAAACAATGTCAAAGCTTTCAATGGTAGTAAAGAAAATCATTCAACTACTAGACAATTACTTGGAGATGATATAGTTCAACAATATCAACAATTTGATTAGGTAGGTTAGTGTTAAAAAAAGGAAGAGACTAAACTCAAACCTAGAGGAGGTTAATTGGTTTTAAATAAAAATAATTTTTAAGGTTTCAAAAATAGATAATAAAATTTTTGTTAATCGTGTTGTAAGTAATAAAATACAATGTTAACTAAAGGCAAGAAAACACAAGAGACACATGATTTTATTAAAAAAAAACTAAAATGAAAGTTACGAATAATTATTATCTAATGAAAATATAAAAAAAAAAAAATTATTAATATATATATATATATATATATATATATATATATATATATATATAAATTTTATTTCAAATATGTGCAAGTAGAGATATGTAAGTAGAAATATATAAGGTAATAGATTCTGTAAATTAGAGCAATGGAAATTGGATTGAAAATTTGCTTAAGTACAGGATTAATCGATTACATAAGTTGTATAGTTGGTTAAATCAATTTACTTTGTTCAAATCCATTTCATTTGATAGCTTGAATTGTTTTAACTGTCAAAGGAATTTATTGCTTGCTTATGAGAATTATATAATCGATTGTATGCGTTGCATAATATGTTAAAATCAAAACAAGAAAACTTGAGAGAATCTATTAAAGTGAAGGAAAAGCTTAATAGATTACGTAAATACCTTAATCAGTTATATTGTGTAAGGATTCAGAAAATCCTATAAATAACTGTCTTGTGTGTTGTTTGAAAGAGAATTAATGCTATCACTTTCAAATACTAACGATTTCATTAAGCTTTAATTACAAGAGCGTCCAAGAAGTATTCTTGAAGAATCAAAGCATCAAAGGTTGATTACCCATAAAAGATTCATTCAAGAAAGTGAGCTAGAATAATTCTGATTTGATCTACACTGCTCGAGTGGGCTTAGAAGATCATATACATCTTATACAATCTGAGTATTGTGTACCTGTGCGGGTGTGCCAAGGGAGAGAGTTGTGATTGTTCTCTGTGAGAGTTGTGATTGTTCTGAGGGTGTTGAGAGAGTTGTGATTGTTCTTTGTGTTGTAAGAGTGTGAGGGTGTTCACCTCTTATTTTGCTATAGCGATTTTGATTGTGGAGAGAAGTACATTAAGAAAGAATATCTCTATATTCTTGTAAACTCTATCATTATAGTGGAATTCTTTCAACTAAGGTTGTTGAAGGAAGACTGGATGTAGGTTTGGCTGAACCAGTATAAATTACAAGTGTTAATCTTTCTCTACTCTTTCTGTATTTTATTGATTGATTCATCACTTTTTTTTATTTCATGAAAACTAAAGATTTTGCAAAGCTTTTGAAAAGATCAATTTTTAAAGCAAACTCTAATTCACCCCCTATTGGTTTGAGATATAAGGTATCTCTTTTCTAACACATTTTATCTCACTGCTTCTAGTTTTCTTTAGTTTATCATGATGGTTGGATTTTATTTTTTTTTGTAAAACAATATTGGAACTACTAGAAGAAACACCTCCCTCTTTCTTATTCCTCCCCTTCCAACTTGAAGAATTAAAACTAGAATAAATTTTCTTCATAACCTTTCTTTTAAGTTTTTGTTCTACCTTAATGGCTAAATGCACCACTTCATCCATCTCCACACAACAGTGTAACTCTGTGACATCTCTAATGTCAACATTCAGCCCTTGCACAAAACGAGCCATAGTTATTCCCTCTTTCTTCAATTACATGGGCTCTAATCATGCACATCTTCATCTCTTTAAAACATTTAACAACACTCTTTTCTCCTCGAGTGAGACGTACCAACTTATCTAGCACAAAGAACATGATAATGTGAAAGAACAAACCGTCTCCTCATAGTCGTTCTCATATCCACCCAAGTTTCCACCTCAGATTCTACATACCTTACTCTATCTCTTTGGACTTGATGCCACCAAGCATAATTAGAAAATCCCATTGCAGTACCTTTACCTTCTTTTGTTTACTATAATCATGACAAACAAATAATTGTTCAATCTTCTCTCAATCCAAGTAAAGTTTTGGGTTACTCCTCCCTTGAAGGTGGGAATGGTAAGCTTCACCCCTTCAATTTTGTTATCCCTATGATACCAATAGTGGACCTTATGACTCTTCTCACATTTCTACACTCTATGGGTGGTTTCACTCATGTTTACACTTAAATTGGCTTTTTCTATAATGAAATTTTCTTGTCTTTTTTCAACTGTTCTGCTTTTAAATTTCTTAATAGAACTGAATAATCTATAATTGTTTTAAAAAGTGACACTCAAAAGACTTAGATAGAATATGGCACTAACAAAAAAAAGATTAATAAATAAATTCTAATAACAAACTCTTGATGCCACAAAAAACAATCTTTTGTGTTTTATTTTCTTCTTTTTTTCAACAACAACACAAATCTCTTCTTCATGAAATTGATGTAAAAAAAATATTATTAAATAAATCTTAATAACAAACTCTTGATATCAAATGATGAGGATTATTTTTAGTCTCGATGAATTTTGGACCTAATTAGGGTTTGAACATAACTCATAATACCAATGAAATTATGTGAACAAAAATGTGATTTAGATAATGATGTTATCAATTATTGAACCTAAAACTTGCAGAGTTTGAAAGTATAAATTTTGACATGCAAAATTGAAAATAGACGAAAAAGACAAAAAAAATTCTTGATAAGCCTTGAAGATTGCCATAAAATATAGAAAATTCTTAACAAGATCAAAATGCTTGA
This sequence comes from Vigna angularis, assembly GCF_016808095.1. NCBI lineage: Eukaryota > Viridiplantae > Streptophyta > Magnoliopsida > Fabales > Fabaceae > Vigna > Vigna angularis. The sequence continues at coordinate 11,799,832 of NC_068980.1, forward strand.
GACAAGAACCCTAGCAGAGAACTTCTTTCATTTCAAAATGATTACTGAACATTGTGTTTATATTTCCTTCATTTCCAAATTATTTATACCTTTTTACATAAGAAAAGAAAAATCATAAATAAGTTTTTGGGTCTTTTATTTAGAGTATAACTATTGGACCTTTCACTAGTGCAAAAACAGCTTATAACGTCATGCGTTCAACGTCGAACCACTCAATAGCCAACGTTAAAAATGACCAGTGACATTTTTGTAAATAAATACAATTATTAAACGTCTTTTAGAATTGTAATTCGATGTAAAAGGATATAAAACGTCGAATGCCCCAGCGTTAGACGTCAAAAGGTTAGTGAATTCGATAAAAATTTGAGCGGAAGATTGAAAATTCATTCACTTTATCTTAGCGCGTGAGACCCTCTTCTCTGCTCAAACTTTTCTCGAACGAAGTTTGACGACCATCACATGTAATCTTTTTTTCATTTGATACAAATGCATGTTAATTTACTACTTTAGGTATGATTTTCGTTAATTTTGACCGATTATTTTCGTGTTCTTGTCTTTCATATACGCATTCTGCTTTCTCTCTCACTTGTGGCAACACTTTATTCCGATGAACCAAGGTTAGTTTTCTAATTCTTTTCTTTTACCATCAACAAGTTTTTGTACGTTTATAAACTCAAACATGGTTCTAATATCATTTGGTTTTCTTAAGTAAGCCTAATATGGTCTTTTATTTCCATCTACACCTACTATTTTCAAAAGAAAATTCTTTAAACTGAAATTCTTGACAAAGGATGTATATAAGGGAATGTACATTCACTCAGAAAACACCTCAATTTCCTATCTACTAGCAAATGCTAAATAAATTTAAATCTAGATCCAAGTCGCTATTATGAGGAAAGGTTAGATATAAAGATAATTAAAGAGCATCCTCGTCTTATAAGTATTCAAGATCTCCTCACCATTCCGTATAATGATCTAATATCTTGATTTTTGGATACAGATTTTCTGATTTTGAGTCCTTTAACTTGTTTATGCTTGTTCATATATTAATTTTTCACATTTTTATATATCATGAGAAAAAGATTTTAATATATATATATATATATATATATATATATATATATATAAACAATAATAATAAAATACATTGCATAAAATAAAAAATAAAAATTAAAAATTAAAAATAGTTTTTCTTGAGATAGAGAAAGGATCTCCACTACTAATACTAGTGTTCTGATGATAGCCATGATCTCATCAAATATCTCGATTTGTTTTTAATGTAATTAGTTAATAATGGTTTATTGTAGGTAAAAGTTAAACTTATCAAAAAGGAAGCTAAACATTAGCCCTATATAAGTTTGAATCTTGTCATAGTTATAAATCCTTCTAGATATTTCGTTGCTAATTCTTCTGTTTTAAGAAATACTGAATATTATTTTAATTTATTTTTAATAGAGTTTTTAGAACATTAATAAGTTAAAGCATTGTTCATTATTAAGTAACACTTCTTTTATTTTTTATTTTATTTTAAGTTTTTAATTGATATTTAGTCCGTCCCAATTAGTGTAAACTTCATAATGAAGTCATGGTGACAATCAGGAAACTGTTTCTTTTAACCTTCCAAATTACAATAGTTCTTCATTGATTTCTGTAACTTGTTTCATCATAAACTTTTACTCTAACAATCACCCAACAAATTCTTTTGTCTGTCCCTACACTTCAAACATTTACGTTTGTTGTTTTATGAATTTTGGCAAAATTTTCTAACTAGCTATGTTTCGTGTTTCTATTTATAGTATTTATTTAAATAAATGCAGTCTATTAAACGCTGTATATTCACAATTTAATAGTAATAAAACTAAGTATAGTTGCCATTTCACTTCTAATATATAAAACAAAATGTAATTAACCGCATCACTCTTTTCACATTTTACATTGATGTGTACCACAAAAACTGTACAGTTGTTTTTGTTTTTGTAGGAGAAAGGATTGAATATGTGTATTGCCGTACAGTGTGATTGACGCAACACTATTTTCACGCGTGAAAATAAACCATGAGAGAAACATGTACAATCAATTTTTCTCAGTTTTTCTCCTTCAATGTCTCCGTTCATAGAACTCATCATTCGATCCTCTCTCTCTCTCCTCCTTTATTTCCTCTTTCTGTCTGCAAAATGTTCTGAAATTGGTAAGACGAGATTCAAATTAAATAAAGATAAGTTTCATTGCCTCATTCTTAGAAATAAAGGAGGATGAAAATAAGCCTATTGAATAAAGTTAAAAATAAGTTTATTAGAAGACAAAAAAGGAAATTACTGATGAAAGACTTTAAGAGATTCATTTTCCTATGCTTCTTTGTTATTTCATCTTTCTTTTCTAAATGGCTCGCCAAATTCATTTTAACTCATTTTTTAAAGGAAGTTTTGTTAAGAAACTATTACTAAGATATAACTTGTTTGATAGTTCTTATATTTATTCCTAATTGTTGATTGCACCATAATTATTATCAAGATTACAAATTAAAAAAAAAAGAATTCAATCGCAATTAAAATGATCAAATTGTGATTTGGCTTATTTCCTCAAACAAGTATTAAAAACAAAATAAAAACAGTTAACTGAATAACTAAATAATGTTTTAAAAAAACATAAGTTGGTTGAATAACGAAATAATGTTAAAAAAAAAGATAAGTTAATTGAATAACCAAATAATGTTAAAAAAAGATAACTGACTTATGTTTAGCAACTAGATCAACCTTTATAATAGCAAGATATTTAGTTGATTTCCACCTAATATTAACACAAAGACTAAAGTAAAAAAAATTAGAAACCCATAATAGACATTTATGTGTGTGTTTGTATGTCTAGTCTTAAATTTAAATATTTTAAGTTAGGTTTCTTTTACAATTCTTTCTTAGTGTATTTTCGTAGATAAAAAATAATAATAATAACGTTTAATTGTTAATTTTATCTTTATATTTAGTCATTTCATTTGTTTTAATTTTTATATTTATTTTTAATTTAATTAAATCCATATATTTATGAAAAAAAAAAATTAAACATGATTTTGTTATGTATTAAAATTTTGATATTTTACTTATTAAAATATGAGTTATCTTCGCTTTTCAAATATAACCACAATTTTTAACACATGAATGCATCCAAATTTTTGAAAGACTGATTTCAATTTTAGAAAGAGAGATTGAATGAAATTTATCTTTTTAGCAAATAATTTTGACGGTTGTCGAAAGTTGAACATTTAGATTTTTTTAAAAGTTTTTAGAACAAAAACAGGAGGAACACTTATATTTATACTGGTTTACTCCAAAGTTACATACCATTTTTATTTATAAACTCTTAAAAGAATTCGATTAATCTTTTAAAAATTACAACTGAATTAATCACTTTTGATTTTATAAAACTAACTGGTTAGACGAGTTTTACTCTTCATGATTATATAATAGTCCACTAGAATCACAAATTTTTGACACATAATGCATCCAAATTTTAACGCATGATCCTTTCAAACAATATTAATATCAATTTAATGAAAAAAAATATATTAAAATTTTCTTACAAAAGTAAGAATTCTATTGAGTTTTTGTTTAAATAATATCTTACTTTAATCCAAATAATATATAAGGATAAAAGAAAATTAAAAAACTAAATATAAGAATAAAAATAATAATAATAATACTTTGGGAGTTAACTTTTAAAAATATTTGAAACTTAAGTTAAGTGTCTCTAGAGATGACAACTAGTCGGTTCGGTACGAATAGTGTTTACGCGCAACCTGACCTACAAATGAAAACTCCATCCGCAACTCGCTCGCTACTTGAACCGATACTCGATTTAAAAAAATCAGTGAATATTTTTAAAACATGTAATATTAAAAAAACGTATATTTTATACACTTTTAAAATAAAATTTAAATAAAATTGTAAAATAATATATAAATTTAATATAAATAAAATATAAATTAAAATTTAAAATTTTAATTAAATTTAATCTAATAAAACATAAAAAATTAAATTATTATTTTTATTTTTTTAGATATCTCCTACTTGACCTATTCTATTTATAAGCAGGTATTAAAATATTTTTCACTTAATTTTATGTATGGCACAAATTTATTTTCATACCTAAATGTCCGTACCTTAATAGCTCTTATAGAAAAAAAAAATGTTCGTAGAAAAAAATTGTCCATGTATGTGACTGTCTGAATGTATCTTTGTCCGTATATATTTTTGTATTTTACTTCACATGAGTATGATTTCTACTGTCCAAGAGGGTGTCATTATTTTGTTTGTTCCATATTACGTCATTTTGTGTATAGGGTCATCATCATTCTTGTCTTTCCCATTTCCTTTTCAGAAGCTAAATGCTTATATACAAATTTATCATCAAAAAGGAAAAAACGAAAAATCCTTAGTTGGAGTGTGAATGTCTATTTTTAGACTTGTTAATATGATAAAATTTATATTTAAATCTAACTCAAATAGAAAGGCTAGTTCATGAAATAAGAATATTTATCGTTTATGGATGATGAATTTCAATTAACAATACAAAATATTAAATAAACATTAAAGCACATTATGTCACAGAAAAAAAATTAAAAATACTGGAACATAATCGAATTTAACAATTTTAATAAATAATTAGTTTAATAACATTTTTCAATCAAATAACTTACTTTTAGATGTTTTCATTTCCGATCGATAGAGGGAAGTATTTCTTAATATGATATGAACTTTAGGTTTTACCTTCATTTATGTATTCAAATATTTATTAAATAATTATTTACTTCCTACATATTCTTTTAATATATAAATTATTTTGACAGATTTATCCACAAAGTTTAACCAAGAAACTTTACTTTAAAAGAAAATTTGAATATTGATTATAAAAGAGCTAAAGTTTAAATCTTATACTTTTGTAGTCTTATCACTTCAATCAAGATTTTGTTCTATTTAATTATTTTTTTAATTTCTTGGAAACAAAAGAAACAGCATAATATCGGAGGAAGAGCAGTTAAGAATATAGTGACATATACCTAATTTGATTAAGTTAGCACTGTTATTCCACGTGACACACCTTGTGTTACCCTTACGATGAATATAAAAACAATCAATGTGGGAGTAACTTTCATGGTGTTCCTGGGTCCATTTTTTTCCATTTATTCTTCTGTGATATCTTTCCCTTTTTGTAGAATATAATCTCACTATGCAATGTATATGTTATATATATATATATATATATATATATATATATATATATATATATATATATATATATATATATATATATATATATATATATATATATATATGAATGATTATTATTATTATCATTACTATTTTTTGTCATGGCTTTTGCGAATTCAACATTTTCTCTGCTCGTCAGGTGATGGAGGCATGGTGGGATATGATGAGATCAGTGAATCATTGCTTTGTTTGGACCATCGAGACTTCAGTAAATCCAACGTTGTCTCTGTATCTGTCTCTGTCTTGCAATAGCTACTGCACTTGATTTTCTTAACTCACTCTTTAACTTTCTTTTGCTTTTTCCTCACTGTTAAATTTGCGTTTGCAGGACAGAGGAAGCACCTTTTAGCACACGTGCATGAAAAGAATAAATTAAGTTTTACAGTGTTTTTTATGTTATAATTCTTAAATTTTGTTATTAATAGTTAATCTTTTTCTTGAGCGGATTTTAATCCATTATGACATATGTATATCTTTACCAATTATGGAGATGAAATTGTTTTACAACAGAGGATGTAATAATAAAATAAATAAAACTATAAAGATCCTGCAGTTTAAATGACAATATATCTTATGACTAATTAATGTGAGATCATGTGTATATAATACAGGATTGATGGTTGAAAAATTCTACGAAGTTGACAAAATAAAATAAGACTAGAATAAAATATTTTTTATTATATAACATTTTTCTTCATTGTTAGTCCTTCACAATAAGTTATTATCTTTTATCTTCATGTAATATATTACTTTAACATAATTGCTATATGGTATATAATTAATTTGTAAGCTGAAAAAATTATAACTCTTTGACTTATATTAAGTAACACTCAACATGTTACAAAGAAAATTCTCATTATCAAATTTACTTACCTTTCTATTAGGTTGATGTTCAATTATCTGTCTAAAGTATCCAATTTAATTAAAACTATTTTTTTTTTTTTTTAACTTAAGTGAAGATGGTTTTTTAAGTAAAGAGAAAGTGTGTAAATCGTAATTTTTAGAAAAAAGAAAATTTATTGACATATTTATCGAACCGTCTTATTAATATTATGATTTCTTTTTTACTATTTGATCCGACTGAAAATTTAACTTTGCAGCATAAAATTCTTTATTTTGATCATTAAAATTGTTAATTGAAAGTTTGTAGTTAAAGAAACCACTTATCTAGTCAAACATATCCTCTACATTGCGTCTCATTTTGTTGACCACTAACGGTTTTAGATTCTTTCATTTCAAATACTGTGAATTCTCTTATCAAATAATTAAAACTAATTCTTCACACGATCATTGCCACCAATTTTTTTTGTTTCTAAGAGTCTAAATAATATTAGATGTGTGCTTGTCCAAGACTTGTTCAAATATTGTTCTGTTAATGGCTTCAAAAAGATAATGTTTGAATTTATGATCTTTGTTATGGTGTTCTTCAACCACAAGGTATACAAGTTGCATAAATCTTTGTATGACTTAATGCAAACACTAAAAGCAAGGACCAATCATATAGAGTCCTGCCTCATGAAGGAAAGATTTTAAAAAATACCCAAATCAGCGAAACTTATTCATTAAAAGAAACATTGGAGGTAACTACTAATTGTTAGCACTTATGTTAATGATTTGGTTTATATTTCGTGATTATAAGAGCATGATGATTGAGTTTAAAATGTCAAAGCTCTTAACATAAATTGAACTGAGGAAGATGAAATTCTTCCTTGACATAAGTTTTGCAAAAATCGAAAGGATTTTTCACGTGGAAAATATGCCAGTGATATATTGAAGAAGGTTTGAAGGTTCGAGAGCAATGTTCCAGGTTTTAAGATTAACAAAGATGTTAATGTTCCATATGTTTGATGACACTATTTTAAGGAAATTGTTGAAATTTTGATGTATCTTACAACTACATGACTTAATATAGTAAAAAAAATATTTTAACTCGCACGTTTGATATCAGTTTAGTTGTAACCGAAACAAAAAATGACACAGTGACATTTTTGTAATTATCGCAAACGTATATGCTTTGGTTTAAAAAGAACTGATACTTAAAATTGACGCTGTGGTATTTTTGTAATTATCGAAAACATATATGTCTCGGTTAAAGAAGAACTGATACCTAAAACTAGCGCGTTGGTATTTTTTTAACTATCGCAAACATCTATGACCTTGGTTGTTTAGAGAACCGAGACATAAAATAATTGAATTTTTTTAGAGGGTTTAGGTAGCGGCTTTTATAGAACCGGGGCCATAGACCCGTATTGTCTCGGTTAAAAAAATAACCAAGGTAATAACATGTAATTAGAGTTAAATTTCATGAATAGAGGCATTTTCAAACATAAGATTTTCTGTACATGGTGTTGCACCGCTACTCTCTTTTCTTCCATTTTCATGACCATCTTCTTCAACTATTCTTGCATTTTTACTTTCATTTTAGGATTAAACCCTCGGATGGTCCTCGTATTTGTATGGGAATCTCAAATGGGTCCTCATATTTTCAACTGTCTCAATTGGGTCTATATATTTGCAAAATATCTCAATTGGGTCCAAATATTTATAAAATTGAGTCAATTTTTCCATAACCGTTAAGTTTTCATGGGCCCCTTTGTTATATTCTATATTAATTTTATAATAAAGCTAAATAATAAATAAATAAATCATAAAGGGGCCCACGACAATGTCAACTCTTCCGTGTAGAAACAACCTGTTGTCTCCATCACCACTAACCTCCACACGACGTTCCTCTTATTTTTATCACTTCTTCTCTTTCTTCTTCATCACTGTTTCATAAAACTCAAATAGGAATCCATAGCCATGAATTCCTGTTTTATCCTTCGACGCTAACTACTCCTTCACTCGCTTCTACGATAAATTGAAGAAATAATGAAAGCATATTTTCATTTAATTTATTTTTTTCTCGTAATTATTATTTTCTTGAAGAAAAATGTACAATCTGTTTCCATGGAGTCTGCCACAGGGAAGTCATCCTTACTCAGAAATGTTTTGACATAGTTACTAATCATTGGCCTTCTCATCGTCATCGTAAGGTTTGCTTACGTCATCACCCTCGCTGGAGAGTCGTGCACCCTCAGCGACTTCTGCTTCTTCTCCTCAAAGGTTCGCTTCGCCTCAGTCGCCGCGGCGGCACCCGAGCGCTACGCCAGCAAGGATTGGATCAACAACGTTCGGTTTTACTCGTTTGTGTTCTAGGAAATCCACTCGTCCATCCCAAGCCTGGGAACTCCACGGTCATCCATCACCGCAACCTCTATGGCTGTTTCGTTTGCAGCAATCATCCACAGCCACCCCAAAGCAGGACCTTAAAACGCATAAAAACCCATAATTTCTCAAAGGCTTAATACATCATTTGTTACCAATAAGGAGTATTGGTAAATCTTGAAGAAAATTGTTTTGATGATGCTACAAGAAGTTTTAGTTGAAGAAGATATTAGAATTATTTAAAAGCAATTTGTAGAAATTAACTATAGTAGGAAAGTCTTGTAAACTTTGTAAAACTTGCATTTTTAACTGCAATAATCGATTATGGCAATAATCGATTATCACAAAGTCATCCAGGAATAATCGATTATCACCTCATATAATCGATTATCACATTTTTGAAAAACCTGTAACGGACTTGAATAATCGATTATCACTTACAATAATCGATTATTCGTGGCAGTTGGGACTTAACCTTAGATATTCAGAACAGCTGGCTATATATTGGGTTTCTGTGAAGTTCAAAAAGAGATCGTTGTTGAACAGAAGCTCTTGCAGAATACTGTTTGTCAGAGGAAGTTCTCAGAAGCTATAGTTCAAGTTCCCTTGCTTGGTCTCGTGAACAGGAGAGGCTTGCGTTTCGTGTGTCGATAGTCGGAGCAAGCTCTCTTCGAGTTAGTAAGGTGCTCTGCCTGGTCTCGTGAATAGGAGAAGCTCGCGTTTCGTTTGTCGATAGTCGGAGCGGTTCTCTTCGAGTTGGCAGAGTGTTCTTCTTCCGGTTCGTTCGTCGAAGGAAGGTTTATTTATCTGTTTTATTCACTATTTGTTGTAATCTGTGAAACATCTTTTTAGTGGAATTGTTAATCACTTTTTATAGTGATTAACGACTGGATGTAGATTCTGTTGAATCAAACCAGTATAAAAATTACTCGTGTGATTTTCTACTCCCTACATTTTTTATCTTTTATGCATATCAACTGTTCGATAAATTTTCTGAAAGAAAATTGATTTTCTAAAAACAGACCAATTTATTTTAAAAAGGTGACCGAACACGCTTTCTGCTACTCTAAGCTTTATTCCGCTGCGTTACACTCTGTTTGGTACCAATCAACAATTGGTATCAGAGCTTGCTTTGATAGTTTTTCAAAATTTGCGAAAATGGCCGGTCACAACCAACACCTTGTATATGCCGAGGGTGCTTCTATTAACAAACCACCACTTTTTACTGGTGATAACTATGCGTTCTGGAAAGTCAGAATGGAAATTTTTATGGGGTCTGTTGACAGAGGCATCTGTGAAGCTGTACAAAATGGTCCTTATATTCCTAAAAATAGAGTTGAAGGGGTAGAAGTAGAAAAACCATTTTTTGAGTGGACTAATGAAGAAAATAGACGAGCCCAGTTTGATATTAAAGCTCGTAATATTATTTCATCTGTTGTTGTGCTTGATGAATTGTATAGAATTTCAGTGTGTAAGACAGCACAGGAAATGTGGGAAGTTCTCAGAGTCACACATGAAGGAACAGAGGACGTGAAACGTGCAAGGAAGAACACTCTCATTCAGGAGTATGAGATGTTCAGAATGCAACCTGGAAAAACAATTTCTGATGTCCAAAAGTGTGTCACTCACATAGTGAACCACTTGACAGGGTTGGGTAAGACTTTTGATACTGATGAATTGAATGTAAAAATTTTGAAATCATTGGACAGGTCGTGGCAACCAAAGGTGACTGCCATCTCTGAGTCTCAAAATCTCACTCAAATGTCGATGCCAATTTTGTTTGGGAAACTCCGTGAGCATGAGCTTGAGTTGAGAAGATTGACGGCTGAAGAAGATCAAGGCAAAAGAAAGACGCTAGCCTTCAAGTCCGAGATCTCCAAAGGAAAGAACTCTAAAAGGATTGAAGATGATGATTCTGATGATGAGGAGAACATGAGCCTCATGATAAAGAAATTTGCCAAGTTTATGAAGGCAAAAGGAAAGGACAAATTTCGTAAAGAAAGGAGAGAAAATCAAGAATCTCCTTCAAGTGTTAAATGCTATGGATGTGGAGAAAGAGGGCACATGAAAACTGAATGTCCAAAGAACAAGAAAAGTGAAGAAAAGAAAGAAAGGAAATTCCCAAAGAAGAAGAAAGCTTACATAGCTTGGGAAGACAATGCATCTAGCTCAACAAGCTCAAGTGATTCAGATGAAGAAGCCAATATTTGTCTAATGGCTGACTCAGAAGATACTGGAAGCCAAGTAAGTGATTCCAGCTTTGAATCTAGTGAATTAGACTTGCAAAAGGCCTTCTTTGAATTGTTGATTGAATCTGAAAAACTTGATGCTGCACATAAAAAACTTAAGAAAGAGCACAATGAATTAAAATTGAATTATGAAAAGTTGCTTGATGTTGAAGTTGTCTTAGAAATAAAGTTAGTACTTTAGAAACAAAATTATCTGATGCAAATGCTACTGTTGAACCTGTTGAATGCTTGTCTTGTAAGAGTCATATGTTTGATATTGACATACTTGAAAACTTACTTGCAAAGGTAACCAAGACTAATTCACATGCTAAGACAAAACTTAATAGAAGCAATGTTGAAAATAGAAATATGCATCAAATAAATAAGTCCAAATTAAGAAGAACTCGTAGAGTTTGGGTTGAAAAGGGGACTTTTGTTAAAAGCAAAGTAAGTAATGGTTGTTGTTTTTACTGTATGAAGCATGGACACACATCAAACAAATGCAACATTAAACATTTTGGTGTTCCAAATGGTAAATATGCATGGGTTAAAGTTGTGAAATGATTTATACTCGCATGAACTAACCCCAAGGACCCATAATTAGATTGGGGACCTAAAACTCTTGCTATTTTGTTTTGTAGGAATCTACTAAGTCAAAGAAGTCATTGTGGTATCTTGACAGTGGATGTTCAAGACACATGACCGGTGACAACAAAAGATTCATCTCTTTTGAGAAGAAAAAGCAATGATTTGTGACTTATGGGGATAACAACAAAGGTAGAATCATGGGTACCGGAGACATTGGAGGAGGAAATACATTGACTATAAGAGATGTGCTATATGTTGAAGGCCTCAAGCATAACCTCTTAAGCATAAGTCAATTAAAGGTCTCAAGGTAACTTTTGAAAGTGATAAATGCACTGTTTACTTTAAAGATTCTGCTGATATTGCTTTGCAAGGTGTTAGGCATAACAATATTTATTTGATTGATATTGAAAGTGCATCTAATCATAGTATAACATGCTTAGTTGCTAAAGAAGAAAATCCTTGGTTATGGCACAAAAGAGCTGCACATATTCATATGCAACATTTGAATAAATTGATTTCAAAAGATCTTGTGATTGGTTTGCCTAAACTGAAATTTGAGAAAGACAAATTATGCACTGCATGTCAAAAAGGTAAACAAACCAAATCTTCATTTTCATCCAAAAGCATGATTTCAACATCAAAACCTTTAGAACTTTTGCATATGGACTTATTTGGTCCATCTAGAATTAAAAGTTTTGGTGGAAATTACTATGCTCTTGTAATTGTTGATGATTACACAAGATTCACTTGGACCATCTTTTTAAATTTGAAAAGTGAAGCTTTCAAAGCCTTTAAATCTTTTGCAAAACGTATTCAAAATGAAAAAGACTTGAAAATCAAAACATTGAGAAGTGATCATGGTGGAGAATTGGAAAATGAATCTTTTGAAAAATTTTGTGAAGAATATGGCATAGCACATAACTTTTCTGCACCTAGAACTCCACAACAAAATGATGTTGTTGAAAGGAAAAATAGATCATTAGAAGAATTAGCTAGAACCCTTACGAATGAATCTAATGTGCCAAAATATTTTTGGGCTGATGCAGTTAGTACTGCTTGTTATGTGTTAAACAGGATGCTTATTAGGCCAATTCTGAAATTAACTCCATATGAACTGTTGAATGGTAGAAAACCAAATGTATATCACTTGAAAATATTTGGGTGCAAATGCTTTGTCTTGAATAATGGAAAAGATAATCTAGGTATATTTGATGCAAAATCTGATGAAGCAATTTTCCTAGGATATTCTTTGACCAGTAAAGCATATAGAGTATTTAATAGAAGAACTTTGATAATTCAAAAATCAATGCATGTTGTCTTTGATGAGATTGTGGACCTTGAGGAAAACCCTCTTGAGTCAAAAAAACCTATTGCAGGTGATGAGGATTATTTGAGGGAAGCTCTTGAAGAGATGTATCTAAATGAGAACTATCCTCCAGAACTTCAAGAAACACCTCAAGCTGTTGATTCTAAAAGCTATCAACAACTAAGAGGACTCTCCTTGGACAACATCATTGGAGACATTTCAAAAGGAGTAACTACTAGACATAATCTTAATAATTTTTGTCTAACTGTAGCTTTTGTGTCTCAGATAGAACCCAAGAATATAAAGGAAGCTCTTCAAGATGATAAGTGGTGCGTTGCTATGCAAGAAGAGCTAAACCAATTTGAAAGGAATGAAGTCTGGGAACTTATTCCAAAGCAAGATAATTATCAAGTCATAGGAACCAAATGGGTATTCAGGAACAAGCTTGATGAGGATGGAAACATCACAAAGAACAAAGCAAGGCTAGTTGCAAAGGGCTACTGTCAAGGGGAAGGTATAGACTATGATGAAACATATGCACCAGTGGCCAGGTTAGAAGCAATTAGATTGTTGCTTGCATATGCATCTTTGATGAAATTTAAATTGTATCAAATGGATGTGAAAAGTGCGTTTTTAAATGGTTTCATAAAAGAAGAGGTATATGTTAGTCAACCTCCTGGTTTTGAGGATTTAAAATTTCCTGATCATGTTTATAAGTTGAAAAAGGCCTTGTATGGTCTTAAACAGGCACCTAGGTCTTGGTATGAAAGACTTAGTACCTTCTTACTTGATAATGATTTTTCTAGAGGTAAGGTTGATTCAACCTTATTTATAAAGAAAGTAGGAAAACACATCTTGATTGTACAAGTTTATGTAGATGATATTATCTTTGGGTCAACTGATGACTCCTTATGTGAAGAATTTGCAAAAATAATGCAAGGTGAGTTTGAGATGTCTATGATGGGTGAGCTGAATTTCTTTTTAGGACTACAGATAAAACAGATGAATGAAGGTACTCTTATTTCCCAAACAAAATATTGTAGAGAAATTCTTAAGAAATTTGGTATGGATACGTGCAAAGAAGCTAGTACACCTATGGGTACTTCATGCTATTTAGATAAGGATGAATCTGGAAAAGGAGTAAATGAAACTATGTTTAGAGGCATGATAGGATCTTTACTGTACTTAACTGCTAGTAGACCATATATTATGCAAAGTGTATGTGTGTGTGCTAGGTACCAAGCAAATCCTAAAGAATTTCATTTGACTACTGTCAAGAGAATCTTAAAATACCTTAAGGGAACCACTTCTTTTGGACTTTGGTATCCATCTGATGCTTCAATTAGTTTAATAGGTTATTCTGATGCAGACTATGGTGGTTGTAAAATTGATAGGAAAAGTACTAGTGGTACTTGTCATCTTCTGGGTTGTTCTTTGGTATCCTGGAATTCAAAGAAACAAGCGTGTGTAGCCTTGTCTACCACTGAAGCTGAATATATTGCTGCTGGAAATTGTTGTGCCCAAATTTTGTGGATGAACAACAACTGGAAGACTTTGATATCTTCCTTGATAATTTTCCTTTAAAATGTGATAATACTAGTGCTATAAATTTAACTAAGAATCCCATAATGCACTCAAGTTCTAAGCACATTGAGATTAGACATCATTTGTTGAGAGACCATATTCAAAAGGGGGATTGTCAAATTGAATATGTTGATACCTTACATCAATTAGCTGATATTTTCACCAAGGCGCTACCTAAGGATAGATTTTTTGAGCTTAGAAGAGAGTTAGGAGTATTAGACATGTCTTAGGATCAACGCTTATGAAAATTTTCACATTTTCGTAAAATTAACACTTCATAATCGATTATCACAAGGCAATAATCGATTATTCAAACTTAAAACTCAAATCTGGGAAATTTTGAACGAATAATCGATTATCATCAAGCATAATCGATTATCATGCAATTTTTGGGCAGTGATTCTTGAGCCATAATCGATTATCATGCTGACAGTTTCAAAAATAAAGCCGTTGGAGCATCCCATAACGGCCATAAACGGCTAGTTTTTCCATTCTTCTTATAAATAGCCTCCTATAATCGATTATTAGACACTTCTTTGCACCCAGAAACTGCTGAAATCAAATCTTGAGCTCAAAACCTCTCCATTTTTATTCACTTTCTCAAAATCTCACTACCTCAAACTTTCTCCTTGGCGGATTCAAGAAGACATCGCCGTAGAGCTGCTGGAGCATCCTCTTCCTCTCAACCACGTCTTGCAACTATTGATGGGTGGATTTCAGATCAAGGAAAACATGAAGACTATGTTAATTCTTGGCAAGAAAGAAGAATCATGGCGGTAAAGTATATTTGCCTTGATTTTTTTCGTTTCTATGGATTTCAATTTCCAGATCTTTTTGTTGTTCAAGGACTCACGAATCTGGTGGAGCAAAAAGGTTGCATTTATCCCGATCTCATAAGAGTTTTCTACTTCAACTTGAGATATCGAGATGGGATTATATCCACTAAAGTAAAGGGTGTCCGCATAATTTTAGATGATGATGTGTGGACCAACGTCGCCCAACTTACCATCTAGGATGATGCTGTAAAAGTTCATCTAGGACTTCAAGATTTCAATAGGTTGATGACTTTCCAATCCTTCTTGTGTCACCTTGAACAGCAGACTAATCGAAGGCAATTGCTTGTTGGAGGTTTCAAGGTTGAAGAAAGGATGATTCACTACTTGATTGTCTGGATACTATTTCCTAGAGCAACCAATCATGCTCAATGCTCTGAGTAGGATCTACTTCTTCTGTATGGGATCTTAAATCACATACACATCGATTGGCCTGCTCTCATTGCTGACACAATGGTAAAAGCTAAGAAATCCCATTCTTATCAATTTCCCTATGCTCTTCTTATTTCTAGGATTTTGGAGTACAAAGGTGTAAATGTTGAAGGAGAACTTGTCCAAGCCATTCAAGCTGTTGGCTCGGAAATTGGAGATACTACCTTTCGTCAGATAGGATTCATTACTAGAAGAAGAGTTCTCATTCACAAAGATGATGACCATTCTGATGAAGATGAAGATGATGACATCGATACTCATATGGCAGAACCAGTTAGTGCTGCTGCTCCTTCTGATGCTGGTCCATCTATCATGCCCTCATCCTCCTCACTCTCCATGGAAGAACATTTTGCTAGATTATCTAAGCAATTAGAGGATATGAGTCTAGCACAAAGAACACACTTTGAGGAGATTTATGAGTGGCAAAAATCTATTGATGAGTACATGGTTGATCAATTTCTTGATCTTGATGTTCACCTATCTAACATCGAGAATCATCTCAACCTTCAACCTCCAAAAAGATCTCCTAGTCCTAAGTTTTAGATATAGGTTCTATGTTAGCATGTTTTGTTGTTTTCTTGCTATTTCATCTATGTTATAATTCTGTCTTTTATGTTTCTTCTTATAATGTAATCCTTCTTTTCATAAATAAAATGATCTCTTGATTATATGCATACTTTGTTTAATTGAGGGGCAGATCATATTTAGGGGGAGCTTTTTACATCAAATCTTTTTGCTTATGATCAAAAAGGGGGAGAAGAATAATATAAGGGGAGAATTATAAATTAATACAGGTATTGCTAACTCTGTTGTTGTCTGTTAGCT
This sequence comes from Vigna angularis, assembly GCF_016808095.1. Classification (NCBI taxonomy): domain Eukaryota; kingdom Viridiplantae; phylum Streptophyta; class Magnoliopsida; order Fabales; family Fabaceae; genus Vigna; species Vigna angularis. The sequence continues at coordinate 11,816,096 of NC_068980.1, forward strand.
TGTATGTTTTGCACGTAAGCCAAAATTGCTTTTAAAATTGAATTTTCTGATCATCATCAAAAAGGGGGAGATTGTTACCAATAAGGAGTATTGGTAAATCTTGAAGAAAATTGTTTTGATGATGCTGCAAGAAGTTTTAGTTGAAGAAGATATTAGAATTATTTAAAAGCAATTTGTAGAAATTAAATATAGTAGGAAAGTCTTGTAAACTTTGTAAAACTTGCATTTTTAACTACAATAATCTATTATGGAATGGCAATAATCGATTATCACAAAGTCATCCAGGAATAATCGATTATCACCTCATATAATCGATTATCACTTTTTGAAAAACCTGTAACGGACTTGAATAATCGATTATCACTTACAATAATCGATTATTCGTGGCAGTTGGGACTTAACCTTAGATATTCAGAATAGCTGGCTATATATTGGGTTTCTGTGAAGTTTAAAAAGAGATCGTTGTTGAACAGAAGCTCTTGCAAAATACTGTTTGTCAGAGGAAGTTCTTAGAGGCTATAGTTCAAGTTCCCTTGCTTGGTCTCGTGAACAGGAGAGGCTCGCGTTTCGTGTGTCGATAGTCGGAGCAAGCTCTCTTCGAGTTAGTAAGGTGCTCTGCTTGGTCTCGTGAACAAGAGAAGCTCGTGTTTCGTTTGTCGATAATCGAAGCGGTTCTCTTCGAGTTGGCAGAGTGTTCTTCTTCCGGTTCGTTCGTCGAAGGAAGGTTTATTTATCTGTTTTATTCACTATTTGTTGTAATCTGTGAAACATCTTTTTAGTGGAACTGTTAATCACTTTTTATAGTCATTAACGACTGGATGTAGATTCTGTTGAATCGAACTAGTATAAAAATTACTCGTGTGATTTTCTACTCCCTACATTTTTTATCTTTTGCGCATATCAACTGTTCGATAAATTTTCTGAAAGAAAATTGATTTTCTAAAAACAGACCAAATTATTTTAAAAAGGTGACCGAACACGCTTTCTGCTACTCTAAGCTTTATTCCGCTGCGTTACACTCTGTCTGGTACCAATAAACATCATTTCGTCCCTACTTTTATGGGTTTGGTTCAAAATGATCCTACCTTTTAAAAAAGTGTAATAAGGTCCCATAATTTGTTAAAAAATGTTCAATCCGGTTATTTTCGCTCAGGCCGTTAAAAATCTAACGGTGTAAATGCCACCGTGGCCAAACCTGACTGAGCTGTGAAATTTGATTAATACGTGGCACATTGCACTGTTAAATATTTTAAAAAAATAAAAATGACGTAATGTAGGTGAGACATTACTTTTTGTTCCTTGTTCTGATCACAAGGGAGGCACTTGAAGTTGCAGCACGACCACCGCCATTGTCACCGCTATGGCCATTGTCACCGCTACGGCCACCGCCACCGCCACCACCTATTTCTTCCGAATCGGCGACAACACCTTCCACAACCCCCAAATTGATTGTCATGGATTTCGATCCCAAATCTTTCACATCACCAATGCCAAACCCTAACTACAAGAAATAAGAAAGTTCTTCCCGACTGCTTCCTTCGGGCCAAAGCAATCGGTCTCATGCCCATGATTGATCAGGTATCACTAGTAGAAAAACAACTTTTTAACGTGCTTAATACACTTCGATTTTGAAAAAACCGAAGCATATCAAAACGCGGTGGTGTTTTTGTAATTAACTGGAACTTATATGCTTCGGTTACTAGGGAACCGAAGCCTATGAAGTATATTGCCTCGGTTATCTCAACCACCCGAAACATAAAACTCTCTGCCCTCTGCAAATCAGACTGGATCATACTGGATGCTTTTCTTTGAAGGGGATACCACTTCAGTTCTTTGCAGAACCGGTGCCTAAACATATAAAAGTCTGAGCATTAGGCTTTTGATCTGACAAATGTCTGCATCAACTTTTTTTTAGTTGTTTAGGCCTCGGGTTTAACGTGAAACCGAGGTAATATCTGTATGGTTTATTGTAAAAAAGGGTTTACACTTCTTCTTTCAGCAGAGCGACCTCCCACTTCTTTCTCTTCCCCGAGCGCGACCTCCCCCTTCTTTCTCACTGCTTTCTTTCTTTCTTCCTCCTTTCTTGCAGACAAACCGGGAGGATCATCAATGGCACTACAATGGCGGCGAAGGAACGACGACGACGCGGCTAGGGTGTGGCTAGGGTGCGACAAAAGGGCACGGCGAAGAACGGTGACAACGCGACATCGTGAGGGCTGTAGCGGCGCTACCTCCACAAGGGTTCCATCTCCGTCGTTTCCAAAAATTCCTCCTGGTTCCAAAATTAGGGTTCTTCAGATGGGGAAAGGGGAAAAACATTACGCCTTCTTACTCCTGCGTCGCTGTGGAGAGGATGGAGGCGCGACCATGGATGGCAGCTTAAGGAGTTCGCGATTGAAGCCCATGGTTCGCGAATTGCAGCGGCGCCGTTCTGGGTTCTCTTATGGTGGTCCGGTTGCGGAGCGGAAAGGAAAATCTTGGGTTAGGATTTTGAAATTGGGTTTCTGAAATTGAGAAACTTGAGTCTCTAATTTGATCTTGGTTGGGATTTTGTGCTATTGTTGGGTTGGGGGTTTTGTTCGAACACAGTTTTTGGAAAAACTTTGGAGTTTGAGAGACACTAGAGAGCATTGCAGTTTTAACATAAGAGAAAGCCTGTTAATCACGTTGTGCAGATGGCTATGTACTTCTGTATTGGGGAATTACTGTTGATGGCTATGTAGCATTTGCTGATGATGCAGATTTGCTTGAAGGTGCTTGTGGCAAGTGACTTGCTTCTTTCCCACAAGGTGCTTAACTCACCATTCCCTTTAATTTCTTCTCAATGTGTTAAGAATAAAACACTTCCTCTAATTGCTCAAACTCTTGCTCTCTAATTGGACAGGATGTTTCTACTCCATAGCTGTTGGAGGATTGATGTGTTATGAAATTCCTTTGTTGCTTTGGAGAAATAACCATTGTAATGAGACATAGGAATGGAGTACCTTAGTTCTATCAGTATATTTCTTATCAGCACTTGGTTCTATCTGTGTACATTAGCGCTTGTCAATCTAATAAAAACTCCTCTACTTTTAAATTTCCTTCTACCATTCTATATTCAAAATTTCTAAACAACAAAAAATCCAAAATTACAGCATGGTTCAGTACATGCCTAAAATATGAAAAAAAAACATGTTACTACCTCGGTTACGTAAAAACCTGAGGCATAATCCTATCATGTTTTGACTCGGTTCATACCCGAGGCATAAAACCTACCTCTTTTTACCTCACCTGTATATGCCTCGGTTGTAGAACCGGTGCCTATAAGTAAAAGTAACCGGTGCCATTTCCTCTTACTGTACTAGTGTATAGTATATCAAACATTAAATTTACCACACTCCAATAACTCGTCTTTTGCTTATTGAATATTGAGTATCCACTAATTGTGCTGATTTAAAGGGGGAGAAAGATGATAAAATAATCGCTGAGTAACGTCATTACAATGATATCAAGGAGCTTCCTCCACATCGTTTAGCTGAAATTCGTCGCTTTTGTGAAGACTGTATCCTTCCAAAATTTCAAAATCTAACGTCTGATTCTCAATTTTTCTATTTTTTATGGTCTATAGACATAATGGAATCATGAAAACACATTGGTAATTTTAGTTCAGCATGTAATGAAAGCTATACATTTTCCTTCATAAAGGATTTATAGACAAGAAGAATGAAAACAAGGAAGTTGTTGTAAACGACTTTTTGCCTGCCTCAGTTGCTTTACTATTTTACTTCAATCATTACTTGTTTGGAAGCTCAAGTGGTCCAAAGGTTTTGGATTGAGTTATTCAGTTCTTAATTCCACACCATGTTCTATTTTCTTTGAAATGGTTTTTAAATTTGTATAAACTGTCTTTCAAATTCCCCTACATTTTAGTTATTATAGTTATTTTATTGGCATATACAATCAGACCTCAGTATTAGTTTCTTATAAAACTTCTCTTTGTTGAGAAGGAGCTTGTATGCAGATTACATAGTGGAAAGCTTGAGGCGGTAGCCGTTGATGAACAATTCACGTCAAGGATTTTGAATGGCGGAACAATTGATGATATTTGCGTAGTTAGGGTTTGGCGCTGGTGATGTGGAAGATATCGGAGCGAAATCCATGACAATCGATTTGGGGGTTGTGGAAGGTGTTCTTGTTTATTCGAAAGCAATAGGTGGTGGCGGTGGCGGTGGTCGTGCTGCAACTTCAAGTGCCTCCCTTGTGATCAGAACAAGGAACAAAAAGTAATGCATCACCTACATTACGTCATTTTTTATTTTTAAAATATTTAACAGTGCAACGTGCCACATATTCATCAAATTTCACAGCTCAGTCAGGTTTGGCCACGGTGGCATTTGCACCGTTAGATTTTTAACACCGTGAGCGAAAAGGACCGGATTGAACATTTTTTAACAAATTATGGGACCTTATTGAACTTTTTTAAAAGGTAGGATCATTTTGAACCAAACCCATAAAAGTAGGGACCAAATGATGTATTAAACCTTTCTCAAAATATAACCCTCAATTCCAGAGACGAATCTCGTATTGCAGTCATCAACCTTAATCCAACCACAAGAACGTAGGAAACCCAATTTCAAATGGAATGAAACCCTACATATAAAGTTGCAGAAGAAATCAGATGATCGGACAGAAAAACCCCAAATCTTCAGGAACATATGAAACCCTAATCGCAATCTTAGAAGAGGAAGAGGATTGCGCCGTGAATCAAAACCGGCAGAACAAGAAATCAAAATCATCCACCCAAAACGCCTCGCCACACTATGAGAAAGGAGGAACTCTATCAGGCCTAGGGAAGAAAGAAAAAAAGGACGCCTTCCTGAGTTGCATCATCGCCTCCTTGAGTCGCGTCATCTCCTCCCTGCAACTTTTGAACAGAACCAGCAAAAAAAGAGGAGAAAGAAGAAGAACGCTCAACACGTAATAAAATATTTTGACATCAAGGTATTAGTTTTTTTTTTTAATTTATTAAATTCCATGTCATCACTGGCAGCATATTCTTTTTAATAAAATATCCACCTCAGCATATCCATCTGAGCACATTTTAACGCCATTTGTGACAACTTAACGGTTAGGCCAAAATTGACTCAATTTTACAAATATTTGAACCCAATTAAGATATTTTGCAAATATATAGACCCAATTGAGACAGTTGAAAATATAAGGACCCACTTGAGATTCTCATACAAATACGAGGACCATCCGAGGGTTTAAGCCTTCATTTTATGTTGATTAAGTGCTTAGGTATGATTTTATTTCGTTTTGACTAATTGATTTTTGTGCACAAGTGCTCTTCAGCTCTTCGAATAGATGCTTTGGGATGTTCATTTTGTTTCGTTTCAGCCCGAAACTCACCTTCAAAGTTAATTTCGTTTTAGGTTTTTCATGTTTTCGTTTGGTCGATTGTTCTTCATATACCATACACATCAAAACATAAGTATAGGTAAAACTGAGAGTATGCTCAAAACGAACTCTAAATGAAATAAAAATTTGTATGAAGAACCAAAAGATAACCTCTCACAAAATGTTTTTGCTCAAAATTCAAAATGTGACTATTTTAAATATTTTTTCAAAGTTTGAAACAAAAACAAAGAAAATTCCCGATAAATAGAAAATAATGTTTTATGTGTTTGTTTTTATGTTTCTAGGATTATTTCATGGTTTATTTGATACAGAAATGATAAATTTTTAAAACAAGAAAAAAAAATATTCGATCTATTTTTGGACTGCGGTTCTTGTAAAAACTGAGGCAAAAAAGGGTTTATTGCCTCGATTTTTTATCTAACTAAGACAATAGACCCTTTAATTAATTAATTTTAAGGGTCTACGACCTTCAAATTAGAACCGAGACAATAGACTCAATTTTTTGTTTTTTTATTCGTTTACACTAGTGCAAAAACAGCGTATAACGTTACACGTTTAACGTCCAACCACTCGATAGCCAACGTTAAAAATGACTGATGGTATTTTTGTAAATAAATGCAATTATTAAACGTTGTTTAGAATTTTAATTTGACGTAAAAGGATATAAAAGGTCAAATGCCCCAATGTTAGATGTCAAAAGGTTAATGAATTCAAAAAAAATTTGAGCGGGAGATTGAAAATTCATTCACTTTATCTTAGTGCGCGAGACCCTCTTCTCTTGCTCAAACTTTTCTCGAACGAAGTTTGATGACCATATCATGTAATCTTTCTTTCATTTGATACAAATGCATGTTAATTTACTACTTTAGGTATGATTTTCGTTTGTTTTGACCGATTATTTTCGTGTTTTTGTCATTCATAAGTGCATTCTGCTTTCTCTTTCACTTGTGGCAACACATTATTTCAATGAACCAAGGTTAGTTTTTGTTTTTGTTTTCGTTTTGAATAACTTATTTGTTGAACTTGTTTGTTGTTATTTTTTGTTGAACTTATTTGTTGTTGTTGTTTGGTTGAACTTGTTTGTTGTTGTTGTTTGATTGAACTTGTTTGTTGTTTTATTGAACTTGTTTGTTGTTTATTATTGATACTATATTACACGTTCATAGTTCATGCTTTACAAAATACCAAAAACTGAAATTTGTTATTTTTCTGCTTTTCAGGTCTCGTAGAGTTGTAAAAAAGGATCACAATTAATTAAAAAAAAAAATTGATTAACGTCGTTTATTGATAAAATTCGACGTTAAATTTAACGTTTGTTTATTGATAAAATTTAAATTGAATTTTTTAAATTCGACGTCAATTTAACATCTCTCAATATGACGTCGTTCTCGAATTCGACGTGAAAGACCCAAAATATTCGATGTGTACGCTGTTTTTGTACTAGTGTTTACTGCTTCGGGTTTTTTGAACTAAGACAAAAGCGTAACTTTTTTGCCTCAGTTTTTGAATCGAGGCAAAAAGTCCTGACTTTTCACGTCAATTGAATATACCTCAGTTGCAGAATTGTTGTCATAAATCCAAAACAACCAAGACAATATCTCTTCCCGTGATAATTAATAGGTATGCATCAAAACCAACTTAGTTACATTTACAAAAGGCAACCAGATACTTAAAGAACCTGTTGGGTTTGGAATCTTTTACACAAAAGAACGAGAAATAGACTTGCATTAATAGATTCTGATTACGCAAGAAATGAACAAGATTCTAAAAATACACCACTGAGCTCAAGACCAATGTCATGGATATCTAGATAATAACTTATTTTCACTCTTTCAACTACTAAAACAAAAAGTTTATTAATGTTAATGTGCAAGTCGATCTATGTAGATTACGAGTTTTGAGAAACATATATATGTGTGATAATAGCTAAATCATTAGACTTTGAAAGAACAAAAAGCAAACATAAACATATCACAATGTGTTTTATTTTTTAAAAGATCTTCCAAAAACTGAAGAGATCAAGTTGGTGCATTGTAGAATCCATAATTAGATTGCAAATTTGACTACCAAAAAATCTTAAAACATACCTTTCATAAGCTCAAGAAAAATATGGGAAAACTTGACTTCAATCAAATAAATTAGCTCTATATATAGTTACACTTATTTTAAGGGAGGTGAAGGGAATAAAGAGAAATGTAATGAAAAAAAAAATGTTATTTAATATTATTTTAAATCCAAGATGAAAATGTATTTTTTATTACCTCTTTAAAAGCTATATAGCAGTTATCTTAATGCAATAAAATAACCAGTTTGTAATATAAACATATTTTTTATTATTCTTTTAACATTCATATATCTCTATTCATAATATTACTATTACTATATAGAAAAAATTTATCTTGTCAATAGGGTGGGAAAAAATACCTCTCTACTTTCTTCATCTCCAAAATTTCAAGTATGTCAACCAACTACTTTTCTTGGTTAAAGATTTTACAGATTTTAAAAATTGTAAAAACTTTAACTGGCTTTCAATTGATTAAGGTTCCTATTTTTTCTTTAAATTTTTTATTTTAGTTTACTTTTTCAGTTTTTATATAATAATAATAATAAAATAATAATACTAATGGTAATAATCATTATAGTAATAATAATATTATTAAATAGAAACTAAAATAAAAAAAATAAAAATAAAAATTTACTTACTTGACTTTGGAAAGTTGGTTAAAAAATTTGGTTAAAAAATTTATTTAACCAGCTTTCGAAAATTGATTAAGAAATTTACTTAATTGATTTCAAAATCTTCTTCAAAATTCTTATTTTTAATTTTTTATTTATTTTAGATTACTTCTTTCGTGTTTTATTTAATTATTATTATTATTATTATATTATTATTATTATTATTATTATTAAAAATTAAAATTCAAAAAAAAGAAAAAGAACTTTAACCAGTTTTTGAAAGTTGGTCAAAGAATTTTTTTAACAGACTTTTCTCAATCGATTTTCGAAAGCCGACTAAGGAATTTACATAATCGATTTTAAAAAAAATATTTTATTGAATTTTTAAATTCAGACAAAATTTCTTAGTTTTTAAAATTTATTTTATATTTTATTTAATAATGATAATAAATTATTATTAAATAAAAAACAAAAAGTAAACAAAAATAAGAAAAATAATTTAAAAAATACCAACTTTGAAAAGTCAATTAAAGTTCTTTACCCGATTTTTGAAAATCAATTAAGAATTTATTTGAACGGTTTTCAAAAATTAGTTAAAAAAATTATTTAATCGATTTTTGAAATTTAGTTCAGATCTCATTGACTTTTGAATATCAACTAAAGTTTTAATGTTTTTTGAAATCTATAAAAGGTTTTCGAAATCTGATTAAAAGTTTACATATTTTAAGATTTTAACGATTTTTAAAATTGGTTAATTCTTAATGAAAAGAATAAATTCGAAATTTTGGAGGTGGAGAAAGAAAATAAAGAATACTCGGAGAAGCATCTTTCAAAGTGAAACGTTAAACAGACATTTTATTCTTTGGCAGGAATTAAAATTTAATTAGCTTTCTTGTGATTATTTTCACTATAGGAGAATATCTTGATATATGTTGATAACTTATAAGAACTACTTTAAGAAACAAACATCACATGTAGTGAGAACCAAACTGATACAAGAAAGGCATATAACATCAAAGCCATGGGGATGAAGGGTCCAGCTTGGTAGCAACCATGAACATAAAAGGAGACAAGGCCAAATAACATGGCATAGAATCATTAATACAGTTTCCTTTTATTCTATATTTTGAAATCATAACAAATCGCAGTAATGGCTTTAGAAACAGCTTGTGTCTCGTAAGGTATCTTAAATAGTATACTGGGGTCTATTTTTTGTGATTGGTTCTTCTAGGGTACCCTTTGGTTCTTCTAGGGTACCCTTTTCGTTTTCCATATTCTCCTCATATTCTCCATAGTCTCCCCATTGGTCTCTTTTGAGATTGGCTTCATTACATTATGTTTTTAGTAAAAAAAAATATTTTCTTACGAAAATAAGGTTAGGCTTAATATATTTTTCAAAGAATACGACGCTAAAAGTTGTTTTTAAGAGCTCAGGTTTTCCTTGTACCAGTTAATTATTAGTGTATAAATAATAAGCCAAGACAACTGTCATTAAACTGTCTTAGACACTTGTACATTGCTATATAAAAACCAAACACTTGTACCTGTTTTGCTAATATGATATACAATACATACACAGAACATTCACTTCAGTTTTTAAAAGCGTCGGTCTTTCTCTCAATTTCTTTGTTTTGTTTCTTTCTGCTACACCACGTTCCATCAAACGGGTATCTAGAGCCAGGTCGAGTGAGTACCTGAGAATTTTTCATAACCACGATTCAGCGGCTAGTCAGAGGGTTGTGATAACTTTTTGGCGAATATACCAAATCGTTTCAAATAATACAGTGAATAATTAAAAGAGTATCGTTCTCTCAAGAAAATTTGAGTTACGTTGTTCAATTAAAATTATTTATCAAGATCAATTATTGATGATAACATTTGTGATTTCAATTTGGAATTTGTTGTATAAAAGCTGACAAAATCACGAACAAAATTTCCTAAGGCGTGTAGAGTCATTGTCCTTAAGGACTTATCGGCAGTGTGTTGCACAAGTCCCCCACGATACAACAGGAACTTCCCAGAATATTTCTGAGGATCTCAGAACTAGCAAGGATCTCTCAAAAGAGTATAAAAATAACCCAGAATAATTTAAGAAGAAGAAAAGAGAAGGAGAGAAGACTGCTTTTGGTCTGGTTTGGAATGAGGCAAAACCTCTCTATTTATAGAGCTAGGAAAGAATAAAATCAATAAAAGACAATAAAAATCATTAAATATTTTACCGTTGGAGCACTTAATAAAAGCAATTAAAGTTTTGACCGTTGCAATCCAACGTTTTCTTTTGCAATAATCTAACATTATTACAACAATCTCCCACTTATTGCAAAAGAAAAAGATAAGAAACTTTTATTCTGGGTCTCATAGGATGTAATGCATCAGAGCTAGTATACTCTCAAAAGAGTATAAAAATAACCCAGAATAATTTTAGAAGAAGAAAAGAGAAGGAGAGAAGACTGCTTTTGGTCTGGT